>NW_025999905.1:13312765-13507158 GCF_001458135.2 Marmota marmota marmota | reverse complement strand
CCCCCCCCGCCCCCCCGCCCCTGTTTCCAATAATAACAAATAACCAAGAGTTGACATTGACTTTGGTTGGTCCTCCTATCTCCATCTCACTGCCACTGCCCTTGGTTAGGCTCTGATTATGTCTCAGCTGAGTAACTGCAATTACTTGCTAGCTGGACTCTGGCTTTAGGTCCAGGCTCCTTCTGTTAATACTTCGCATTGCTAACTATGTGACCTTCACAAATGCAATTCTGGTCACGTCACTTCTAGTGTGCTCAGGAATCTTCATTAGTTTCTCCACTGACTTCCCCTCAGGGTTCTTAATAAAAATATGGAGAGTTCAGAGAGGCACTGTTCTTCAGTGGAAAACAACCGATTTTGTCAACTACTGTAACTGATAGAGACTGGCCCCTTGAATGGGTTTGGGTGCAGGAAAAAATTATCCACCTACAGGAAAAGGCCAACCTTTGGGTCAAAAAAGAAGTCCACTTTAGTGGCCCTGCTTATGTCTCCAGTATCTTCTCACCCAGTCCCTGTTACCTTATTACCCCCAAACACAGACTCTCCATCCTACTGAATTTCATTTGCTGTTCTTCAAAACTGTTGGCTGTTTCATCTGTTTGGCTATTTGGCATCAGGGTTCTCCATATACCTGAAAAATGCCTGCTGATCTTTCGAGACTTGCATTAGATATAACAGTAATCAAATGTACAATTTTTCATAGAGCCTTTTCAAGTCTCTATTGGGAGCTCATGCCTCTCTGCCACATGAACTTCTATCATCACGCCAATGGCACCGCACTTCTTGTATTTACAGGTTTGCCTACAACCAAGGAAGTGTGGCTTCCTAAGGGAAGGATCTGTACGTGATCACATTTTGAATCTGCAACCTCCAGTACAGTGCCTGACAAATAACAGTACTCAGAGAAGTTTCATTCAATAACTCACAGGATATATAAGGACTGCACTCACTACTTGAGTCTCTAAGTAAAAAATTAAAATCATCTGCCCAAGAGGGAAGTAGGAAAAACTAGAGATATGAGGTTAAAATTCACTTTCAAACAAGTGGTTGTTCTTACATGTAAGAGTTGAGTAGTCAGGCTTGTTGAAGTAGAAACTTCATGCAATAGTTATAACTTGTTATATTCTTACAGAGCATCTTAAATTTTCGTTCCCTGAAAAAAAATCTGGAATGGTAAGATCAGTTCTAGAAGGTCCTAGAGAGAGTGCACATTCAGTAATAGTATTATTTTGGAATAAATTGTGCTGAACTGACATTTAATGGTAAAGACTTGTTGCTCCTTGTAAACTCTTTAAGAGTCTCTGGAATCAAAGGTCTCTGGAATCCTCACTGACACTTAATTACATTCATACTGAGGTAAAATCATGACATTTTGGAAATTTCAAATATATTTGTGAGGGAGAATCATAACATTTCCTACACCTAAATTGTGCCATTGGAAGCTGAAGTGAAGACTCAGAGAATACATTATTTCACAGACAAAAATTTAAGTTCTTCATAATAGAGTTAGCGCCTTGATAACATGGATTTCACGTTAGTGACATTCAAGATTTTACACTTTATTTTTAACACATCAGACACAGCTACAATTATATTAATGTTAAAAGCTACAGTTTGTCAAGTGGCTTATTAGATTGTTCTAAATGCATATCTGGGTAAATTTTGGTTTATTAAACAATTACAAGTTGTCAGTCACTCTAAATGGATCAACTTGTTGAGTTGTATAATAAATAACCTACTAACAGGGTACAGAATAAGAAGTTAGTCGCCCCTAAGTGGGCCCATTTCCACTTTAAGTTGACAGGAATAAGCTAGGGATAAAAAGGAGAGAGATAGCTTAGAGGCAGAGAGTGGGTGTTAAAGAATGAGTTTGGGGACGTTTTAAAATTATACCTCTGTGAAAGAAAAACAAAACAAAGAAAAAAAACAGTAGGAAATTCAATGTAGTAAGTTTAATGACTGTTGATTTCTTGACTGAAGAGGCACCAGGAGACTTTGGAATGCAGGTCTCCTCTGGGCCCACTCTGGCTTGATTAGAGACTAATTGCTGCATCTGACCTTTCACCCATTTATAGAAAAGTGACACAATGACTTCTTGGAAATGTCTCCAATGCCCCTGGGAAAATGTTCTAGAATATGTAGCATCCTGGGGGAATGGCAGCTTACTGCCTTATGTAGCTCACTGAGTGAGGTGGGGTGTTTCCCTGTTATTGATAACTCATCACTGCTAGTAAGGGGGATGATGCTGGGATCCAGTTACAAATGCATTTTTTCAATGGTTATATTTTGGAATTATATTAGGATAAAACAGAATTTGGACAGTAAACCCATCATTTCATGGATACTATTACTAGGTACAGGCTGGCTTAAAGAAACAGTAATTACTAAAATCCTATTTAAAGAAAAATATTAAGTAAGTAAAAGTACAAGTGATATGGGGCAGATACTAAACAAACATACTCAAGGTGTTTTCCAAATTATTGAACTGAAGAAACATGAAACTAAAAAACAGGCAACTGTTCCCAAATCAGTGACAGTAGTTTTTTGATCTCTAAGTCAGGAATTGGGTAAAAAGAATCTAACTCCATCAAATACACAGTCTGGTAGAGTGTGAGATGTGTTGAGGTTGGTTTGGTCTTGGAATGTAGGTGGCAGGGAATGGAAACTCAGAAACATCACCGAGAGCATCCCAGTAGATTGTGCCCGAATATAAGGCTAAGAAATAGATGCATCAAGCTCATAAGCACAAGTTATGTCTTAAAAATTCAATAATACTTACTTTCCTTTTTTAATTGTGTTCCTGCCAAGCAGGGGGTCAAGGACTGGATCTATTGTTTCCTCAAGGTTTTCCACTAAGATGATGTCACCAAAGGCCAATGCAGTCTCAATGGCATTCAAAAACCTTACAATTCAATCAGGATTGAGATGATAAAATGTAAATAAGCACAGAGAAATTGTCCAAAAAGCATTTCTATGATAAATTTTATTTAAGGTAGTTATTTTAATTGGGAAAACCAACTTTGAGAAATCTGTTATAAAGTAGTATTCTTCTCAAACTATATTACACAAAAAACAGAGATCAGATTTTAAAATGAATTTTATAGTCCTATTTTCCAAGTGTAAATTTGTTGCCTTTCACCAATGGCTGAAAAAAGTATAAATGACCCAAATATTGTAAATTTGAATTCCTTGGATGGATCCCTTTTAAATTAGCAGTTCTAATCTGTCAAGTGCCCTGAGATTTCATCAAGACTTTACATTTTACACCATTATGTTCAGCCATATATAATGGTGAACTATTGTTTCCTCTCATTTCCATTCTCCCAGAAAAGTCTCCTGACCCCCCAAATGATTCTCTCCATATATTCAGATAAGCAAGGAACATATTTAACTGTACAACTATAAAAATTCCTTGTTTCACTTTGTATGTGAAAAGATGATGGTAGGGGTTAAAGGAAATATTAGTAAGTCAAAAAGTACAACCCCCCAAATAATAATTTATTCAACATTAACTGAAGACTAACTATGGATAAGACAGCATTCTCCTTATCAGACAGTACAGCCATGAGGCTCCAGTGGCAGAATGTCTTAGAGTAGGTTCAGTTCTCCCAAGTGAAATATGAAACTAAGAAGTAAGGAATCCGATGTTGGCACTGTGTATGATCCTACTAGAGGCAAAGGATATATTTAGGACTAAAAAATTCTAAATATCATTCTACAGGTGTAGTTGGCAATTTTTGTCTTACCATATGCTATATACCAAACACTCTAGAGAGAAGGAATATAACACATGTTTTCATTTTTACCCTTAAGACGCTTATATATTTTTCCTCTTAAATACGATGCTCGTTCCAACCTTCAATCTGATTTTTCTTCAAGTAACTGGATGCTGCCTCTCACAATGCCTTTTCAACAGAGGTACTTTACAAGAACATGAGCAGGCAAATAAATAGTATTTAAAAATACTATTTCAAATGGTATTTTAAATTGGTAGAGAGGTCTAATAAATGCCAAAACTTTATAATAAGCAGAACTACTACATAACACTTAAACATAAAGCCAATCCCCTTCAGAAATCACATACCCTTTCTGGCCTAAATGTGTGACTTTCAGGTCAGCTCCATACTTATTCTTTATCCATTTAATTCCCTGTTGCTGGGGATCTATCATCAGGGGCCAGCGCTCGCAGTGTGTTAGGATGGTGGCGTTTTCGGCTGACATTCTGTCATTGGGCAGTCCTTCATTATTCCATGCAGCAATTGTAGCATCATCCGTCAACATGGCAATCACGTCCAGGCCTTCCGTTATCGGGATGGAAACCTTTAGAGTCAAAGTTGTGTTCAATCAGCCGGCAATGAGGTGGAGGAAGATGACTCAGTATGATAGACAAGAACACAGATTCCAACCTGGAGAAAGTGACTCCAAGGGAACACATGCAAATTCACTGTGGACTCTAAGAATCCAAATGCAACTCTTAGCAAGAAATTCAATTTGATCTAATCAACCCAGTATTTACCTCTCAGAAACCTGTGAGCTATGGGTTTATTAAATGGTTTATTAACTGCATTTACTTGTCTTCTACTGAAAGGGACTTTGCCCTACACATACACCTGTAGCTATTTTAACAAGAAGGAATTCAGACACTAGGAAGCATGATAGAATATCAGAGATTTATTTCCCATGGAGCAATCTCCCCACATAAGCAATGCCTAAATACAGTATCTTATTCAGGCATTTCATCTTTTTCTGCAAGCCAACATTACACAAATGATTTCTCTTTTAAATTTCTTTTGGTCATCAGTTCTCAAACATTTACTAAGTGCCTTTTGCATCTGTGAAACACTGTCTGGAGATAACAAAATAAGCAAGATGAATAAAGAGCCAGCACCATGGCTTGGTAGGCGAAAACATTCCTCCATGAATGAATGAATTCCTTATCATGGTTGTGTGTGTGTGTGTGCGTGTGTGTGCGTGTGTGTGTGTGTGTGCGCGCGCACACGTTTTGTAAAGTATGATCCTCATTCTTTAAAACAGGTTCCTTCATCTCCCTTCTATCTTCCTAATCTCTTCCTCTCCACTCTTTTTCTATTTTCCTTTCTCCTTATCTTCCTTCACAAAAATGAGCGAGAGGAATAAGGCGCCAGCCACCCTCATGGCTTGGTAGGGGGGCTAACATGGAAACATGCCTCCATGCAATGACAGCCCTGCCCGTGGTAGAAGAGGAGGCCGTAGTAGCCATAGGAGTTTGGCTCATTGGTTGGTCACAGAGATTGAGCAAATAAAATGCTGAAAGGACCCCCACAGTAAGGCTGGGACACAATGTTATTGTATCAATATAGGAAAAAGAGTATAATATTCCACTGTCCCTGAATATGAATGAATCAGGGCTGGGATATAGCTCAATGGTAGAGAGCATGCCTGGCATATGCAAAGCCCTGAGTTCCATCCCCAGCATTGGGGGGGAAAAAAAAATCTCCTAGTGATATGAGTAAAGTCTTGCTGTCTGGCCTAATATGTAATTTCCTTAAAGACACAAACAATCTAGCTTCTTTTAGAATAAGCATCCTCCCATTAGCAAAAGACACATGGTTTTTATTTCAGCCCTCTACTTAATACAACTTAAAGCAATAGGTAGCTTTGAATAACTTTGGCTTCTGAAGATAAAAGGAGTAGCAGATGTGGGCACCTATGGAGCTTGTACCCAAAGTCAATAGCTTGGATTGCTTTAGTATCTACTCTATGCAAAAGAGAGTGCAGGAAATCACAGAGCATACCATAGCCAGCACCTCTTTTTTTTTTTTTTTGGTCATTTCAGTCTACTAGGGGAAATAAAGCCCATTCCAGTTTAAAAGGAGGTGACTCACATTTAAGGAATATCATAAATATTGTAACTACTGTGATAAAGTTTTAGAAAAAAAATTAAGACATTTTCTTTTGTAGTATTGGTATGGAAACATTTTTTCATCAAAATATTTTAAATTGTTACAATATAGGTATAACTGATATTTTTAGAATATTATTAATATAGAAATAGTACTGTATACTGAATGTACATATTTCTGAGGATGTGGTAAGAAGAATTGACTCTTCTTTCATAAAATAGTTCCTTCCAAGGTTACCTTAAATATGTCAAGAAGTCATCAATAAATGTCATGCTTGGTTTACAGATTTATAAATCACACAAAAACCAAGTAGCAAGTGACTATGGTATTTTGCAAACTATTAGGATCCCTTAGAGACCCAAGCCAAACTGACAAACCAAAGACAGAAAGGAGACAGTTACCTACAGGCAAGTACAATTCTAGAAAATGTCCTACATGCTGAGAAGACAATGATTTGCCTCTTTGGGGATATAACCAGGGAAAATTAATTTTAAATATTAACATTAATGAATAATTTTAGCTCCTATGCCCCCCCCCGTACACCTTCATACAATAAGATTGTCTTATTTTACTGCAACTGATCTAGAAGTAGAAGATAAGCAGCTCAGAAATGGCAACTTGATTCCATAAGGATACACATTTATTATGTTTTATGTAGCACGTTCTTCCAGAAGTCTTTCTTTTGTTTTTTTTTTTTGAGTACTGAGGATTGAACCCTGGGCCTCATAAATGCTGGGCAAGCACTCTACCACTGAGCTACATTCCCAGCCCTTCCCACTTTGACACAGGGTCCTGCTAAGCTGTCTAGACTGGTCTTGAACCTGTGATCCCCCTACCTCAGCCTCCTGAACAGCTGGGATTATAGGCATGTGCCACTGTGCCTGACTCTTCCAGGTGTCTTCTAAACAATGTCTTCTAAAGAAATGTCATTTATATAATTTGGAGTAGTTTTCTTCACTTGGTTTAGTTATGCTCAGAGTGGGCACATTTTGGGGGTCCATGTCTCAGTCTGCATGGTGCATTGGTACTCCAGGGAAAGGAGAGAGCACTGTGATGACTGAAAACTGACAAGGGCTCCCTGGGGAATTGTGAAGTCACAGTAAAATACAAGCCTGTCACAGCTAAAGTGAATATAGGTTTAGCATATACCATCTAAAAATCATCATTTTGCTTTGTTCGCATGTTTAGAATGTTTTGATAATTTGGATAAGTCCATCAGTTTCATTGTTTTTATTTTTATAATCTCTTCAGAGCAAAATTTTGTTTTTACTGAATCCCATATTTGGAATTTTAAGTAAATGAGAAAATACAAATTAATTAATATGAAACCTTCCATAAACACTTATAGTAAATGAGGTTTTTGCCAACAATTAAAGAGCAATTTTAAAACTAAATTTGGAAGCAAATTTCTAGCATAAACAATGTAAAAAGACTGATAGCATTCATCAGTTCATACTGACAATACATGCCCCAAAGTAAGCAATAGAGCAGTAAAAAGACAACGTGATAGTCAATTGTTTTCATGTCCCAAGTGAATTTTCCTAATAATTTTGGAAAGCAAGAGAATAATTTACTAGAGACTGTTAATGCAGAGAGGACCACTGTCTATGTGAAATGGTTTCAAGGGTGACCTGAGCAAACACCAAGCTTAGAGAACGTTGAGACTGAGAAAAAAAGTAAGAGAAGAAATAGAAAACTGACAGTTTTGAAACTTACAATGTACCAAGAACTGGGCAAAATCTGCAGAATGCCCATTATGGTGTGGTAGCAACCTTAAACTTAAAGGGAATAAAAAAGCAAATTTCTTTTTAGAAATCTTCAATATAAAAACAATGTTAAACTACAGATATAGGAAATACATTAGTCACAATAGTATTTTTCTATGAAAATGATTAATTATGGGATGCCTTTAGTAATGAGCTTTCCTAAAACACTGGATTTTATTTAAATTGCAACAATTCCACCGGTGTGTACTTATATTATGAAAACAGCTTGTGTGAATACTGAGGCATAATCACTGATGTAGAACAGTAATATACAGAGGGAGTTAGGTTATTTTTAAATGTACACCAGAAACAGCTGGATAAGTACCCTAAGAACCCATTTAATCAATCGAGATGACACTATTATACAGAAAATAGGGATTTGAAAGTCATGAAGTCTAATTTCTTGTTCTCTATAACTGGAGTCAAATTAATTAAACTTCCTGTGTCTCAGTTTTCTCATTTATAAAAGGAGTATCTTAAATGAGATGATTTCAAATATTACAAATCTGTGATTTCACTTTGCTTGTAGGCTTGAGTTTTCAAACTCAGGGTAAATTATTTATTTATACATCTATTTTTTTTTTTTTTTGGTACCAGGGATTGAACCAAGCAGGGGTTAACCACTGAGGCACATCCCCAGCCCTTCTTTTTATTTTTTATTTTGAGACAAGAGTCTCACTAAGTTGCTTAGGGCCTCACTAAGTTGCTGAGGCTGTCTTTGACTTGAGATCATTTTGCCTCAGCCTGCCGAGCTCCTGAGATTACAGGCATGTGCCCCTGTGCCTAGCTTATTTTTAACTGGAGCTTTGAGATATACATAGAGGTGGAATTCACTGTGGTATATATATACATGTAAATAGCATAATTTTGTCATATGAATTCATTTCCTTCCCTTTCCCATCCCTCTTCCCTCCCCTCAGTCGTCTTCTATTCCTCTAACCTTATGATATCTGATCACTGCCCCCTTCCCCTCTTATTTTGCTTTAGCTTATGTATATAAGAGAAAACATTCCATAAGAGTAAATTATTTTTATGTTTGTGTACGAAATGCTACAATTGTAATCTGAAAGCAGTCTTGAACAATCCTCAAGGGAGAAAGACAGGCAAGACAGCTGAACAGAGGCACCCAACACTCACTTGCTCTTACACAAAGAATCAAGGCAATAGATGTACAGTTGCATAGTGAGGTGAGTGACCATGACAGAAGACTGAAATTTAATGGTAGAGAAATGTAAACCTTGTAGAATTGAGAGACCTGGGACAGCAGCATAATAAGAGAAAAAATATTCCAGAAACTGCTGTCCTACCTCTATCGCTAGGGAGCGGGGTTTTCTTCTGCTATCAGGGCAGAGGCTGGCAATCCTCACAGTTGGAAAGTTTTAGGGCCCTTGTTAGTTTATAGCCTAAATAGATACGAGACGACAGAAATCTTTACAGTAGTCTGGCTTTGGGGAAAAAAGAATTTACTTCATCTCCTAGTGACCCCCCCTGGGTGATATAGCCAGGAGCTATCTTTGACTGAGTACGGACAGCTTTAAGGGTCAGAAACCCTTTCATATTCCCAGCTTGGGGCATTCTACTGTGATGGCTCAGGGGTGACTGTCTCACAATCCATTTTTGGCTTGGTACAATAACTGTGATACAAACCTGCTGAGTGTGGGGAAAAGGTGTTGTGATGTGGAAGAGAATGGAGGGTGCCATTCCCAGGAACCAGGGGGTCTGGGAGACTGCCCTCTGAAACCTGGGGCATGGCCAGTCACGTGTGGTTTTGTACAGGTACCGGGACTAAGCATGGTTGCCCACATGGTTCCTGCTACTCCTCTCCCAGGGCTGTGTGTGGGTGTTTGTTACTAACAAGGCAGAGAAAGAACTGGGTCTCCAGTGCTCCTCCTCCCACAGAGGACTGTTGGGACAGTTTTGAGAACTGAGACACAACATTAGCTGTAGCCTTGTCCCCACAAGACACATAACCTAAGGTCAGAGAAACTTTGCATAGGAGGGGCCCAGTTCTAGTCTCCTTTGCTCCTACAGGATCTCAGCTGAGAGGAATCGTGTTTGGCTCCAGCTGTGACCCAGTGAAGCTCAATCCTGGTGGGTGCTACAATGAAAAGAATGGGGTAGGCAGAGAAAAGCTTATGCCCTGTCCCCAGGTGAGCACAGCTGTGGGTGGGGGGCTGAGGTCCCGCTCCTGGACAGTCACACCCACAGTAGCAACAGGTATGAATGACCTAACTTTTCCTGTCTCTTCACCTACATGTGTCCCCTGCATTGGCTCCCACACTTGCCTGACCACACACTGCTGACAAGACTGTGTGAGTGCCATAAAGTGGTGCTGTGAATCCTTCTCCTCCTCTCCCTGAAAAGCACCTGGACCCACACAAGTGTCTAATCAGACAGCAAGTGCTTAGGTACCTCACCAACACTGCAACAGCCAATACTGAGAGTCATTCAATTAATAGAGCCAGTATTAGCCGTACGTAAGGAAATTCTCATCAACTTTTAGGGGCTACTCTCACTGGAGAAGTTACCACATAATATTCAACCCATATTGCTGTCAATACCACATTTGCTTGAACTGCTAGAATGTCCTCACTCCTGTATGACCCAGAGAGACAATGGGTCTCTCTAACATGGTATGTGCCATGCCTAAACTTGCTAATCATAGCCAAAGAAGCTACTGAGAGATTACACGGCGGTACCCGGCTGGAAATAAACTCTATTGCAAAATAAACCTATACCTCAGGACACATTTGTAGGAGAAAGCTGCTTAATTAAGACCATTCCATATCACAAATCTCACCAGATGCACAAATCTCAACACAGGAATGCAAGAAATATTTTAAAACACAATAAGACACCTTCTAAAATTCATAATTCTCTGGTAATGGATTCCAAAGATATTGAAGTGGATGAAATACTTGCTAAAGAATTCAAAACAATGATTTAAAAAAATCTAAATGAACTTCAGAATATAGATAAATTATTAAATTAAATTGGGAAAATTGTGCAAGATATAAATGAAAAAATTCAACAAAGAGAGATTTTGAAAAAGAACCAGTCAGAAATCTTGGAAATAAAGAGCTGTATAAGTCATATAAACAGTTCAGTTGAAAGCCTCAACAACAGACTAGGTCAAGTGGAAGAAAGACTAGACATAGAAGAGTTTCAAGAAGAGCCTGAAGACATGTCTATTGAAACATCATCTTCAGACAGAAATAAAAAAAAAAACGTGAAAGGAGTATGCAAAATCTTTAGGACACCACTAAAAGATCAATGTCTGTATCATCAGTATACTTAAAGGGGAAGAAATAAAAGGTAAAGGTACCGAAACCTGTACTGTGAAATAATAGCAGAAAACTTCCCTCATCGTGGTAAGACATGGACATCCAAATGCAGGAAACCTATAGGACCCAAGTAGACATGTCCACCAGGCGACCAGCACGCTGGTTTCATTAAAGAGGTTTGTGGCATAGAAGTTAACTAGTGAGATCAAAATAAACACACACAGACTCAATTACCTTTTTCTATGACCAGGTCTGAGACGGCTCTCCCCTCTGGCTCTCACCTCGAACCACCCAGCAAGGCTTACTCAGGACTAGCAGGAGAGAGAGAGAGCACACCGGGGAGTGGCCTTTTATTGGGGAACAAGAAATAGAGGGGAAAATTCCATCCAATGAAGGTCGAGGGGGGCAGCATTCCAAGGTCAGGGTCAGTGATTGGTCTCAGAGTCAGTGGTCAGTCACACCCCCACACGGACAGGCTCTCGCACCTGGAGAGGGTGGGGATAGCTCCCACACAGTTTGGCCAGAACGCCTCACACCCAATCCGGGAGGTGCCCAATCACGTGCGAGAATGGCTTCCCACAGACATGACCAGAAAAGATTCTCACCATGATCTATTATAGTCAAACTGTCATAAGTACAGGGCAAAGAATTTTAAAATCTTCACTAAGTCACATTTAAGGGCAACCCCAGTAGTCTAACGGCAGGTTTCTCAGAGAAACCCTACAGGCCAGTAAGGCATGTATTTCAATCCTGAAAATAAATAGTTGCAAGGCTGTCTTTTAGAATTGCAATAGAAATAAAGACTTTTTCCAAGATAAGAAAAATTAAGGGAACTCATGATTACTAGACCAGCCTTACGAAAGATGATTAAGGGAGTCTTACACCCAGAAGTAGAAGAAAGGTAACTACAATTGCAATACCAAATGAAAGTGCAAGTCCCACTAGAAGGGTAGATACACAAATGAGATATCGAAAAGAATCAGTCACTATCAATACAGTAAACCATCCAGGCCATAATGATGAATAAAAGAGGAAGAATGGAAAAAAGAACTTTCAAAACAACCAGAAGAATAAAAAAATGACAGGCACAAGTCCATAACTTTCATTAATTATTCTGAAAGCAGAAGATGTGGACTTGATTATCCATTAAAAGACAGACTGGCTGGATAGATTAAAAAACAAGCCCCGACAATATGCTGCCTAAAATATAATTACCTTATCAGTAAGGAGACACAAAGACTGAAAGTGAAAGAATGGAAAATTATATTCCAAGCATGGGGATTCTGAAAACGAGGAGTAGCTATACTTAAATGTGACAAAAAAGACTTTAAGACAAAAATCAGAAGAGACAAAGAAGGTCACTAATATAATGATCAAGGGATCAATTCATCAAGAAGATATAAAAATTATAAATCTGTATGCACATAATGTCAGAGCACTCATTTTTATAAAACAAATACTATCAGACCTAAAGGAAGAGATAAACTTCAATACAGTAATAGTGGGGGATTTCAATACCCACTCCCACCAATGGATAGATACTCCAGACCAAAAAAATCCAGCAAAGAAACATCTGACTTAAACAACACTATAGATCAAATGGGCTTGACAGATATTTACAGGAGCTAGGGACCAAACCCAGGGCCTTCATACATAGTAGGCAAGTATTCCACCACTGAGCCCCCAGGCCCTAATACATGTTTATAGAACATTCCATCCAACAGCTGCAAAATACACAGTTTTTCTTTTCATGAGTGCATACAATTTTCTCGAAACAGACCATATACTGAGCTACAAAATAAGTCGTAACAAATTCAAAAACAATTGGAACCATATCATATATCTTTTTGGATCACAATGGGTTGAAACTAGAAATCAGCATTGAGAGAAACTTTAGAAATCATACAAACACAGGGCAGGGGCTATAGCTCAGTTGGCAGAGTACTTGACCCTGGGTTCAATCCCCAATACCACACACACACACACACACAAATTATACAAACACATAAATGAACAACACACTTTTGAATGAATAGTGGGATATTGAAGAAATCAGAAGGGAAATTTAAAGATTTCTTGAAACAAATTAAAACTGAACATTTCAAAAGTTGTAGGATTCAATAAAATCAGTACTAAGAGAGAAGATTGGGGAAATAAGTGACTACCTAAAAAAAAAAAAAATAGAGTGATCAAATAAACAACCTAATGGTGCATCTCAATGTCTTAAAAAGAACAAATCAAACCCCAAATTAATAGAAGGAAGGAAAAGATAAAGATCAGAGGAGAAATGGCAGAGTATCAAAGAACAATTATAAAGGATGAATGAAACAGTTGGTTCTTTGAAAAGATTGAGAAACCTTTAGCTGGGGGCGGGGATATGGAGGGAGAGAGAATGAACCGGAGAGAGAAAGAGAATGAACTGCACGTGGCTACATGCAGAAGATTAAAACTGAACTCGTTTTTCTGACACTGTGCAAAAATCAACTTGAAATGGATCGAAGACCTTAATGTAACACCTGAAACTCTGAAACCACCACAGAAAAACGTAAGGGGAAATAGTTCAACATAGTGGTACAAGCAGTGATTTTTCTGGATAGGACTCAAAGTACAGGAGAAAAAAGTAAAAATTGACAAAATGGATAAGATCAAACTAAAAAGATTCTGCAGAGCCAGGGAAACAATCATCAGAGCTGAAGATATTAACTACAGAATTGGAGAAAACATTTGCTGGCTAATCATTTGACAGAGGGTTATATACCCAGAATTTTTAAAGGAATAAAAAACAACAAACAAAAAACCATAACAAGCAATCCATTTTAAACATGGGCAAAAGATCTGAATAGGTGCTTCCTAAAGATATGCAAATGGCCAAGAAATATTTTTTTAAAATGCTCAATATCATTATCCAGAGAAATGCAAATCAAAAATATTGAGATCCCATCTCACCCCAGTTAGAATGGCTACTATAAACGACACCAACAATGACAAATATTGGTGAAGATGTGGAGTAAAAGAACCCATATATACTGGTGGTGAGAATGTAAATTAATATGGACACTATGGAAAATAGTATGGAGGTTCCTCAAAAAACTAGAAATGTAACTACTCTAAGATCCAGTTATCCCACTCTTGGGTATACATTAGAAGGAAATGAAGTCAACATACAAGACAGACACCTGCATACCCATGCTTATTGCAGCACTATTCACAATAGGCAAGATATGGAGTCAGCCTAAATGCTCATCAGCAAATGAGAGGATGAAGAAAATATGGTATATATACATACAATGGAGTACTATTCAGCTATAAATAATGAAATCCTGTCATTTGCAGGCAAATGGACGAAACTGGAGAACAACATGTTAAGCAAAATAAACCAAACACAGAAAGACAAATATCTCATGTCCTCTGTCGTGTGGAAACTAAACAACAAAAGCCCCCCCAAAACAAGAGATGGAAGTAGAAAAGGGATTACTATTGCATAGGGACTGGAAAGGGTGCTGAGGCAAAGGAGCGGGGTTAGAAGGGTGATGTATGCGTGTACATAGGAAAATAGCACAACGAATCCCATTAATTAGTTCAATATGTGATAATAGTTATAATAAAAGCAAATCCTTAACAAATAACCCATATCAGTAAGAAAACAAAATTTTGTGCCATTCAGTAATATAATCCAAATTTGATTTCTATCATTCTTGTTAAATGTACTTTTCTAACCATAACTCTATATAATTACTTTTCACCTATCTGTGGAAATCATTGTTAAAAACAGAAGCTGTGCAACATACCAGGAACATCTTCACAGGAGAACTCTCTGTCAGTTACCATAAGAGGGGTAACAAAAGTTCCTAGCATATATATATTTTTCTTACTACTAGAATTTCCATATGATGCTTCCACAAGGTGACAAGATAAAGAGCTGAACTCACCTTCTGTTGAAGAAATGGGACCCACTTGCAGTGCACCAGTTCCTGACGATACTGTTTGGTGAAGGGCCCCACGTAAGACACAAATGCTGCGGTAAGGAGGACGTCTCCACACAGCGTCTTCTCTTGAGCTTCAAAGGACTTAATATTCTGACCCCAGCGAATCTTCTCTGACTGAACAATAAAATCATCCACATGTAATTGCAGTAAGAGCGTCAACTCAACAAATACTTAATGCAGTTACCTTATAGCACAGTTTAAGAC
Organism: Marmota marmota marmota; assembly: GCF_001458135.2. Taxonomy (NCBI): domain Eukaryota; kingdom Metazoa; phylum Chordata; class Mammalia; order Rodentia; family Sciuridae; genus Marmota; species Marmota marmota. The sequence continues at coordinate 13,492,036 of NW_025999905.1, read as the reverse complement.
TGCGGCACCCTGTAGCATCTCTGGAAGGAGCAAACCGTAAACAGTTAGCATGACTGCTGAAACTGTCATGTGCTTTAAACCAAATAGTTTTATTCTCTTCAGTTGACTTTAGTACCATGTGACATTTGTTGTTTAACATCTCCTTTAGCAAGAGTTGGATACCCTGCTCTTTAATCATGATTGGGGTTCTTCTTGAGAGGAAGACTGTTACTTCTCTCTTTGAGCATGGAGGGCCAAAGGCTATGGCTAAGAATGAGTGATGTTAGGATTGTGGATGTCGGTGTAGCTGTTCTCCATTCTTTGCACTTTTCAGCAATAACACTACATGGACCTAGATGTATCCTTTCCCCATTAACAAACAAGCTCAGTGGACTGATTATAGATAAAGAAAATGACAAATATCATTCATGTTAACTAATTAAAACATGAAGCTTAAATAGCCATCTATCTCAAATTCTATTAAAGAATTATGCCAGTAGTTACTAAAGGTTATTTTTCTAATATAATCATTAAATCAGTGGAGGGAGCTATGACCTATGTAAAAAGATGGAAATCAGGACTTCACTAACCTTGAAGACAGTACACTCAAAGAATACTGAAGTCCTTATATCTAGAGGGTTGGTCATTTAAGATCTGATTTACAGGTTAAGTATGTGGAGCCCTTAATATTGGATTTGAATAAAACTGAAATAAATGTGTATGGATTGCCTGAACTGCAGGATAGTTCACTAATTCACTTTATATCAAGGCGTGCTAAAAATTAGTATAATATTCTAGCAACATGGAAATTAATAGAACCTGAAAAAAAAATCAGCAATTTGCCAGTATAAGCAAAACAGGAACTTGAAGGATTGTGCTTTTCTCGTGAAAGAGGAAAGTCCACAGAACCCCAAAATGATGTACGTCAGAACAGATTGAAATGTCAGTTTCCTGACAGACATCCTGATACCTAGGATGCTGGGGTCATGAGATCAGAATGTGAAATGGTTATCGAAGCTGTTTTAAGGTGTCACCTTGCTTTCCTTGATAGAGATCACCCCAAGTTTGCTATATAATTAAATGCTGAGGAACTCCAGCTCTCTGGTCCTCTTTTTAGAATTTATCACTTTTTCCACCACAGACAACATGCCCATTAATTTTCCAGAGAAATCTCTCATTTGCCTACCCTCCATCTTTGTTGTCTTTGGTTTGTAAATGATAAACAATAAAGTGCACCCACCTCATTCTCCACAACAGCTTTGAAATTTGAAGATTTACTAAACATAGACTTATTGGCTATTGAAATCGTCGATAATTTCACTATACCACCCACACAATATAAATCATTACTGACACTGGCTAACAAGGGTTTAAGAGTTGGAACATGTCCTGTAATAAATTTCTAGACAGTTAAAAATCACTGTAATTTTATTCTAATGCATTATAGATTGCCCGTAATGTCGTCCTGGCCGGGGTGACCCATTTCTAATTTTGAACAGCTGTTCAGCTCAGGAGTTAGTTAATGATTAAATATAAATTGCCTGATTTATTAGTCTGAATGGTTGAGCTTCCAGGTCAATGCTATATAGACAAAATCATCAGTCTTGATGTTTTTCAGAAGTTAACTGTCTCCTGTTCTAGTCAGAAAGAATTTATCCTCAAAGGAAAAGATCTGACAACTTCAATTAATCCTTCAAAAATATATTTTTTTCCTAGTTAACAACACACAAGCTTTCCCCCCCCGTCATTGTCTAAATCATCACAAGAAAGCAAAGCCTTTGGAAATATGGCCATGTGGGAGAGACAAAGGGGAAAGCCTGCTTTAGCCTTGATAAAACGCAGGTATTCCATAACCACTTCAGAAACAGTCTACGTACTTCTTTTTCTCAGGTACCTCATAGATGGGCTTTCAAGGGCTTAAATCTTACCAAATTAAATGAGTAGTAGTAGTGCCTATTAGGAGGAGTAAAATTTCTCAACTGACTTAAAGAATGTGTCTTCAAAGGGCTCCATAATTTAAAGCAAAACAAAACAAAACACAAGAGATTTCCAAAATGCATCCATTCATTCTTTCAGCAGATAACTCTTGATGCTTGTGACATGCTGGGGACTAATCTCTGTGCCTGGGATCAAGTGACTCACAAAACATACGATGCTCTTGTTCTTGAGTGCTTATATTTTAGTGGGGGAAGAGGGTTAATAAGTGTGTGTGTATATGTACATCTGTAATTGTCATGCGATGATCCATGGTACAGAAATGTAATGCTGAGTAAGTGTAAGAGGGCAGCAGAGCAGTGTGTGTGTGTGTGTGTGTGTGTGTGTGCGTGCGTATAGAGACGGCAGGGTGGGTGTTCTGTTTAGGGAGGTCTGAGGAGACCACGTGATAAGTGTAACTTTTGGCAGAGACTGAAGAAGTGGGGAGTCAGTGACATGACATCTGGGAAGGGGGAAGCTGTGTGGAGGAAAAAGCCAAAGGCCATAGACAGGACAGCAACTGTGTGAGGACGGTGAGAAGACCAGAGGAGCAGCAGCAAGAGGGAAAGGAGCAGAGCGGAGGAGAGAGACACCCAGCAGCCAGATCACATATGACCTCCCAGGGTGTTTAAAGCCTGTGGATTGTTCTGAGTGAAGTGGTTAGTTATTGGGGAGTTCTGAGCAACATGGTGACATGAATGGACCTTTCAAGGTATTGCTCAGCTGCAATGAGAGGAATGCACATTAGGGGGTAATGGTGGAGGCCAGGGAGGTACTAGAGGGTGGGATACTGGTGGTGTGGACCAGCACTGGGTATGGAGGGAGTGAGAGGTGGTGAGATTCTGAATGGACTTCCAAGGTAGGGCCAGTAAGATATGCCAATGAATTCCCTGTGGCTTGTCATAAAGGGCAAAAAGCTAAGGGTAATTCAAAAGCTTTTGGCTAGAAAACTTGGAATAAAAGACCTGTAGTTATTGAAATGGAAAAAATAACACATTTTATAGAATTAACTAGGTTTATATACCATGAACTACCAGTTTCAGAATGTTGGGGAGAGAAGGTTAAATTTGTGGCAAATTTAAATTAAATTTTTAAAATCCTAAATATATGAGAAAGTAGGCTATCACCAGTTCAACCATCCCAACACACATTTTTCTCTCCTCGCTTGCTAAGAGAACCATCATTCTGAATTGGGTGGTAATGAATCCAGTCTCAAGAGAAGGACTGTGATTGACTGAAGCAATCACTACCCCACCTTCCCAGGCCCTTCTGCAGTTAGGAACTGTACATCTGGTTCTGGCTAAAGAAACTTAAGTGGGAGTCTGCTAGCGAGGTCTCTATGAAAACTTCAAGGTTTTCTTCTTTTTAAATTTTAATCAAAAGAGGAAAACCCAGCTGATGCAGGCTTCCTTCCTCCTCTTGAGAAATCTGAAGGTGTAGCAGGCATCTTGGGACCATGAAGCAAAATGCATGAGGGTAAATGTCCACATGCTAAGAGGTACAGCAGGAGAGGTTGGTATTTGACCATTAATCACCTAAATCAACAATGATATGATGGTCTACCCCTAGCATTTTTGGCAATAAACTTCTATTTGCTTAAGCCACTGTAAATCAAGTTTTCTATCATTGCTATGGAAACACATTTCTAAGAGTGCAGTTATACACTTACCAGCTAAATGTAGTTCTAATAATATAGTTATAAGCTTATTTGTTAGATACTTCATGATATACTTTTTCAGTTGTATACTTTTTATATGCTAATAGTGCAGTTATATACTTTATGCTTTAAAATAATACATTTACTGAGATATGATTCTTACACCAGGCAAATCACCCTTTAAAATATGCAACTAAGTAGTTTTGAGTATATTTAGAGACTTGGGCAATCATCTCCACGATCTAATTTTAAAGTATTTTCCTCACCACAAAGAAAAAAATGTTCATCTATGAGCAGTCACTCCCTGGACTCCACCTGTTTCTCAAGCCCCTCTAACCACTAGTGTATTTTCTGTATCTATAGATTTGCCTATTTGGAGCATTTTGTACACATGAAATCATGCAATATGCAGCCTTTTGAGTCTTACTTTTCTCACTTAGTATGTTGTTTTCAAGGGCCATCAATGTTGTAGCATGTATCAATACTCATTCCTTTTCATACCTGTATAATATCTACTGTATGAATAAACCATATTTTATTTATCCACTCATCAGATGATAGATATTTGGATTGTTTCAACTTTTAGGTCTTGCAAATAATGCTGCAATGAGCAATGGCAGTAGAGTTTTGGTGTGGGCATTTGTTTTCATTTCTTTTGGATACGAATCTTTTGGATATGTACAGCATTACTGAATCACATAGTTACCTCATATTTAATATTTTGAGGAACTACCAAGCTTTTCCAGAGGCTGAGCCATCTTACATTCCAACCAGCAATGTATGTAGAATTTTACTTTCTCTAGTTCCCCAACAATACTTGATACTGCCGAAGATTTTTTTTTATTATTATCATCACAGAAGATATGAAAGTGGTCACCTTGTAGTTCTGCAGTAGGAAATGCAAATGAAGCTGAACATCTTTTCATGTTCTTACAGGCCACCTGCATGTAATCTGATGAGAAATGTCTACCCAATCCTTTGACCATCTCTTTTTTGGATTATTTATCTTTCTGACAGAAAACATTTGAATAGGCATTATCTCTTTCAAGATTCATTACAACTTTGTGAGGGAGGTATTATCCACATTCCCATTTTATGGAAAAGAAAACAAAGTTGAAGAGGCTCAGAGACTTGCCCGAATTGTTTAATACCACATGATAAAGCAAGTAAAATCTTAATTTTTGTGACTTATTTATGTCAAAGACCATATGTTCATACAGGAAAAAAATTGAGAATTATTTAAAAATATTTATCTTATGGAATTACTCTTAATATTAGCATGTCAGTCACTTATAAAAAGATGTAGCAACAAAAACATAAATCAATCAGATTTGGTTTAAAAGTCATGGTCTGCTGGTAGAATTCAATGCAAATGTATATTAAAAGGATCAACAGTTCTGTATCACAATTACCTATTAGTTGTCCTGAGTTTTATGACATATTATGACAGGCTTTATTTTTGTTTTTAAAGGACTTCATAATGTCCTTAAAAAGAGAGAAAAAAAATAAGTAGATACCTACCTACAGCTGGTGTACTTTACTGTTTTACAAGGGATACAAAACAATTAAATTCTGACAAAAGCATATCTTCTTCCTGCTTTTGTTGAAAACTATGCTGAAGTCACACTGAATTTACTATGTTAAAAAAACATTGTAACTGATGTTTTCTTTTCTATAAAACAAAGGATTGGTCACTTCCTTCTGGCCATTTTGACCCATTGTGTGAGTGGTGACTACCTATTCCCATTTATTGTTGATTCACTCTCCTCTTAGTCATAACTAATGGTGAGTAAATAATACAACCCAAAGAAGCTGAACTGAATGTTTAATGAAAAGTTTAGAAGAACAAGTTATCTTACCTCAAGTTCCTTGACAAGTCTGTTGGCTAGTTCAATGGTTTTGTTGGTTTGGTTCACCTCTTCTTGACATCGGACTTTCTCTGCTATTGCTTTTTCAAATGAAGCCGTGAGTTTGCTTAGATTTTGATCCAGATCCTGAATAAGAATCAAAGTTAACTTGAGTCATTTTTAGTTAAAACAGAAATAGTACAGTCATTATCTGTTATCTTGAAGAAAAACAAACTGCTTTTTCTCCTTTGCTCTTTGACCATACATATTTTAGGGGAGGAAAAGGAGGAGGAGGATACAGTCATGATAGTATGTCAGAGCCTCCGCAGACTATCAGATCACCATGTGATCATCTTACCTTCCTTTTCCACTCAGCAGAGTACAGAGAGAGACTGAAGCAAGTGATGTGCTCTTAAGACTCATGCATTATGGGTACACCATCACCCTCTGCTGTCCTGTGTAAGCCTCCTTCTCCAGTACCAGCTTTATTTATGTCCAGGGTGATCTGCGTTTCTTAACCTATTGACTCTTTTCTCATTTGATTCATAATGTAGGTAGTGAAAAGGGATGTGACTTATTGAGCCCCCTCAGACCTGACCTGATTCATCCTATCAGATTTTCTACTCTGGAAACATGGGATTGCAACTCAGAGGTAATCCATTGTCTTATAAAAACCTGGGAGGGGGTGGGGGCTGGGGCTGTAGCTCAGCGGTAGAGTGCTTGCCTTGCAGGCATGAGGCACTGGGTTCAATCCTTAGCACCCCTTAAAAATAAATTAATGAAATAAGTATATTGTGTCCATCTACAACTAAAAAATAAAAATTAAAAAAAATGGAAAGATATGTGTATTTTGAGGGGCAACATTTAGGGGAAGACCACTTTCCACCAGGGGCACAGGAGAGCAGATGAAACCATTCTGGAGAATGAGGAAAGATGAAAGGCTTGTGTGTAGAGGACCCAGTTATTTTAAAAGAATGAACTCAGACATTAGAATATATTAATTTTTATTAAAAACAGCACTATTAAGCTTGGGATAGTGTGTGGTTAAGAGTATTCACATTGGGTTTAAAATGGCTCGAGTCTAGTTCTTCTTTGCCTCTATGAGCCACAGAACTTTGAACCCACCATTCACATTCTGTGAGTTTCACATTTCCTTATTTGTTAAATGGAACTACTATTTATACATACCTCATACAGCTTTTGTGGTATTAAGTACATTAATGCACATGAAACAGGGCACAGAGCATTCAGTAAGCATGTGGTGAAAGTCAGGTTGGTGTACTGAAGTAACACTGAAGTTTTCTTTAAAAGGAACACAAATTCTGCTGGGCGCAGTGGCACAGGCCTATAACCCCAGTGGCTCAAGAGGCTGAGGCAGGAGGATGGCGAGTTCAAAGCCAGCCTCAGCAAAAGCAAGGCTCTAAGCCATTCAGTGATATCCTGTCTCTAAATACAATACAAAATAGGGCTGGGGATGTGGCTGAGTGGTCTAGTGCTCCTGAGTTCAATCTCTGGTACTACTCCTCCAACCCCCAAAAAGGAACACAAATTTTCATTTGGTTGGTCTCTTCACTTAGCTGGAACATAATCCACTAATGACAAATATTTGGGTAAAATTTGGCCCTTGGTATGTAACTCTGAGGAAAGTTTACCAGAAATAATTTGCTATGATAAACAGCAAGCAGAAACATGAAAGTCTATTACTTTCTTTGAGGGAAAGTTCAGTTGTTAGCTTGAGTTTATACTCACTAGCTCTGCTTCAGAGATTTGAAGGGAATCCGGGTGGTACAGATCAATCAATTTAATATAAAAATAAGTGTACAAAATGTACATGCTTTGCACACAACAGCTCAAAGCAAATAGGTAATCATCAGATGATGTTACTCTAAGATAAAATTAGGCTTTCAGAACCTTTTTGCAGAGGGTCTTAATTTCACTTTTATCCCTCCCCCTCCAATTTTTCTCTGAAAAAAAAAATCCCTATTCTTGTTATTTGTCTTTTCTTACCACCCATTATCTCTTTAACCAATTTCAATCTGACCTTTATTCCAATCATTTTTTTTGTTCTCCTCTACCATTTTACTGCAACAAATCTGGTAAGAACCACCAGTGAAACTATTATTATTTCATCCATATGCTAATCATTGTGGGGAAAAAATGAAAAAAAAATTTAAAACCCACAGATGAGCATCCCAAATATGGAAATCCGAAGGGGAAACTGTCCACCTGACCTCAAGGGATAGCTCACAGTCAAAAAGTAGGCACATTTAAAAAAATGTATAAAATTACTTTTAGCCTATATGTATAAATAAGGTGTATGTAAAATATAAATGAATTTCATGTTTAAACTTGGCCCCATCCTAAGATATTCCATTATGTATATATGAATATCCTAAAATTTAAAAAATTGGAAATCCAAAACACTTTCAGTCTCAGGTATTTTAGATTAGAGATGCTCATCCTGTATCCTTTAATAACTACTTTAATAAGCAACAATTAATGCTCTTTTAGCACATGCCAGACACTATTCTAAGTACTTGCCCTGTGTTCTCTCACTTGACTTGTCCTATAAGTCCATGAGGGATTTCCCCATTTTACAGATGAGGAAACCAGAGCCAACAAAGTGAAGTTAGTCACTTAACATCCCACAGCTGGGAGGTACTGAAATACTAAGTTGGGACTTAGCCTCTGTGTGGCTTCAGAGACTGTGCACAGGTACCCTGTGGTACCTGTTCCTGGAGGTGACTCTCTTCCTCCTAGAATTTCCACTCCCCTTGTTCCTGCAATCTCATTCTCTCTTGGCTCTCTCTCACCTAACAATCTCCCATCTCTTTCAGGGATCATCCTCCTGTGCTCTCTTAGGAACTGGATCTAATCCTTTCCTTCACCATCTCTCATTTCACTCTGCTCCCCTCATTCACTTTCATCCTGCTTCCTGTCTCTTCCCCTTGTCCTGGAATGATCTTTCCAAAAGCCAAAATGGCCCATTTATCCCTCCTGTTCCCCAGCTACAGACCCTCATTGACTCTCCACAAGTGACAGTATTGGTTGTTGATTTTGACCTGCAGATTCATGATGAGGCTAATCTATTCTAGGGCCCTAAGCTTTGTCCATAACCTGGTTAAAAGAAAATATCATTAGTATTCATGACTGTCTGTAATTGGTTTTGGGTAGGGGCATTAAAAGGCATTATAAAGCTAGGTATCTCCTCACCAATACAATGCCTATTTACCTCATCCCTTGCGCAAGTTCTGGGGTAATTTTACCCCTTGCTCCCATTTCACCAAAATGACCCCCACTCACCAACTCCCATACTCTACTCTTTAGCCACACTAAGCTGCTCATTGTCCACAGAACACATGTCTCTCTTCCATAGTACCTTCATGGATGCTCTACCCCCATCTTCCAGTCCAAATTTATCCATCTTTCAAGATTCAATTTGGGGGAAAAAAACTGCTTCACCAAATTCTTCCTGAGCATCCCCCACCCTCATCTCTATGTGTAGAATTGACCACTCTATTCTTTATACTTCAATGGTAGACAATGCAATCTCTCTTGACTGCATCAAGTAAATGAAATAGCACTTATTAAATTCACTATAAGATTTTACAGAGTGAGGACTAAGCCTTATTTAGCTCTCTGGACTGCCCAGTCCACTGTTTTAAAATGTGTATTTACTGAACTGAATATTGAGTCTCTCAAGCAGAACAAATTAATGTTTTAGTTAAAATATAAGGTGTGACCCAGGCACAGTGGTGTACATCTGTAATCCCAGTGATTTGGAAGGTTGAGGAAGAGGATTTCAAGTCCAAGGACAGCCTCAACAACCTAATGAGATCCTTAGCAACTTAGTGAGACTCTGTCTCAAAAATAAAAAGGTCTGGGAGGGTAGTTCAGTGGTAAAGCACCCTTTGGTTCAATCCCCAGTACCAAAGGCAGGGAAAAAAGTAAAATAAGGTGTGGTATCTGTTTGTTCATTTAACTAATAATTTTTTTGGTATCTCCCATGTGTCAGATACCAGGCATAAAACATTAAAGACCTTAAGAAACTCAGGGTTAGTGTGGAAATGATAGTCTGTATGTTCGGGTAAGCCATGCTCTAATGCACTAGTTATATGTCATAACAGAGAAATTGGTGGTCATTTAGGGGAACTTCATGGAGAAATAAAGTCCAAGCCAGACCTAGGAGAATCAGGGAAAATGGGCAGGTAAGAGAACACAAGATCCCAAATAGTCTTCAATATTAGTATAGAGCAAAGATCAGCAAATTATGGCCCCTAGACTAGATCTAGCCTGCTAGAAGTCTTTGAATGGCCTATGAGCAAGGAGTAGATTTTATTCTTTAATATGTTAAAAGCAAAAAACAAACAAGCAAACAAAAAAACCTATTAGCCTGTCTCCAAACAGTTTTGTGGAAAGTTGAGAACATTACTCCCACAGGAGTCAGGAGGCAAGGAAAAGTAACAGGTGGGTGGAAACATGAAGTCCACTCTGCTGGCTGTCAGAGTAATAAAATCCTTTCCTCTCTGACTCACAAGTCCCATGTTGTCTATTAGTATATGTGAAATTGTGGTATCTAACCTTGTTAGCTTGCCAGGAGGGTAAAATTCTGTTCCTTTCCCAGTTCTTGACAGACTCTAGCTTCAAGTTTCTAGAAATAAATGGATCAAAGATGGAAGAACTCAATTCAAGAACTCTAGCTATCCAGATCCCCTAAATTAGTGATTATCAAACAACACGCAACAGAACTACCTGGAAGGCATGTTAAAATCTGGATTCCAGGGTTGCACTGCCAAAGTTTCTGACTCAGTAGATCAAGGCTGGGTCTGGAATCTACTTTTAAGCAGTTCCTGTGAAACACTGATGCTACTGCTGGTCCAGGGAATAACTTTGAGAAATACTACCCTAAAGAGATTGGTTTTAGATTTTCTTTATTGCCATTCTTAGGCTCCATTTAAGACACATGATAACCTTTTTTTTTTTTTTTAATGGTATAGGGGATTAGGACCCAGGGCCTTGTGCATACAAGTCAAGCACTCTACCTACTGAGCTATATCCCTAGCCCAATGTCCTTTCTTCTACAAAGCTTAGCAAAAAAATTTTTTTTCCACTCAACCTTCAATATGAGGCTGTCCTTGAATCTAAAACTACAGACTCAAAAGAACAATTGCACAGAGATTAACACCCTGGTATTATCATTTTTTCATGACGGTACTGCTGTTCCCATCAGACATACCCCCACTGTCCTAGGTAAGAAGGCAGCAGGAGATGCAGGTTAGGAAGCAGGAAAGTTGAGGAGGAGAAATGAAAGGCTGGAGAAAATGAAAGCTAGCAAAAACTATAATTTCACTTGGGCTGAGATCTCTAGTTCATACTGTGTGCCAACAGAAAAACTGTGCAAAGTTACCTTGTCCTTAGCCTGACCAGCCACGTAGCCTTGAGAGGGTCTTGGACCCTTGAGGGAATTGCAGCCAGAATTCTGCTGCATTTGTAACTCCTCTCTTGATTTCCACTTTGGGCAGGGGAACTTTTTCTTCAAAAAGTCAATTCAACTATTATTTTGTTTTTCTTTTCTCTGTTTGATAACTTAATTATGAGGCTGATAAATGACCCTCTGCTTATTCTGCGGGTTTGTGAAAACACATGGTGTGAATAGTTCTTTCCAGTTAGTTGTAGCTATGTCCAAAGAATGACTAGTTGTGCAAACACAGAAAGTCTTAACTTTGGATTTAACTCATGGTTGTCTTCAGCATCCTCAGCACTTTTCCTATGAACATCAGATTGCTTCTAATTTTTACCAAAGTCACTAACAGTAGATGCAACATTTTTCTAGAGAAAATCCAGTTTTGACCAATGAATGAGGATGACTTTTATAAAGTTAACATGCGTATCCTGGACATGTCCAAATCAGCTGTTGTTGCTGTCAATCTGCTTTTCTTCAACCAGTCATCAGGTATCACTGAAAAGCATGCTTGGTGCTCTGCTAGGAAGAGGTACCTAGTAAACAGGAAGAGAGAGTGTGTGTAGGGGGAGGGGGCGGGTAGGGGGTCAAGTTGCCTGTGCAGAGAGTGTGGATCAGGAAGGTCTCTTGGAAGCAGACTCAAAAAATAAGGGGGAGTCGATGGTTGCAAGAGGTGCGAAAATTGTATGTATCATAGGAGAAATATTCTGAGATTTAAATAATCGTAATGTAAATATAATTACTCAACAGTAAAATGAGAGCACAAATCAATCTCTTTCTGGTATATTCAAGGAGTCAGTGTCTTGGGCTCTGATCTGGAAAGTTGATCTCCTCCTTGGCTTTTAATAGCTTTGCTCTGAAACATTGGAGGCTGGGGCTATTAGGAGTCCCCTCCCTTTCTGCCCAATTGACTAGTGAGTTCACACATAAGTAGGTCTAGTTCCAGCCTTGTTCTGAAAGAGGCCTGATGTAGCTATGTGGCTACTGCAAGCACCGGATTCTAGACTTCAGTGGCTGCTGCATTCGTATTCTCAGGTATCTACGGCAGGACAAAGTCCGAATAAGGAACATCCTCCCTGCCATCTACCCTCAGCCCCCTCTGCTCCTTTGTCCTCACATTCCTACAGGACAATCTTTCTACACATATGATCTTTATGCCAACAATTTCCAAATATAAGTTCCTGAGTCAGGCTTCTCTGTCAAACTCCAGTCCTGACAGTGGAACATCTACATAAGGGGTTTCAACAGGAAGGGCAGGAACTAATATTTACAAAACATCCACTGTGTGCTATATACTGCAGAGTATCTAGATACCTTAGGTCATGGTGGAAAAAAAAACCCCTCTAGCTAATTTGACCTAAAGGGAATTTACTGGAAGAACATGGGAAAGCTCTCTGGGGGGAAGGAAAGGCAAAGAACCTTCAAGAAGCTTGGGGACTTGGAGGCAGGAACTGCTCGAGTGTTATCTGAACACAGTCTGTAAAAGGTACAAATACTGTTCTCAGTCTTTTACTCCTTCTGCCCATCATTCAAATTTGAGAGATGGGGGGAATTTAATTGGCAAAGCTTGATAGGTAGAACAGAGAAGGGCAATCCTGCTAAAAACACCCACTTGAGCATATCTAGTGATAAGAGAAAATTCTCCAAAGATATATCTGGCTGGTTTCCCTTAAAGGCGACAGACTGGATGCCAGGTAGCCAAAAGCTTCTTTAACTCCAAAGAAGTTTTGAATTTGGGAGCATTTTGGATTTTGAATAAGGAATGCTTAATCTGTACCTATTTCAGAGATGAGAAAATGGAAGTTCAGAGAGGTTAAACAACTTGCGTGGGGTGACACAATAAATCATGGAGCCAAGATATAGACCAGTAGAAATCATGGAGCCAGGATATGGACTTTTTTTTATATTTTGGGGGGCTAACTCAGGGACACTGGACCACTGAGCCACATCCCCAGCCCTATTTTGCATTTTATTTAGAGACAGAGACTCACTGAGTTGCTTGGTGCCTCTCTTTGATGAGGCTGGCTTTGAACTCTCCATGCTCCTGTCTCAGTCTTCTGAGCCCCTGGGATTACAGGCGTGTGCCACTGCACCTAGAGGAGCTGGGCTTTCAAGCCCCACATGCTAACCTGCCTTCCTCCTCCTACCAGACTGTGAAAATTAGTTAAGTGCAGACACCATGACTGCTTCCACTTTTCCAGTCAGTGCCCAGCACTTCACCGATCAGAAACATCTATTGAATGGGTACCTAAGGGAAAACATTCATGAAGCTCAAATTCCTTTTTGTTGGGCAGAGCTTACGCATAACCATGTCTGAAGAAGGGTTCCTAAGGAGGCAGTGGGAACTTCTTTAGATTCATGTTTTGCACTTACCACAAGCTTTTTCCTGATGGCCTCAAGTTTTTCAGTAGCTGCCGCCAGTTCTAAGTTTGCTTGGGCTAATGCTTGGCGTTTTGGTTCGACATCACAATAGACCTGAAAATCCACGTGGGGTTTAACTCAGAAGGCAATACAGATGTGAATGGGAAGAATAATCACTTGACCTTACATAGGCTGAGCACTCTGCAAATAAAATCTCTAGTTTACCAAGTAATTTGCTGTTTCTTTACCATGGCATCAGCTAAGGAAAAGTAGACAAAGTCTCCCACTCTCTCTCTGGATCTCCATTGGTTACTTGTTTATTCTGGACCTTAGAGTTACAAGTACTTGCATAGAATGCTCTAGAGGTCAAACTCCATGAATATTCTAAGATTTTTTTTTATCAAATATGGAGATAATCCTCATATAACTAGAAAGTGCAGGTGCATGAAACACAGCTAAATTTATGATTAAATCTAGACTCTGAGGCAGAAAGTAAGCATGGAGAAATTCTCTGAACACCGGAAGTGGGAGATGTTCTTGCACATAATGAACCACACATTCACTTTACTTTCTTTTTGAAGCACCTGTTTTAAGTATGTGTTATTTCAAGGAACCATTTAAGAATTTGAGTGGACCAAGGAAGTCAACTTGTCTTTCTTTATAGCAACACAACGTAGCTATAGTTCAGATCTGTGCTCATCTTTTCACCAATGGAACACAGTGCTTAGGCATTTTATTATGGAGAGATGCTATACACCTACTGTAAACTCTTGGGCTAAAAGATTTCCATGAGAGAAAGATCAACAAAGTCCTGCTCCTGGGGTTCCACAGTGTGAAGGATATAACCTTATTTTATGGAAACCACTTGAGGAATGACATTAACTACAATTGACTTTTTCTTTATAATTCCATATCTGAATACAACATATGTCTCAGAATCTTGAGACAGTTCCTCATAGTCATGGGTTATAGTTTCCTTTTCAGTACTCTGCAAAGAGTTAAGAACATAGTTGGCTGATAAGTATTTGATCAATGAATGAAAGAAATGATAATCTATCTATGTTGCAAATTTCAGATTAGACTATCTACAGGTAAAACACTGTCATTAAAATACTAAAAGAAACAAATAGTTATTTCCTCATCTCAGTATGCCTGCAATAAAGATTGCGTGTATTTTTGCTTTGAGAGCAGGGATTTAATTCAACATGAATTCAGAGTTGCAGTTATTTCATGTCAACATGAATCAAATATTTTAATGTAAATAAACATGATTTATACATGCAACAAATTTTTCTCTAATTGAAATCAAATTAATTGCTGCTCTTTGATCTAGAGTGGCTAATTATTTTACTCTTAAAAAAAGACAGTTTTGAACATTTAAAATATCCTCCTATATAGAATTCTGTTAACTTGAACACATTCATATCTTCTTCTTAAAAGTGCATATCCTTCTTTAGAAAACTAAATATCAAATTACATTTTCTGCTGATGTGGAAATTGATTCTTATGGCCCTACGTGGATAATGCCTGTAAACCATCAGATTAGGAATGATACCTCATAGAATTTAATGATGTTGATAACCCAGGCACAGAGACCAGCTGCTGCAAAAGATTTGGTCTGAATCAGGTTTGGATTGAACTCTGGGTCTTTCAAATACTGTTCATTCACCACTTTGAGGCAGTTCTCTGGAATGTGTTCTTTGTCATAGTTAATTAACGCTTGCAAAAAATCATCAACCTGTAAAGCAAAAAGACTTATTGCAATGAACCCATTTTGGATGCAGAGAAAATTCCAAGATCAAAAGTTAAAACCAGCTTTTAGGACTTACATTACAAAGGCAAAATTGGCAAGCAGCATTTATCCTACTGTTTGACTTTTTCAGTCTTTATACTATGAAGTTAGAATTAGCAATGGACACTTTTAAAACCTCTTCTATCCCAGGGTAAAATATTCAGGCCCAGCACAGGAGGTATTCACATTTTGAAGAAAGGGAGAAAAGAAAAAGCAAAACACATACCAAAAAGCCCCTTTGCTTCACCTTCTTGTACATTAGTAACATTTTTCAAGCCTAAGAAACCCATGTAATTTTCTCCCTCCTACACTTAACGGCTTTCATAATTTTGCAAATAATTAGCAACCTTCCACCTGCAGCTGGCACTGCCTTAGGTATGCCACAACCCCGAGCTAACCTCCAATATGGCTAACAAAAGCTGCAGGCCTAGAGAACACACAGCCAGAAAGATGGCTTCTTTAGACTTGAACATCTTTTGCTATCATGCACTACCCCAGAGCACGGACAGCAATACAGAAACTGTCAGCACTTTCATTTTCCCAGGCGGGCCCATACCTTTCCCATGAAAATTTTAGCTGCTTTCCAACTTCGATCTTTCGGCACTCTACCCCGGGGAGCCAGGAGGACCATCACAGCTGCAGTGACATTGGTAACTGCATTTGGTGGGTTGGGAAAGGTTTTCAGCTCAGTGAGGTTGATCTGAAGAAAAGTTGATACACACACAGGATTAGGGAAGGCTGGAGAGGCAAGTTTCCAAGCTGGACTTCAGTGCCACCCCATCATCGTACCAGTCACGATTTATCAGTTCATTGCCCCCCCAGGGACTCTACCTTAAGACCCTTGGGAGCTCAGTTCCTGCTGGGCACTTCTCTGATTTCTACCTTTTTTTTTGCTCCCAAGAAAAGGAATCCATTGGTTTATAGCTGTCCTGCAAAGCCCTGCTCATAGAGGCCGGAAAATTATGTAAGCACAGAGGCTACAAAGTATTTATGGATTCAGTTCCATCAATGTAATATTTGTATTTTAACCAAGCCCTCCCATAAATATGATTCCTTAAGTTCAGTGTCTCTTAGTTTCATTTTTCTGCTTTATGTGCACAAGCAAGAAACATCTTCCATTATAGTTCAATGACTCTTAACTGGGAGGGTTCCAAATAGTCTGAAGCTTCTTCCCTACTGCCTGGTCCCCTCAGAGCACAGAACTGATTTACTCAACAGACGGAATCAGTGGTTAAATTACAAGAACCAGGGCAAATGCTTTGGGGCAGGAGTTAGTATCTGTAAGAAGCACATGTAGGTTCATAATACACGATTTAAAAAACAACTGGCTATTTCCTATGATTATTTTATAAGCTGTAAAATAAATTCTTGCTTACAAAACCATATTGAATGGTGAAACTGACTCTGCTCCCTTATGAGAAATTGACTATTTATTTGGTAAATGATTACGAAGAATCATTGGGCATGAAAGTAAGAACAAGAGCAAATTCTTGAAACATGTTAATAATAATTGAGAATTGGCTAACCAAGATGGTTTCATCATAGATATTCAGTAGATTAGACAAAGGGGAATGATGGGAAGGGAGAGGAGATAGGAAAAGGAAAGATAGTGAAGTAAATCTGAAATAATAAATAATAAATAAATAATAATAAATAAATAAATAAATAAATAAATGATACAGGAATACACCATAGTAAATCCCACCATCGTGTACATCCATAAGAATAGAATCCCAATTAGAATTATATTCCATGCTTATATAATTACATCAAAAGGAATGCTGTCATGTATAACTAAAAAGGACCCATAAAATTTTTTAAAAATTAAAAATATACTCAACTTTGTATTTTAAGTGACATTAACTTATTTTGTCTGAATAAAGATCAGAGGAAAATCTGCAAATCTGGGGAAGCAACTCTATAGAAGATAAATATTAAGAGATAACCAGATACTCTTCTATTGTTTTCTAATTTTTTTTTTCCTATGACTAGGATAGTCTTACCAGAAAAAAAAAATTGTGATATATCCTATTTCACAATCTGCTTTATTAACTTATTAGGAACATTTCTCACGTTGATAGCTAGTCTTTAACAATATTTTGATGGCAGTATTCAAATGTGTAATAATATTCTACCATGATATATTTATATTCTTTAAAAATTTTTCAGTTTTACAGTAATACTGTAAAACTCTTATAAAACTGTTCATAGCCAAAATTATTTCTTTAAAATATTCAGAGAAGAATTTGAGTGTTTCTCTGATCCCTTACTTTTTAAAGTTACATCTTAAACTTAGGCCTGGCAGAACCCCAGGGCAACATTAGTTATTGGCTCTTAAAATAATATTGCCCACCATTTCATTTTTTCTTACAATACCCTGGTGGCAAACAAAGAATATTTCTCAAATTCAAATGTTCAGTGAGCTCTTGCTACTATCTAATATGAAACTGGGAGTCATGGGGGGACCAGCCTTGAAATCTTTGCTCCTATTACTCTTACCATGAGGGTCTCTTACCAGTTTTGTTGTTTTGCTTTACAGTTGAGGCTACTTTTTGTATTCCAGAAGAAATAAAGAATCCCTCACATAGTTCTTAAAGTAACATATAACTTGAAAACTGGATTTGGGTGCAATCCAGCTAGATTTCATAAAATTATATACCACATAGTGTTGGATGTGGTCACAGGATAAGGGGTAGGGGAACAGACACCTGGATGGGAAAAGAAGTTGAACTAGAAAGATGATCTCAAAGGTTGTTTTGATTTTAATATTTTTATGTATTTTTTTCTTTCAAAAAACTGCACGACTACATGGGTATATTCTTTGCTCAGTTGTTAAAACTCTAATAACCTTTGAATATTATTTTGAGGAAACCCACAAGCCAAGAAATCATACCCTGTTGAGCGTATTGAGTGCAGCTGTGGCAGCCACCAGGGCTGGCTCAGCCTTTAGCAAGTCGGCCTCACATTCCCTCTGCTTCTGGGACACTTCCGTCTGAATGGCTGCCACCTAATCAGAGAGGAAAGGCACATAAACCCACATACACAAATTATTATGTCAGAGATCTCTATTGAAAAGTGCAGATTGACTCACATGCACCTGTTAAATAATTCATTTGTCTAAACTTTGAATAGGTGAGGAATTTGTCATAAAAACTAATTTCCCTTCAGGCACAGTATGTATATAAAGCTTTGTAAATGTACAAAACACACATGACAAATCCCAAACCAAATGGATTCAAATATTAAAGTCCTCCAAGAAGAGCTTTGACTCATTTAATTATAAGGTACTGCTAATAATAAAAACAAGATTAAGCAGGCATTCTTCTGTTCAATTTTCTTTTTCCCTGAGTCCCTGACAAGTGAAAATCCCAGCTGGATCAGCAATCTAGGGTACAAATATTCTTGCTTGAATTTTTATCTAATTTTTGCTAACATTGGTTTCTCTTTAAGAACAGATGTGAAGTTCTTTTCATTCAATTGGGCAGAAGATAATCTTGTCTGTGGTCATGTATTGCATGCTTAATTACAAGGAGATTTTTTTTTTTTGTTCAATTACTGGTTTCTCCAAGGACCTGATCAAAAACCATAGAGACAAGAGCCCAGATCCATTTTGGATAATGGAACAATGATACTACTACATAGTCTCCAGGGGCAGGTTGAGTGGTACCCCTTCACAGGTCAAAAGGACACTGCTTGTATGGACACAGGGAACCATGCTGGTAAACTTCAGCCAAACCAATAATACAAAGCTGGGGGACTTTTACCTCTTCTTAGGATAACTATGGAATTTGAATGGCCAAGAAGAATGCATTGTTAGTCCTCAGCAAAAATCTGAGACTCAAAGCTGTAGCTCTAGGCACCGGCACTTAGGGGATGGGTCCTGTGGTGATGGTGATTGTGGAACACAAGTGTGAACAAAAAGTGAATTTCTTCAGATAGGTTTGGAATGAACAGGTTTAACCATACCATAAAATTAAACACTGCTCACAACAAATTATGTTGTCTACTACAGCTTTATTAGTGGTAATTACCCTTCTCCTGATTAACCATTATTTTGCTGTATACTGCACCTTTTATGAACATAATTGGTTCGGGGTAGATATGTGATCTCCTGCTAATGCACGCACAGCTACTGTTAATGTAAA
Source organism: Marmota marmota marmota (assembly GCF_001458135.2). Lineage (NCBI taxonomy): Eukaryota > Metazoa > Chordata > Mammalia > Rodentia > Sciuridae > Marmota > Marmota marmota. The sequence continues at coordinate 13,472,820 of NW_025999905.1, read as the reverse complement.
TAAGAAAACTCTGCATGCTTACTGAGAACCACTCCAAAATCACAACCCTCAAACACTGCCAGGAATGGACCATGAAAATTCTAAAAAAAAATTCAGTGTGCTGGAGAATACAGTTTCAGATGAAAGAAAGCATGGCATCATTTTAAAATCACTTAAAATTGGATTTAAAATCCTAGACTTTGTGTGTATGTGTGTGTGTGTGTGTGTGTGTGTGGTGGGGATTAAACCCAGGACTGTAGGCATGCTTGGCAAGCACCCTATTTATGAGACACACCTCTGGTCCTCAGGATTATAGCCTTTTAGTACTAGGAGAAACCTTACAGAGAAGTTCTTTTAAGTGCTATTTCTAAGAGACGGGGGTGCAACCACTCTTATCCTCTGGAGCCCTTGACCGTTAATGGAGTATTATTCCTTTGAGTTACATTTATAAACAAGATAATCGTGAACACTAAATAAAACCCCACAAACACAAAGGAAGAAAACACTCTACATTGGTCAACTTATTTCTATTACCTCTTACCCTAAGGTGCAACTATACCAGAATGCTGAAAATTTGCTATATCTCATTGACTTGGTCAACTACAGCATGCAATTTCCTCTACCTGATGGTTCCTGGATAGGGTTGATGAGGCTCAACCTGGAGAAGAGGGAAGAGCTTTCTGGATTGCCTAGGAGGTGTGCTTTCCCTCTACCATGGTCATTAAAGCAGAGTTGAAGACGGTTTCATCCTTGGGTACACCAAAAATCTTTTGCTATTTAGTAATCAACAGCTCCTTGAAGATGCTCACAGAATTTTGTGGTTCTCACACAGAGAATAAAGTTCCCCAAATTGCTTAGTTATAAGCTGTACTGTGTCTGCCCAGTACCTCAAAATGTGATTCTACTTGGTAATAGGGGCTTCACAGATGTGATAAAGCTACAATGAGGCCATTCAGGTGAGCCCTAATCTAATTGTTGTTCTTAGTGGAAGTTTGGAAACATAAATGAGACATCAGGGGTGAGTGTTCATACAGAAAAGGCCAGGTGAGGACAGAGTAAGATGGCAGCCATTTATAAGCCAAAGAGACAGTCCTCAGCAGCAAGCAAGCCTGATAAAACCTTGATTTTAACATCAGCCTCCACAGCTGTGGAGAAACAATTTCTGTGATTGAAGCCTCCCAGTTTGTGACAGTTTGTTCTGGCAGCACTAGCAAACTAACACACTGCTCTTACCTGCTTTCAGACTATATGAAACTCTTGATGGCCCTCCAAAACCTGGACCCACCCACATTTAGGAAAAAAAAACCCACATACAAACTAAAAGCCATTCAAAAATCAAAAAGGAGATCCAGCTTTTGAAGAGAATATATTATATCATTTAAATTTGGAAGGTATTGCTACTCATGAGGACCATATTTTGAAAGCTATCACAGAACCATTAGAATTTCAGAATTTGGGCTGATAAGTCAATGGTGGAAAGAGAACAGATTTTCATAAGCTTACGGGTACTTGTGCTGCTTGAAGTCATTGCTGGTCACAAGAATGGTTCTTGTTTCATAAAATTTGAAACAATAATTTGAACCTGCTTCTCTATATGGGTTGTCAGCCTCTAAACCTCAACATATGTTTAGTCATATTAAATGTGACAATGTACTTTGTGAACTGAGCAGCTCACAATGATGGCTCATGGAGTAAGCCTGAGGAGCCCAATTTCACAGAATCAGAGAGTCCACCTTTGCCCTTTTGAGCAACTGCATAGTATCTAGCACACTGCTAAACACGACATGTGTGAGCCCAGAGCATGCACTCAGGTGTTAGTTAATTGCTTGCCTCTATGTAGTTTAATTACAAATAGACCTTTCCCTGATCACCTAATTTAAAGTAGTTCCTTCTACTATTACTTCTATTAGATTTATGTCAGAGCATTTATCTAACTCATAATATATTGTTTCTAGAAGTGTTATTTTGTCTCCTGTTAGTCTTTTCCATTGAAATGTAAGCTACATGAGTGCACCTAGCTTGTCAAGTATCTCCAAGAGCCTAGAAGAGGGCCTGGCCCCAAAAAACAAAACAAAAAAACAAAAACAAAAACTCAGTTAATGTTTGTTTATAATTAAGCTCCATGGGTAAAATGAAAGTGTGTATAAGTTTTGGTATGGATTAGATATACATTATAGTACATGTCTTTTTCATGTTTGATGAACCTCAGAAAACAATATATCAAAGGAGTTCTAATTGCTAACACCTTTTTACTTTATGAGGATTTTACCTTAGGAATTCACTTGTGAAAATACTCCTAGAATACCTGTCATTTTTTTAAGACCTCCAAAAGGTATCCGTGGCAATAGGTTATAATAATGACTAGAACCTCATACATTTTTATAATGCCTAAAAAATATCTCCTGGGTGGAATTAGCTTATGATAATCACACCTGGATGATATCTAATTGCTTAATATGATACTTTTAAGGACATTCTCCACTTACCTGAAACACAATGGCAACATTTATTATCAAATTAGAAATTGTATACCTATGGGTCATGCTAAATGTGCCTTATTGTCAATTATAAATATGCTGTATCTTTTTAAAATTGTTTGTTTAGAGTTCTGATTTTCAATGTATTTTTTAGCCTTTAGTTGTGTAAGATAAAGGAAAAAATGCATGATATGTTAGAGGAAAAAAAACACACAACTTGATTATACACTAATGACTGGCAACACCACCAGAAAAACTCAAATATGTTCTCGTATCCTAAAATGCAAGGATAATGACGTAAAGCCTATCAATGAGAGTGTATGCAATTTACAATTTTTTTTTAATTTTTACTAACTAGGTCCTGGTTATGTTCTTTTGTCTAAAATAAGAAATGTCTACTCCACAATTTCTAGAAAGAATATTTATTGATTATCTGTTTACTATGCTATTTCTTTTGTGAAATAAGATACATAAGAATTTTTTTTCCATTTGCAGCTCAAGAAGACAAAAATGAAGTTGTATTTATTTCAGAATCACTTGAAACCCGAGTACAAAGAAAGCAGACTATATAATCTTAAAAATAATTGTTTCCAACAATAAAATACAATACAGAATGCCAGGGCCTCAACTGAATCAAAAAGAACAAATTTAGCTTAGGACTTAATAATAAACTCCACTTATATTATTAAAATGCAAAATTTGAAAACCATCTTGCAAAGTGACGGAATGGGCTTTGTTAACAATTGAGTTGTTCAATTTGCCTAAAAACTGAAAACCTTTTGAAACCTCAGAGGTGACTTCCTGACCTTTACTGTATTACAAATAGGCCTGATGTTCAAGATCCACATCCATTATATGCTTGAATGAGCTCAGTATTTATTGTTCTTTCATATCATTAAAAGAGCTAAAAGGTTGGGAAAATGCATAATGTAAGGAAAGGTCAAGTGGTAATCATGGTGTGAAATGCTGTTACATGTGTAGCTATAATAATTCTTTAGACTTTATGCTCCCTGGAGAGGAAGTTGTTCAAAATTGTTCACCTACAAAGGTTTATTTTGTGCTAAATATAGCTCAGCACTCTAAGTGGGGGAATTAGCCTGACCTTTCGCTCCTCGGTGTCCGAGATGGCCTTTTCCCGGCTCACTTTCTCCGTCTGAAGCCCGATCTTTGTGATCAGAGCTTCAGCATCCTGATTTCTCAGCTGTAACTCGGCTTCTTGAGAGGCAAGTCTGGCTTTCAGATCTCCCACCTAAAGGAAAAGTCATTATTCTGGGGTAACTTGTGTTGACAACAACAAAGAGCAGATTCAGCTTTGCTTTTTAGCATGGATTCAGAGACCTCGAATGGTTTGCGTCATGCATATTTCTACCCTGATTTTATTGTACTCTCATTTGCAACTATTTTTGTTTTGTTTTTGTTTTGTTACTGGGGATTGAACCTAGGGAGCTTAACCACAGAGCCACATCTCCAGCTCTGTTTGTATTTTATTCAGAGACAATGTTACTCTGAGTTGCTTAGGCCCCAAGTTGCTGAGGCTGGCTTCCAACTCATGATCTCCCTGCCTCAGTCTCTAGCACTCTGAGATTATAGGTGTGTGCTATTGCACCTGGTTCTCAGTGATTTTACAGGAAATATGATTATCTGCAAGACCGAAAAGTTTATCTTTGCTACTCAATCTGTGCTCTTGGGGAAGCACTCACAGAAGTCTCCAACACACTCCATGACAGTTTTTCTGATCCCATACAGCTCAGGCTCAAGGTAACAGAAGCCACAGGAAGACAGGTCTGGTAGCAAGCTGGAAGAACCATGCTTCGCATTCCCTAACAGAAAATGGCTGGAGGCTTCAGACAAGCTGAAGTCATGAATTATCCTTGTTTGTCTGCTGAGTAATTGGTTGCAAATTTATCCCACCTAACATGAAATGGTCTTCTTGATTTTTTCTCACCTCGTATGACATTTAATTCGTGGTCATGTGGACAACCCAACATTGAACTTCATACTTAGTAAGAAGGGCAAACTGTACACGAATTGTGGGGTATCAGCACAGTATGGCTAGAAGCTCAGTGAGCCCCACAGATGTACCTTTCTCTTCCTGGCCTACCACCAAATCACCTCACTCTGCTCTTGTGGAGTGCAGTCTGAGTTGTCAACAAACATAGCAACTAAAAAAAAAAAAAAAAGATTCTGCCCATTTTTTATTTGTAATTTCACTAGGTTCACAAGGTATCACACCAGGTTTCTAAGTTTGAGGATCATGAAAGTCAAAGTAAAAGTGAAGTGCTAGAGAAAAAAAATCACTGACTCAGCCGTTTGAAATTGTGATTAACTCTCCATCCATTTTCCAGAATATTACTGTTTTTAAAAATCATAGATTTATGGGAGTTCATAACCCACTTGAATCAAAGTGTGAAATATGATATATCAAGAACTATGTAATGTTTTGAACAACCAACAATAAAAAATTTAAAAAAAAATCATAGATTTGAAGAACACTCAAACATTTATTCAGACTCCATTTCTGAAGACATGTTAGTGGTCTCACCTTGTAGAACAACATCCCACTACATCCAAGCAAGCATATAATCCCCACCCCAACACAGGAACTTACCCTCTGCCTACAAAAGCATATCATGACTGCTGCTTCTATCATGATAGTTTAATCTAAGATTGATCTTGTAGCTTTTCTATGAACTCAGGGTAACCTTATAGAGTGAACATTTGCTTCTCTATTCTTTTTAGCCATTGAAACAAGTCTTCTTAGGCTATAGTCAAAAGAATTAGCCAAGAGACTAGGGAACTGTTACATCAAGCCCTGGTTTCAGTTTCTAAGGGAGCAGTTAGCTCCAAAATATCCAAAGTGACTTTAGCTCTAGGAGGGGGACTTTTATTGATAAAGAAATGTCACTATAGCTATCTGCGATGACCTAAGCTGACATCCAGAGGGGTTATATGGCTGAGAAAGGGGTTTATAGCTGTATAATAATTCATAAACATTGTTAAGGTTTAGATACTTATATTCCCAATGGTTCTGTGGAATTGCTTAAGGCAGACAGGCCCACAGAGCTTGCTCCATAATGAAGGCTTTCTGCTCCACATACCACCTCTTCTTATACTATGAGGCTCCCCAGTTCTCTTACATAGGCAATTAGACTTTCTGTTCATAATAAACTGAATTTTAAAAAAAACCTATCACTTAGCTATTAAATATTCCAACCACTTTTCTGCTATTAAAAGCATTCCCTATGCAAATAACTAACGAAGAAAGAAACCACCTGCATTTCTTCATCAAGACTTTGTGCATCTTCACAAACTTCCTGCCTATTACTTTTAACTGAGGGAGAACAGGGAGACCCACATAGCTCTGTACTCAGCAGACACAGTGGATCAGCTCCCCCATCCCTGACTTACCAATACATAACTGGGGTGATTACCAAATCACAGACTCTCTCTTTACTTCCCTGTGGCTGACACACTGCTGCCCCGGGATGACCCAGGATTCTATACTATTCCACTTTCCCTTAGAGTTGATTTCACAAATGACAGAGCTAAGTGTGGCAGGGATATTTTTTTTTTTGGAGGGGTTGTAGTGGTCAGGGACTTCCCATCAGTAGCTCATCACTGGGTGGCAACACTATCATTTCCTGGGCAAAGTCAACAGGTTCAGTTTGGAGCATCATTAAAAGAATATAAATTCTTGGTAACACAAAGCTCCTTCCTTATCACCTTAGTTCAACATCATATTAGCTCAATAGGACTCCCAGGAAAACTTTTACTGAGGGGAAGGATCTTGATTGAAGTGAGAGAATAGGAGAGATGAGTAGAGGGAAGAAAAGGAGGACGAGAATGGGGAAGAGAAGAAGAGTAAGATATATTGGAAGGGGAAGGAGCAAATGCAGATATGGCTGTGCTCTTGGGGGCTCCCCACACTTGTTCTACTTAGAATTTGGTCCCTACTGTCCTGAAAACTCTGAATTTTCTTGCCCAACCTATTTCATCCACAGCTCATTATAGATCAGTGTTTCATCACATTTCTGTTCCTGGTGTATGGAACAAGGAGGAGGAGCTGTGTGGTGCTTCAGGCTGCAGAGTGCTAGAATAGTGTGAAAAAGTGCTAAAATATGTTCTCCAACTGGGTCTTGCCCTGTTTCTAGCCTAGGTACAGATAAGCCACCCAGCCCTCATGGAAAAAAAAAAAAAAATTGGCTCAAGAAGAACTGTCCCTGGAAAAGCATATGAGAACAGCACCTGATGACAAAACTTTGAGAAACCTATGAGTAATTCTGATTTTGAGATGAGCACCAGTGAGAATTTATTTTACTTAGAGCCCAGCTGTCTCAGAGAAAGACTGAGCTATTCTTCAAAGTCTCCATTGTCTTCCATTCTAATCCCTTTGACCAGTCACAGACAGGTACCTTGGTACCATGGACAGCGCATGGGCAAATAGAACAATACAGACCTGGGTTCAATCCCACCCCTCCCTGATTCTCTGGCCTTGAACTCTTTAAGCTCAGGTATAAAACTGCAGTAACATCTACTTCACAAACCTGTGTGTTTTGCCAATGAAATGAGATTAATATCATGTGCTAAATCTCTCCTGCTTTATACCTGCAAGTTAGAGATATGGTCCTTAGAGATAGTAGGAACCTTACTACTGAGGATGAAGACATTACTGAGCATGTTTACCCTAGAGAACTTGGACTAAAAGCAGCACACCAGATACCAAGGTCAGAGAAAACTGCTGTACTTGGGGACTTCACCCATCATCAGCCAGGTAATGATGCCCTCATCAGGGTTGAGTACCTGAGACAAAAAGTGATTCTAGTTCCATTCTAGGATGGCAAAACTCCTGACTACAAGAGCAGAGCCCCAGAGAAGTCAGAGGCAGGAGAGGGAAATGGGCTTCGTCTGCCCCTTCAACACCCCACACTGCCCTGCATGGGCTCCAGCAGAGAAGAGAAAGTATCTCCCCAAACCAGTTGTGAAAGAATAACTGGCCTGTTCTTTCTGGACAGGAAAGCAGTAATAATGTATCCCTTGTGTCCTCAAGCTGTAAATTTAAAAGCTAGGCATCTTGTATAAATGTGGCAGGCACTGCTTCAAAAGGAAACATGTTTTTCTATGCAAGAGCAGAGGTTTCACTCTGTGGGAGCACACCCTGGTCATACCTGAGAGGCAGTGGTTTTTAGCTTCTGGATGCCATTCACCAAGTGCTCTTTCTTCTGGAAAACTTCTTTTTGTTTCTTCTTTAGTAGGTTCTTAAAGAGTGATATTTGTTCTAGAAAACTCTTTGGGGTGGTATAGTTGTGTCTTCTCTCATTCTGGTAATACCTGGTGCTCATTTCATTTACACTGGTGTGAACATGTGCCATGAAGAGGCTGATGCAATCCTTGTACAGTGGCTGGAAACAAATATTGCATTTTTATGAAATCCTTTCAAGTTAAAATTATAAATTAAAAAAATTGAAGAAAAAGCAACAAAATTATACAGTATTTTTTCCCCTAAAAATTTTTTCCAGCACAAATTACAGTAGAAACTGGAAGACTTACTTAATCTTTAAGAGATATCCACAGGACTAGAGAGATTATAATACAGCTTCCAACTTTTCTAACCATCTATCTACCAACTCTGTATGATCAAGGAATTTTATGTGCTCCACATACCAAACTCAAAAGCCAACATATGATATAAGTATTGTTCTTTACAACTTCATTTTTATCTATCAAGTGTGTGAAACAGAAATTAGAGAGACAATATTCTGAGGCTTTTTTTTTTTTGATGTTGCTTTCAAGCTAAACTTCAGACAAAGAAAACTGATAACCTTTCAAAATCATGGGAAAAACAAAAGCTGAAATTGACAAGTAGAGTGTTATGAGAACTACAAAAAACTAAACTGAATAAGCTTTTAAAAGCCACTGCTTCTGGGAAAAAAAATCATGATAATTTTTTTTGAGGGGGGGGGGACACTACCTCCAAATAAAACACAAAACAGAACAATTCTCCTTTGAAGATTTCCTTCTGTGCCCCCAACCCCCACTACCCATTCTTTCCATTGTGTCCTCTGTGACTTCTGAAGTAGTTAACTTTTTAATTTGTGGAGTCACATCTCCCTCATTTTAATGATTATTTATTGCATTCTGTACAAGATGAACCAGGTTCAATTAATCAAGGGGAGCCTAAAAATCAATTAATATGAATTAAATGAGCTACACCAACTCTTAGGAAAGTCACACATAATTTACCAAAGTGTTGTCAATAATGCTCAGACATCTTTGGGAACATTGCACACAAGTGGCTGGTGATGCAGTTAAATGCTTCAAATCTGCACCATCAATATTACAACCAGAGGTGCCAGGAGAGACAGGGCGATTCTTGCTGGGGGAAAAACAGCTGTTCCTGAGCAACATCTCTAAACACACTGCTTTCCAACCTTGTGAAAAAAAAAAATCTCTACATGGGTATAAAACCCGCACATGATTTGATTGTTCTGTGTATTAAAAATCCATCTTACTAATGACTGAAACAGTGTTTCAGCAAAGGTTACATATAAAATTTATAGGTGAGAATCCTGAATTTGTCTTTGTTTCATTATCAAATAGTGGAGTCAGAAAAATGGAATTTACAAGGAAGTTCTATAAACTTCATCTAAATCCTATTCCCTTGGGGATTTTTTTTTTTTAAGAGCCTGGCTTCAATGTAAACATGAACAGAAATTCACTCCTGCCCAGTCTTGTTTTAACCGGAGTTAGCAGTGCACACATACCTTTCTACAATACAGATAAATACTTCCTCAGCCAAGTGTAACCTCCTTACAGGAAGAAAAAGAAAAAAAAAGAATCCCTGGCCTCTGCCCAACCATGATCCTTATGAGGAGGCTCTTCGGAGGCACTGAAAGCTCTCTTTAACAACAGTTTCATTTGTAAGTCTCCTATGGAAAAAGTGGTTTCCGGTAGAGCTGGAAGTGGCCCGAGACAACTTGTCTCAATGGGGCAAAATAACTATTGTTATCGGGCTTAACAAAATGGCACAGCATGGGAGCCTGGAGGAGCCAGGGAGCAGCTGGTTGTAATTCACACTGTTTTTCAGAAAACTCTAATCGGTCCAGAACAGACCTCTTTGATGACTGGTCTTCCCTGCATTCTCAATTTGTCACTTTCTCTTATGATAAGGTCAGTAGTGACAGCACTTCCTGACATTAACAGCTGTGGCTTTTAAAAGGGTCATTGTAGAACTACTAATTGCAGTAATTTCATTAGCATAAATTATTTATTCTGCCATTCATTTATCTCCAGTTTTCTTTTGAGGGGGGAGCCGAGAGGGCGGCTTCGGGACTGCAGCGATGGCAGCGTAACACTGTATTTTTCACTTCGAGGGAAGAACATCATTCCTGCTAGATTTGGCCCCTTCGTGAACGTCCGTTGATGCCACTCTGTAAGTCATTCCATAACCAATCATGGGGAGGGCAAAAATAAAAATAAGCAGAGTGTCAGCCTCAAATGGTTATAAATTCAAGGTTGCCCCACCAAGCTGCTTTGGAAAACAATGCTGTCTGCTTTGAATCATCATATGCCAAGATGAAACTGCTTTTTTCCTTACATTAAGAGAAAGAGTATAATTTCCAGTTTCTCCACTGGCTCACTGTAAACACACAAACAACTCTCTGTTGCTTGGTGTGGCAGTTCTCTGTTCTCCGTTCTTCAGCAGGAACATTGCTGCCACACCAAGTACCCTGGCCACCTGACTCTCCGAGCGAGTGTCCACTATGATCACCTTGTTGAAAACACCTGACAGCAGAGTTGAATGACACCAATACCCAGAGGCCAGCACTAAATCAAATATTTAGGATTTTATAACTTCCTGAGACCAAAGAGACCAGCCAAAACAACTATATGCGTCTGTAAAATTAAATTTAGACTTGCAAAAATATTGTTTTCAAGGGAGGGAAGGGGAAAAAGCAAATGGAATGGGACAATTGAAAGAATCTTTTTTCTTTTTTTGAAGTTAAACTTGGGATAATTCTTATCTATAGTAAGTCTTGAAAGTTTTTCTCAGAAATTTTTTTCTGTATTAATTTTTTGAAATGTCAAACTGCTGAGTTATAAAATCTATTCTTTTATATTTCACTCATTTGGGGGCTGGTAAAAGAGAATATATTATTTAGACCCTTGTGATAGTTAAGGTGATTTATTAAATAATGAAAATGCAATCAAGAATAAGATGAGCAGGACCGCATTTTACCAAGACTCCTGTGCATCTCAGAGCATCAGAAAAGCATCTTGGGGGCAGCCAAGGAGCAGGGCTTAGGATGTAGGTTAAATTTGGAGGTCTGAAAAACAGGGTACATTGCTACATTCCCTATGCCTCCTCCTACCCTCAAAAATTACTCCTTTTTATTGTTTCTTTTCCTTCTTTCGAAATAGTCAAACATTGGAGATAGAGTCCAGATGAGGAGGGACAATGATGGGCTCTGGTGTCCAGCAGCAGGTGAGCCCTTGCTAGCTTGAGGATAGGCTATCCCTCACCTGTTGACAAGGCAACCAGTGGCCCCTCATGACAGTACTGATGGGAGAGAAAAGCAATGCAAGATCAGGGCAGTACTAGCCCCAGGGTGGCAGTGCCACCGATAGGATCGCCACTGTGCAGTGCAGCCACAGGTGTCAACTGTGACAGCAAACGTGGTTTTCTAAATTGCATTGTAATTTTTTTTTTTTGGGGGGGGTTCCCATTTGTTACTTTGTCTGGTGAATGCACTTTGTTAGTTTGCTTATGCTTTTAATTTTTCTGTTTTTAATTTTGAAGCTCTCATACTGGTCAAAGGAAGATCAAGTTCAGCCTAAACCAATGGTCTTCCTGACCTGTTCCTAAACATGAAAGAGGTAGCTTTTATTCCCTAACAGAACAATAAAACAAAGATGGTAGAGCTGGTTCTGGTAAGCCTGCACCCTGAGAAAGTCACAGAAGCACAGACTTGGAGGGCTCACGGCTCCACAAGTGAGTTAAGCTTCTGGCTTAAAGTATATCCATATTCCTGGGTGACCATAAAAGTGGGACTCTGCTTTACTGTTATAAGTGAATCCTAAAGTTCACAAAGCTGAATAACTCCTGGAAAGGAGTGCTCTTCTCCTTTCTGCAGCTCCATTCTCAGTTCAATTAACATGCACCAAGCAAGGCATACAGGACGGACAGATCCTCATGTGAGTGGGTAAAGGAGAAAGGACAGAGGAATGGGAAAGGATGTTGAAACTACTTGGGTTTTTCCTCACCCAAAAGCCTGGATGAGATTTAGGTTGGTTCAAGATCAATTTGGTTGTATTTGTTTTTGTACTGATATTTCCAAATGGTTTTCATATTCTTTACAAAAAGGACATTTCTCCCCAATTCATATAATTTCCATACCATGAGATTTTCTTTTTTACTCATATCTATTAATCCTAATTTATATTTTAGAGAAAAAATGGGGGTAAAAATAATTAATAAACATAGCTATCACTGAAAAAAATGTTAATACCGTTCCTGTTTGACCCAAGAATTTTTAAAAGAACCCACTGGAAAAGTAAGTCTTTAAATATAGCAGTAAAATGACCTTCCTCTTTGAGTGAACATCTCTTGATTGTTTTTGGAAAATGGTAGCAACACACGTCATTCATAGGCTAAACTCTAGAACGAATTCTGGATTGAAGAGGTGGGAGCCTGGAGAATAATTGCATTTTATTGAAAAGGCTGATGGCGCCAAGCTTTGTGATCACATGTAAGTGGCATCACATTAGGGCAGACAGCTTTAACTCTCCAGTTAGCCCCCGTGCCTGAAAAGGTTGTGCTCCTCCATCTTGCTCAGATCTAAACACTTCCCAACACAAATCTCACCCCTAGGCAGTTCATCTAAGAAATTTCCATTAACTAACTTCTCGTTTTATTTGCCATGTTTTCAAGTATGTCCATTGCTCGTTTTGTCCTGAGAAGCAAAAATTGCTGCTTTTCTTTTAATGCCTAGTGTCTCGTGCCTTCTTGCATGTTCCTAACTGGAATCCATACACTAACAAATCACCAAGGTCTTTACCCAAACACCTCCCCAGTGTGCTGCTTCCCACAGCATTTCCAACCCTACTCCCAGGGATGGGCAGAGGGCCTTTCCCTTTCTCTCTCCTTACAGTACCTCCTCCTATTTCCATTTTCAAATCTCCTATGAGAAATGGTGTATGTTGACATAAAGTCTTGAGATAAATATCTGGTGACACTTAAGTGTCAAAATGTTTTGGTCCAAAAAAAATTTTTTTTTTTTTGGATAGCTATCACTCAGTGTCAGGTAACTGAAAAATAACACAAACATTTATTTAGATGCAGTGAACCCATACCACTGGGTGCTGAGTGTGTATTGACAGAAAAATTATATGTCAACTTACATAAAACTGCTTGCTGTTAATGAATCCTTCCTCTGTGGCCAAAGGGGGTCACCTTGTATAAATACCTTACACTCATCAAATCAGGTCAATAATTAAGAAGTGCCTAAATTATAGTGATAACTTTCAGTCTTAATGATTGAAATTAAAACTAAGAAAGTGATCAAATTAGTACTCATTCAAAAAATTTAAAAGCTTTTTTTGACCTCTACAGAAAAGACACCACGTGTTTTTAGGAGAACACGGACACACGGCACTGTGAATCATAATTATTGCTCCTGAGCGACAAATTAGGAAGGTGGGAAAGTTAAATAAGCACCTTGCACTGAAATGAAATCATCTGGCTAATTTGTTTCGAGGCATAATTCAGCTTGATAGAAAGGGTAGAGTGCTTTCAAAATTCTTATTTGGCTCTCAGAATCCTATAGGAGGCGTCATGACACCATCAGACAGAGCTTAGCACCTGGCAGGAGCCCTTTGGACTTCCAATGATGCAAATCTTGCCTCATCCAGCAGATGTCAATGGTCACTGGCATATCAAAGCTGCTTCCGTGGTAACAGTTTTCAAAGCGGCACCTACCTTCATGGGACAGAGCCAGCAAGAGGCAGCCAGAGACAAGCAACTTGCGAAAGTACTGTGCCAAATATCAGCTTAAACCATGCTGTGAGCTCCGGCTTCCTACCGCTTGAGAAAGTAAAGTTCAGAAACAAAGTACTCTGCTTCTTTTTCCTTCTTTACTAAACTAACCAAAGTGTAAAAGATTTCTGTAAGCCTTTAGCAGACATCATTTCCCTCTCTATTTATTAGTGGAAAAGTTGTAAGTGTGATTGTGGAGAACAGAGGGAGAGAGAGGCAGCTGAATGCCTAAAGGATCTATTGTACACGAATCTTCCAAGTTCAATGCTACTGCTTGGGTTCTCTCCTTGCAATCCAGCATGACATAATTAGATTTAACAAACATTTGAGGAGAAGACCAAAGAGGTTCCCCTCTACAAAATTCTGGAGGTGAAAGTGAACATTTGCTTGTGTGCTTAACCACACAGCTACTTAAAAAAAAAGTGGCAAAGGAAAAATGATGTAACAACCAATAAAGCTAGCTGCATATAAAAAATTAATTAAATATGCAAATATGCCTGGATATTTAACCATCTGGTGATCAAAAGATGTGATATTCAACAAAATGTTCAAAGACTGCTCTGGAAGGTAGCAGCTATGCCCTTTGGACTGAGGAAGATGACAACCGGCTGCTCATTATCAACTTTCTTGAGGAACTGACATCACTCCTCCCAGACCCCTAATTCCACCTCCCGCTCTGAGAGTCACTTTCAATGTGGGACCTATTCCAGGTGCTTTTCACCTTATCACTCCGTGGAGCAGGAAGACAATGCTTTCTAGGAAATGTTTGCCACCAGCACCTTCCTGAACTACCTCATCAGAAAGGCATTGCTCACAAATAAAACTTCCTCTCTAGGAAATCTAACTGCAGCTTCATGTTTATATTTCTTTTTCTTTGAATCTGAATGCCTGAAGGTCCCCCCCCCTTTCATGCAACGATTTTAAAACATATACAAATTTCATAAAGAAGAAATGACAAACCTACCCCATAACACACAAATTCAAAATACAAGTAAGCAGATATATTATTGTGAAACTGATAGGGCCAATACTGTCTCGAGAATAATCACAATAAATTGCCTTATGCAGTGAGAAATCGAACATGCCTTGGCTAAGGGTGACAACACTTTGGTTTAGGTTTTTAGTTGTCAACTTAAGGGGTTTATATTCAGTAAGGCCCAGTATGATTTAATGAAGGATGGCCTTGGCCTTCGGATGAGTCAGAACATGATGTGGACATACTCCAGTGTGCTCCGTGTGCCTCCGTCTCCACACGAAATGTTATTGTATTCCATGAAATGCAAACCACAGATGCTTTTATCACCTTAAATAAGGATGGCTTTTTTAGAGGAGTATTTTGGTTATGTCTGAGGACTTTTAGGGTGTTTGCATGTGAGACAAGGACTCAGGCAGACCCAGCATACCTCAATCCCCTCAGTGTCCTCAATGAACCTCCTGCTGACGGAGACCAGAGCCTCTTTTGGCCACGCGTGAAACCAGTCAATAGCAGTGCAGTTGACTATGGCTGGGAACTTCCTAGCTCTCACTCTCAGCGTGTGACCAACCGGAGAGAAACACAAAATGATCTGTGGAGACATGGGGGCAGGGCAGAAACAGGAGGGTGATGAGTGAGTGAAGTATGACACTGCAGTCTCAGACAAGAAAGGAGCACAGCCAAACTGTGACATTAAACACAGCGATGCTCCACGCGGTGGAGAGCAACCTTAACCTCTTACTAATGAGTGCAAACCCGTCCAAAGGCACATCATGGGACATACAGAAACACCACAGTGTGCTTCCCTCAAAAACTGTCCCTCTTCTTTCAGGCGTGTTTGATGATCATCATTCACAGTGGGACGTTTTACTCACTTCCACAAGTACCATTACAACAATAAAAGTCAGTCACCAGGATGCAACACCAGTACTTTCAACTACTGTTTCCTTCCATTCTGTAATTCATCAGATTCCCCAGAACTGTGCAACAGACTTTAAAAAAATGTCTTATCAGAGTATGTGTTCATCTCTACCTTCATTAAAAAGAAAATACATCTGCTTGAGTTCTCACTTCAGTTTTTAAAAGAATTTTTAAATTTTGGTTTAAATATGCTCCTGGGATTTTTTTTTTCAGTTTTCAATGTAAATCTGATGGTTTTTGAAGATTTAAAAGTTAATTCAAGAGCTGGGGATGTAGCTCAGTTGGTAGAGTGCTTGCCTTACATGCACAAGGCCCTGGGTTCAATTCTCAGTACCACCCCCCCCAAAAAAATTACAATGCTACTTGGGGTTGGGGTTGTTGCTCAGTGGTAGCGTGCTTGCCTAGCATGTGTGAGGCACTGGGTTCAATCCTCAGCACCACATAAAAATAAAATAAAGATATTGTGACCACCTATAACTAAAAAATAAATATTAAGAAAAAAAGACAGGGGAAAAACATTTTAAAAAAATAAGAGTTAATTCAAATCTGAATAAATCATCTCTTGGTGTCTGCTGTTGGGTGATTGGTTCCAGGACCTTTGCAGATATACCAAACTCCAAGGATGCTCAAGTTCCTTATATAAAATGGCACAGACAGTATTTGCATATAACCTGCATATAATTTCCTATATTCTTAAATCATCTCTAGATTGCTGATTATACCTAATGCTATGTGAATGCTTATTATGTTATATTGTTTAGGGAATGAAGACAAGAAAAAATTCTACATATTTTGTACATATGCATTTTTTTCTCAGTATTATTTGATTCACATAGGATGAATCTGCTGATGAGGAAGCCACAGGTAAGAAGGGCCAGCAGTCTACTTCCACACTTTCTTAAGGCACACAGGGGATTCTGTTGGTAGTGCCTGAATCTGGCCCGGGTAGTGTCACAGAAACTCAGTGGGAGGATGTTGGGTCTGACCCCATTTCTTCCCCTTCGTGAGGGTCCCCTCTGAACTACTGAAGGTTTTCAGAGGAGAAACGCCAATGAAAGTACTAATACAAGAGACTCTGCTTCTTTCCCCAAGTCCCTGAGGACCTTGAAGACCCTGGGGAAGACATACCACCTGAGAAAAGGTCTGAGGGAGAGGCTTGGATTCTTCTTTTCTAGAAATGTTGTACTTGATATAAAGCAAAGACCTTGTTGCTCCAAGTCTGATACCTTGAGATCAAGTAATTGATGAAATCATTTTCAAAGGATACAAACTGTTTTACTCATAGTGTTTTAAAAAATCCATGTCAAAAACAAAACCCCAGCATATATCAACCCCTATAATACCTCATTTAACAGGTATTTCTACGTTGTTTATTTTATATGCCATGTATGTTGAACAACTCAAGCTAAATAAATCCTAAGGTCTAAGCTTTTTTATTGTGATAAAAACATCACAAGATCTACATTCAACCAAATTTTTAGTGTACAGGATATTGTTAACTATGAGCACAATGTTATATAGCAGACCTCTAGAACTTTCTCATTGTGCATGACTGAAACTCTATACCTATTAAACAGCATCTGTTTCTACTTTTTTAAAAAAATTATTTACCTTTTTTGATCCTGTGGCAAAAGTCAGTCTCCTTTATTTCTATGAATTTAATTACTCATAAAAATGTATAGATACCTCAAATAAGTGAGTTCATGCAGTTTTGGTCCTTCAGTGGCAGGCTTATTACACTTGGCATGATGTCTTCCAGGTTTATCCATGTTGTGGCAAATGACAAGATTTTCTTCTTTTTAATCACTGAATTTTATTCCATTGTGCATATGTACGTTTTCATCCACCCATCTGTGGACAGACATTTAGGCTGTCTCCATGTCTTGGCTACTGCAAGTAATGCTGCAATGGATGTTTCAAGTGCAGATACCTCCTCACGATCCTGACTTCATTTCCTCTGGATGTATATCCAGTAGTGGTACTACTAGATCATCTGGTGATTTCATTTTTAATATTTTGAGGAATTATTATAGTCAATTTGATTGCAGCTACACTGGTTTACACTCTTACCAATGGCATACAAGAGTTCTGATAGCTCCATATATCCATTCCAACACTTTATTATTTTCCATTAAAAAGGACTGTCCTAGCAGACACACATAGATCTCATTGTGACACATTTCCCTGATAATTAGTAGGGTTGAGTATCTTTTCTATATTTACTGGCCACTCACTGGCACATCTTCTTTAGATAAACGGTTCTTCAAGTCCATTGTTCATTTTTCAAACTTGTTTTCTGACTGTTGAAGCACAGGTCGTAGGTCTCCATGACCTATTATATACATGGCTTCAATATTTTCACCCATTTTGCGGTTTGATTTTTTTTCACCCAATAGTTGGTTTTCTTTGCTGTGCAGGAACTTTTCAATTTAATGCACTCTCATTTGTTTATCTCTGCTGTTGTTTCCTGTGCATGTGATGTCATATCTGAGAAGTCATTGTAAAGACCAATGCTATCAAGATTTCCTCCACGGTCTCTTCCTGAAGTTTTATAGTTTTTTTATGTTAAAGTCACCTTGGTTGTTTTTTGCATATGTTGTAAAATAAGGCCTGATTTTTTTTTTTGAAAATGGCAAAATGTTTTTAGTGATGTATGAGCTGATGATCACTTATATTCAATATTCTAGTTGTCAATTGAATAATTGCTCTAATATTGTAAGTGCCAAGTACCAGTGCATGATTTTCACTTATATCTCAGTCCTCAGGTTTCTTGGCTTTCTTTTCTCCCTACAATTTAATATTTCTCCTTTCTTCCCAAGAAGTTGATTTCCACATCCAAATCACTTCTCATTGGTGCCAATTTTAGAAACTTCATTTACACATAATTGTAGCAGAGGAAAAAAAGCATTTTTTTTGGTATTTTGAAATCCCAAGTATTTTCATGACTTCTATATTTAATCTACTTCTATACTCATAATTGGCATAGTATCCGGTCTTAAAAATGTTAGAGAACAATGTGTCTAAACCATATTTACTCAGCCTCACAAAAATGCTTTACTGACATTGCTTAGTGAAATACTCATGGAATCTAGGTCTCTTCCTTTAGAGTGGACTGGAAAGTTTAGAGAATTTAAAATAAACCATCACAAATAATCTAAATTTTACTATCTAAACTAGAACCTGGGAGATAAATTGATATAAAGCAAAGACCTTGTTGTTAACAATAACACATAGTTATTCATTAGTAATTAGTAGTTCCTAAGAAGGGAATTGATAATACCATACTATCCTTGAGGATGCAATTATTGGTCTAATTTATTGATAATAATTCCTAGTTATGCTATAAAGACAGCACAGATTTTCCCCACCATCCAACTTTTCTCAGTAAGCAGTGCTATATGAGATTTTTCTGGAAGCCCATCTCATTGTGACACATTTCCCTGATAATTAGTAGGGTTGAGTATCTTTTCTATATTTACTGGCCACTCACTGGCACATCTTCTTTAGATAAACGGTTCTTCAAGTCCATTGTTCATTTTTCAAACTTGTTTTCTGACTGTTGAAGCATAGGTCTGGAACTAATGTCTGGAACCATTGGTTCGTCTATTCTTTTGTAAAATATTCCACACAATTTTACAGAAAACCTGGAGTAAACCCAAGTTGTTGCTACAAGAAGCATATTATAGGGGGAAATCACTCTGGATAATTTTCCTGTTGTATTTTCTTTAATTTCAGGATAGATTACATAGCAAAAGATTTATAAGAAATACAAAACCATATGATTGAAAAGGGGTGCTATATTGTGTATAATTTACTTTTAAAATTGTCATGTGTGTCTAAGAAGAATAAAAAATTAAAAAAAGTATTTTAAAAAATACCCCAGGCTGCTATGACATGCATGTGAATGTTCATTACTCTTAGAAACATCTAAAGTTCACCAGCAGGGCCTATACGGACTGTGGGGTATGGCAGCCTGCATTTTAGAGTGTCATGAATGCCCAAACTGTTGAGCCAGCCACCAGGAACTGAGCTAACTTCCCTCATCAACATGATGGTCAGCCATGCAGCATCACAGATGTGAGACATGCTTTTTTCTTGATAAAATGAGTAGTGTTCAATATATCTGAGGTCAAATACTGCACCTGCACCTCCACCTTCACCAATATATGAATGAAATAGGAAAAATACAGATATGGAGGTATCTCAGCAATTAAACCCTTGATCACTGCACTCAAGACTTTGGATTTCAACTAGTTCTGGGGCAAAGAACTATGGAAAGAGTCCATCTTTTTTGATAGGACTCCAAAGAGAAGGTCAGCTCAATCCTGCCATAGACTTGTTCCTCCCATCTGCCCCAAAGTCACCTGCAACAGAAGAGCTAGTCAGACTCCCAAAAGGACATAGCTAGGATTGCAACAAGTTTACAGAGAAGGTTGTAAAACTGTGCGTGAGTCTCTCGTTAATAAACTCTGAATTAGGGTTCAATCTGAGACTTCCTCTCCTTGAGGCATACCTTGAGTTGGCAGACTGGAGGATGCCAGTCCCATCCCTCATCTGAACAGAAGTTGTCTACTTTTAAGTACCTAAATGCACTGAAATAGATGTTCTTTCCACCCCTCCCCCCAAAAACACAGTTCCCAATTGCAAATGACCAAATTCCAACAGTGAAGATAGAAAGAAAAAAAAATCAGCTAAGAAAATAAAGTTAAAAATGCTTCAGGCAGCTGTGCTCTTTTCTAGAAGCAAATTCTCACAGGAAAAAAGCAAACCCTGAAATCACCATCTATGTATTTCCTGCAGCTCTAACATTTGGATGTCAGGAACTTGTTTTGGGAATCCATACCATAGAATTTTCTATTCTTTTTTTCCCTTCTTTTCCCCCTCACAGGTGTTATGACTCATTTGCAATAACCCACATTTCATTGCGCTTTGTAACATGCCTCAATTTCTTTTAGGTACAATCCTATAGTGAGTGCATACTTATTTGTGTATTACCAACAGGACTTAGTCCATTTCATTTTGTAATAGAAATCTGAATTGCTACAGCCACTGTATATTTTTTTCCAGTTGATATAGTTCATTCTCGGAAGTAACCTTCCCACATACTTACTTCAGCAGCTTCTATCCACAACTTAAATTTGCATTTATCTTCACACATCTGTTTTCTAAGAATAAGAAGATCTGATTTTTTTTTTTTTTTAATTTGTGGTGCTGGGGATCGAACTCAGGGCCTTGTACATGCAAGGCAAACACTCTACCAACTGAGCTATAGCCCCAGTCCACAAGATCTGAATCTTACTGAGAGAACCCACATAGGAATGGAAGTTAGGCACAAAAATTATTTCCCATTTTGACAATTTTAGTCTCATTTTATCATTCTTCTATCTTCCTGTATTACCCCCTCATGTAACAACCTTTTAAGTTCAGATCTTTTTTTTTTTTTTTAAAAAAAGACCCAACAGTATCTTCAACATACACACAACAGTACATTTTTACACTTATGTCCTTTTTAATAGCACCCAATGAAACCATTCCTGTGACCTCTGACTTGTAAATATTGGACATTCCAGAATTGTACTAGATGCAATGTTTTATATCAGGGCATTTTAATTCACTTTTCTTTCTTTTTTAAACATATAGAAACTCTCCTATTTATAAAGAAAATTGTATTTGGAATCCCAACAGAGAGTAAAGCACACACCAGGCCTGAGGAGTGAGGACAGCCTGGAGAGCCCCCTCTGCAGGAAATACATAGATGGTGGTTTCAGGGTTTGCTTTTTTACTTGTGAGAATTTGCTTTTAGAAGAGAGCACAGCTGCCTGAAGCATTTTTAACTTTATTTTCTTAGCTGATTTTTTTTCTTCTTTCTATCTCCACTGTTGGAATTTGGTCATTTGCTCTGCCTGACCTCAGGGCCTGCAGTGGTCACTTATATTCTCCATGCCAATGGCAGCCCATAACTACATATCATGGATTTTTGTTTTCTTTTTTTCCAAGAAAATTTGGAATTTTCTCCATTTTAAATAGGTCTGTATTTGAACTATGTCATGCAAAGTTTCTGGCTTCCAATCTATAGGGCTGTGCCAGTAGAGCAGGCAAGTACTGCTGCTGACCATGTGGCACCTCTCCATGGGACAGGCCTTGTCCTCAACTGGCCAACCCCAGATCTGAATGTTAGCAAAAGGAGAACATGGAGATGCTTTTAAAAATGCAAAGCTTACCCAATATAAAGGGGTATCCTTTATTTCTGGCGTTGAAGTTTCCTTTTAGAACACAAAATAATGAGGGTTGGGGATGTGGTTCAATGGGAAGGCACTTTGCTAGCACGTGTGAGGCCCTGGGACTAATCCCTAGCACTGAAAAAAAATTAGAGTAAAAATAACAAATGAAGGAATAAGTAATTTAGAAAAATGGAGATGATTATTGTCTTCAAGACTCTTCCTATCTTTACGTCCATGAATCTTTACCACCAGATCTTCTGCTACCTTATGTAATCCCTCTCTCTCATTTATAGAGCATTAAGTTTGCATTTGTTAGTGTCATTACCGGATCTGGGGTTTATCTTCCCAACAATGAGGTAAGCTCTAGGTGGGTTGGCTCTTGTTCCTCGTCCCCTTGTCAGGGTCCAGCACATCATGACCTATGAATGGTTAGGTGAAGGAGTAACTAAATGATGGATTCAAATAATTCCTCCCAGGCTAAATAAAATACTGATACTTGTGTCCTAATATTTTTTGAGGTTGTGCTGTTTTATGGAAACTCAAGGATGGGGGACCTCAGATACAGAGCACAAGTCGCATCTGTTGTATCCTCCTAAAGTTCTTTTTATTCTACTCACGTTGTCTAATACCAGAAAGTGAGAGGGCAGGAACTAGAGTACCAGATCCAGAGGTATGGCCCTGACAAGCAAGACATATTAGCAGGGTAGAGGCATAGAGCCAGGCAAGCAGTAGAACTTTCCTTTTCCCCATCAGGGCAAAAGGCAGATGTGGGGCAGGAGTACAGACTGTCCATGTCACCTTTTAGCCATCCTAGACTACCATCCTTATAAGAAGAGGAAGTCAGATGTTTGTTCTGTTCCTCAACCAGATGCAGAACTGAAGAGACTTGACTTTACAATCACACAGGTACAAGTCCATGATATTGCATTTTCTATTGAATAGGTGAGTATTTGAGCTTCTTAAACAAAATAAAAAAATTATACATCATGAACATTATTTGTGCTAGCACTATGTCTTTTGGTTTACACTGTGTGAGACCATGTTAATCTGCTGCTGAATATCAGCGTTACCCAGCATTTCTGTTGATCAGGTTCCTGTGGCATGAGGCAGTAGGAGACAAGAGCCAATCACCCACCAGACCTGTTGCCAAACTTCAGATATGAATTGCTTTCTTCTATCCAAGAAGAAAGAAGAAGGGAAAAAAGTCTAAGTGGAACAAACATACTATATAGCCAACAAAATTAAAAAGCATCCTTCGGAAGAAAAAGAAATTGCCAAGCAAATTTAATATAGAAACCTGAAGAGGGCTGGGGATATATAGCTCTGTTGGAAGAGTGGTTGCTTTATATGCCCAAGGCCCTGGGTTTGATCCCCAATACCACACAAAATTTGAATTCCAACGGTGAAAGGAAAAGGCTTTAATCATGTTGTCAATTTTAATAAAAGAAAAATCACAATTATGAATAGATCAAAAGGTACACNAAAAAAAAAAAAAAAAAAGAACTGGAGATGTAGCTCAGTGGTAAAGCACCCCTGGTTTCAATCCCCAGTACCATATAAATAAAAAAATTGGATTAAAAAACAAAACCTGAAGAAAAGGTTGGGAACTCTCTAGAGGATAGAAAAAGAGGAAGATAGAAGGCCATAATACAAGGACAGGCCAAGACAAAGGAAGAAAATAAGGCTTCAATGAGAAAATATGTGATAAACTGCAACAATTCTTCCTAAAAACTATTTTAAACACCACAAGTTAATATTTCATCCTACATTTGATGATACAATGCTATTAGCATTAAAATAAAAAACAAGAAAAAGATGGGTACAACAGCTCTAAAATTTGTTCAGAAAGCATGGGTATAATATACAGAAAAAGGAGAGATTATTAGAGGAGGAGGAATAAAAATACAAAGATGATGTAACCATCTACACATTTGTCTAAAGAACAAAAGGTAAAAATCTATTGGAATGAGTGTTCAAAGAAACAGCTGGGAAGAGAACAACACGTAAACACACACCTATCCATCCCTCCTCTTCCCTCCATCTGATTGCTTACTTCTGTTTCCACAATGATGTGTTGGAAATTCAACAGGAGGGACAGATACAATAAAATATTGAGAAGAGAAATGAATGAGAGATATGTAAAAGAAACATGAAGATAACCAGCTACTTTATCAGAGGTCAGTTAAAGACACGTTCCTAAGAGATCAATTATTAAAAAGATGCAGTCCTTCTTACATCCATTAATGAATTTTAAGCAATTCTATTAATTTCCAACAGGATTAACAGAATTTCATGAAGTGATTTTAAAGTTTATATGGGATAAAGCTGGATTAAAAACATCAAAATGATATTTGGAAAAACAGAATATTGAAAGTGAATTCACACTAGCAGGAAATAAACCTTATGTTACAGTAAATAAAAGAGTATAGATAAATGAATTAAAATATCCTGGTTTTAATTTTTTAAAAAAAATTTTAGTACTAGGTATTAAACTCAGAGGTGCTTAATCACTGAGCAACATCCTCAGACTTTTTTTTTTTTTTTTTTTAAATTTTGAGACAGAGTCTCACCAAGTTGCTTAGAACCTTGCTAGGTTGCTGAGGCTGGCTTGAACTTTCAATCTTCCTGCCTAAGCCTCCCAAGTCACTGGTATTACAGGCATGAGCCTCTGTACCCAGGCTAAATATCCAGTATTCTAAGGAGATCTATGATCCCCAATACAGTTTATACATTCTCATTAGATTTTTTAAAATATCAAACTGATCTCATAGTTTATCTGGAAAATTAATTATTTACTTAGCAAATAGCTAAGTAAATGTAGAAAAGGAAAGGGTTTCTACTCTACTAGATTCCAGAATGTACTAGAAAGCTACAATAAATACAGCAGTGTGGGTTTTATATGCAACTACAGAAGAACAGAATAACAGGTCGTAGCAGATGCCAGAAACAGAGCCCACCATTTGTAGGCATTTAATATGAGAAAAGTAACATTTCAAATTAGTGAAGAGAGATTATACAATAAATGGTATTAGGACAATTTGAGGGTAAAAAAATAGGAAAACTACCTTAGACTACACACAAAAATTCAGAGCTGAACATTAAAATGTTATGAATTAATTTAAATAAAATCCAGGGTAATATTTTATAAACATGCACTGCAGACATATATCCCCCAAAAGCCTTTAACATGCAAGTCATGAAGGAAAAAATCTGACAGTTTTAATACATAAAAATGGAAAACGTCATCATAAACAAATTTACCAGAATTATTAACAACTTGAGGAAGAACTGGTAACATGTAAAACAGAAAAAGACATTATGGACACATGAATACTAGTCAATACAAAAAGAGCTCATATAAATTAATAAAAAACACAACAAACCAACAGGAAATTTGATAATGGGTATAGTTTGTTTTACGTAAGTGGTTATTTAGAACAATGTACATTTGATTTAAACAGTTCATTCCATATGCCAAATTCTGAAATTATTTTAATATCTTTTTTTCCTATAAAGTCTTCCACTCAAAATAGCATAAAAGAAGGTAATTAAAGACAATAGTGTGAGATGTGACCAAAATATTTTTAGTTTTAAATCCACACCTTAAATATGTTTATAAACACATAAAAAAAACTGGAAGGAAATATATTAATGTTATCTACAGATAACAATTAAGGATTGTTTTTATTTTCTTTATATGGTTCTCTATTTTTAAATTTTATACAATGAGCTTCTATATCTAATATTATCAGAAATGGATCTCTCCATGCATCCAAACACAGAGAAAAGACAGATGGATGTCTACCATCTAGGGAAAGAATCAGGGAAACTGCTACAGAAATCAACTGTCCTTTGCCCTATAGCATCAGATGGCCAGGAAGGAAAACATGAAAGAAAAATTTGGGGGTTAACTAAAGATCAACAGGAAAGAAACAGAAAATGTTATACTATGATATAAGATGAAGATTATGTAGGAAAAGCTCCATGTGTACAAATGTGAAGGAGAGAAATCATGTGGCACTTATTCATCGGCTTATTTGTAGCAATCCAAGGACATGCATCTGATGATCATTAATGGGAATAGCCTCATGAGATTCAGAGGTTATGTTCTGCATGCCAACAGGTTCTTATAGCCCTGCATTCTGAATGAGAACCGAATTTGGGTGGTGAGCATGGGTAATGGGGTGGCAACGGCACATCATTCAGCTTGACCTGCCAGGTGTGCTAACAACCCTTGTGACACAGTCAGCTTCCCATGGAACCCAGCTCTGAACACAGGCAGGGAGATACCAGCTCATCAGAAACTCCAAGTGTTTAGTATATGCTGGTAAGTAGCATGCTATCTGAAACTAACAGTAATTTGGGATTCTTTTTAAAATTCTAAGGATTAGGGAATCATATACATTGTTTGCTAAGAAGCTGCCACGTTCAGCTAAAAGGTGACCCATTTTCGCCATATTGGTTCTCACTCAAGGAAAGAGGTCATGGTTCTGACCACTATCTCCCTCATAATGTATCAAACTAAGGGATAGAAGCAAAAGGCATTATAAGTGGGATACCTTTTTCTGAGGGATATATTCCTCTGAATGCTCTTTCTTAGCATTAAATACAAAACAGTAAACACAGCAACAAAACCAAACTTCTGTCCATTTTAGTAGGGAAGGAATAGATTATTTCATTAATAGTCCTTGGACAAAATTATTCATATTTAACATCAAAATAAATTCCAGTTTGTGCCGAGTTAAGCAATAAAATATCAAACTATAAAAATGATTAGCTGGGCACAGGGACACATTGCTTGTAATCCCAGCAGCTCAGGAAGCTGAGGCAGGAGGATCATGAGTTCATAGGCAGCTTCAGCAAAAGCAAAGTGCTAAGCAACTCAGTGAGACCCTGTCTCTAAATAAAATACAAAATAGGACTGAGGATGTGACTCAGTGGTTGAGTGCCCCTGGTACCCCCCTCTCCAAAATGATTAGACATCAACAGAGAGGACCACAAACTGATTTCAGTTTAGGTAAGGCTTACCTATGTACAGAACCAAAGGCAATGCACAAAGGAAGACTGATGGATATAAAAATGTAAAACTGCTGTATACAAGTCCAAGGAGAAGAACCATATAATTATCTCAACAGACTCTGGAAAAGAATTTAGTAAATAGACACTTTTTTGACAAAATATGTACCCTGCATCAAAAGCCAATAGATGACATAACAATGAAACACGAGAGAGATCCTTGTTAAAGTCAGAATCAAGACAAAATTTTCATTATCACCATTAATACTGAGTTATTCTATAGTGTTTACCACAGCAATGAGGAGAACTGATGAGCAGAACAGCGGAAAAGACCAAATAACTTCACTTGCAGGCTATATATCAATGAGCCATTAGAAACTATAAGCGAGGCAGCAAGGTAGCTGGGTATAAAAGTGAAAACCAATAGCTCTCCTATACTCAAATAAGATGCTATTACAAAGCTTTATAAAAACACTTAAAGACTTCATAAAGATTAAATTCTCCCCAAAATAAGCATTTAGCATGATTTCTATCAGAATCAAAATAGTGTTTAGAATTTGACAATAAATCTAATGCTTGTTTAGAGATATAAACTTGACCAGAAAGCACAATTAGGTATTAAAACATATTTTAAAAAAAGATGTACTAATTTGCACAGTGTAATGTTGGGATCAACTCAGAGAGATAGCAATAAAATTTGAATCTGAAATAGATAAAAAAAAAAAATGGCCATTTGGCAAATAATACAGGCAGTATATGAAACTTAAAGGGAAGAAATAAATACATGGTGTTGAGATAAAAACGTTTTCTTTAGGGGAAAAATAACCTAAAGCTTCTCAGCTCACTCCCTACTATATATAAAAAGAAATATATTCTACAAGTAGCAGTTTTAAACATAGCTCATGAAAGCATATGGGCACTGGAATGATTGATACTGTTACTTTTTTAAAACTATAGATGGTTCCTTTGTGATGGTTCACTTTCAATTTTTCAACTCTACAGTGGTGTGGAAGTAAAACACATTTAGTAGAAAACATATTTGGAATTTGGATCTTTCCCTGGCTAGTGTGTGTAGTAGGATGCTCTCCCAAGGCTGGGCAGCCTCGGCCAGCAGCAGCTCCCAGTCAGCCATGTGATCATGACAGGTGACGACTGAGGCTCTACAGTGCAGGGTGCTGCTGAGCTGCCATGCTTCACAGGTTAGGTGTGTGGAATGCATTTCAACCTACAATACCTTCAACCTGTGATGGGCTTATAGAGATGTAACCCCATAGTAGATCGAGGGGCAGACGTATTCTGAAGTCTGTATCCAATTTTATGCTTAAAGGCAGCATGCCAACTTCCAGTATTCCCTTCCCAGTCTCCCAGGTAACTGTTGATAGAGTGTGACCAGTAAGATATCAGCTCAAGGTTTTGGGGAGAACTGGTTTCCGGATCCAGGTAACCCTCACATCTGTTTCACCTTCTTCTTCCTGCTTACAATAAAAATCTCCTGTGGCATTCTGTGATCCGGAGGTGGGAGGCAACAGGATAAAAACTGGAAGAAAGACAAGACATAAGACCCTGGGTCTCCAAGGGCGTTAGCCAGCCAGTCTGGACTTTTTGATATGAGAGGCTAAGGAACTGTTGGTTGAGTTTTTGCTTCTCTGAATTGATTTTCATCTGCTTCATTGAAGATAATTTTGAGAAATAAAATACTTTTCTAAATTCATAAGAAACCCCAAATTCACTAAGGAAAACACTCATTAATCTAAGAGATGAACTTTAAAAAAGATATTCAAAAGTTATAAGCAAGTAAACAAGCATGCATCATATGCATACTTAAAAGCTAAATAAAAGAATAGGGGAAATATATATGGCACACATATAACTATAAGGCTATTTACTTTATATGCATAGAACTCTTATAAACAACAATATGTATAGTTCGATAGAGAAACTGCCCTTTTATGAGTTAGCCTCAGAATTTACTCGACATTGCTTTGGTTCTACTGTATTAGTTGAAGCAGTCATAAGTTCATCCATATTCAAGGAGAGGTGATGTACATGACCCTGTCAGTCCCTGTCAGTAACAATAGCATCAAAGGATGTGCAGGCATGTTAAAAAGCTATCCCAAGTTGCAACTATCGAACGTAGCAATTGCTGTTCTAGGAATTTATGCTATAGAAATAAGCAAAGTTGAGCATGAAAGATATAAAGGATGAACATTATGGCATTATTTATAATGATAATTCTCAAATTTCAGGAAGCCTTGGAATCATCTGGAAAGCATGTTAAAGCTTAGCTTTCTTGGCCCCACCCACAGAGTTTCTGCTTCTGGAGGTCTAGGATAGAATTGGAGAATTCACATTTTTACGAAGTTTATAGGTGATATTGATTCTGTAGCTCTGAGGAACAGACTTTGATAATCACTGATTTATAACATTACTACCTCAAATTAAAATGTTTTCCCATTCCATAAAGAAAATGTCATTCAAACATATTACCATGAAATGGGAAGAAATTCCTGGACTTGCTACTCAGTAACAATAATTTCATTTTTTTTTAAATTGGTAGTACCATGGATGTTCATGTTCTACCTCTGAGGTGTTCTACCTCTGAGCTACATTCCCATCCCTTTTTATTTCTTGAGACATAGTCTCCCTTAGTAGCCCAGGGTGGCCTTAAATTTGCAATTCTCCTATTTCAGCCTCCTGAGTCACTGAGAGTACAGATGTGTGCCTCTGTGTCTGGTTTCAGTCACATCTTTGGTGGCGAGAAAACTCTTTAAGCAATTGAACCTTAAGTCCCAATCTTCTAATCTCAGCCTAGAACTACTCAGTAAGATTACCGTGTAATTAGAAATTGCAGAGTGTTAGTCTACTCCTTCACCTTCTTCAAACCAAGGTATACCCCTGGCTAGTACCACTCTCCATACCCTTTCCTTAAATACTTCTAGCTTTATAGCTGCCACAGAACCTGTTACTAACTTGATAGGTGTAGCAACAGCAGAAGGAGTAAAGCAGTAATCTTTTTAGGTTACAAACTATTTTTACACTGGGAAGCCTGGATTTTCTGTAACAGCATTTTGAAATTAGCTTTTGGCCATACACTTGGAGACTTTTCTTATAATTCTTTGCCTTTACCAAGCTGTTATTTGGTTGTATCATATCCCCATACGATACACGAAAGCATAGAGTAGCCTAAGGAGAAAAACACAGGGTTAAACCTCAGAACACTTGAGTAACACCCCTAGATTACTTGCCATGAAGTATTGACATACCAGTCACTTAACTCCAAACTCTCCCTATTGTTCACTGAATGATTTACAAACTCCTTACTTTATCTCAGTTTATTTTCCCAGACTTATTAATCATGGTCTCCCCATAAGAACTCCATGCTGCAGTCTTGGAGGGCTATCTCAGGTTTCACCAAACATGTTTTTCCTCCCTTGTAGAATTGCCATTTCCTCTTTCTGAAACTTCCTCCCCATGAATTCTGATCCCTGCTTGACATGCAGCACATTGTGCCTCCAGAGTGACCTATTCCACTTAGGAAGCAGAACATGCTCTCACTGTTTACACCTGTCCTGTCAGATGCCTGTGGTGACAGTGTAAGCTCTGCTGGGACAGAAACACATGAGGTCCAGCTGGGCACCGCACACTCGGCTCAGCCCAAGGCTTCCCAGGAGCCCAGCATCTCAGCAGACCTGAGAGCACCACACTGAAGACACAGCCTGTTAAAGGGCACTTATCCTTTCCAAAGTCACTGAAATTCAGACCTGTAACGTAACTCCTGCTACAGATTCACATTACAGTGCCCAAAGCAACTTTTAAACAATATGCAGGGAAAGCAAGGGTTTCTTACTTTGAGCTGTAGTTGGACCCTGGCCAAAAAGAATTTCCAACAGTTTTCCCTGGAGTCCACTATGCCCAGACCACGAACTTCATTACGAATTCCAGAAACTATCTTGTCCGCATCTTCATCACTGAACAGATCTGGGATTTCTCCTGCATCCCCCACCCCAAAAAAGAGTAGAATTACTACAGGTGATTGCAATTTAAACTTTAGATGAGACTTTTTAACGTCTGATATATTTTATAAAATAAAGATCAACTTAAACCTTAAGAGTTTGAAATGAGAAATGTCATTTTTTTTTCTTTTTGTGTTTTCAGACATACAGAACATTGAGGACAAGCAATGAGGAACACACCCACTAAACCCATACGTGTAGGAATAACATTTACTTCACTGGAGTCCTTTCTATGGCACTTCTCCTCCATAAGCAAACTAAGAAAGCAATACACCTCAAATTAGTTAGGTTTATAAGTTTCTCCCCAAAGACTGCCCCAGCAAACATCTCAAAGACAAATTATCTCTCTTTAAAGTTCACTGAAACTACAGATAATTTGTCACTGGGGAAGATCTTTCAAGAAATGTGTTGGTTTAATCACCTGATGCCAGCAAGTCATTAATCAGCACGAGAAAGCTCTCATCTAGAACGTGGGCATCTGTCAGCAGGAACACAGTGGGCATGTTCTTGGCTCCGGTTCTGATGTACAAATTGGCAAGATCTACCTGCAAGGAAAGAGGCCATCATTCATGTTTTGTTAAAATGCTGATGTGATGTTGGGAGTACCTGAGTGAGTGCTGGGAAGAATCGGGGAACTTCAGCATGGCGGCAGCGCCCTGTGCCTTTCCTCCCAGAGACTTGCCACAGGGGAAGACAGCATGACGTCACCTCTACTTCTGGTATATAATGAGGAGAGTCATATTATATGACGCTAAACTACACAAGTGGCTTAATGGAGCATGGGCGTGGAAAGGAGCTGCTGATGAGTGACAGCTCCATTCTAAGAGGGTGTAGAACTCTCAGGGATGCCTCCGTCCAGCAACAGGATGGAAGGGCAGCTTCTGCTCATTCCAATAATACTCTATTTTCACTGAAAATAGTTTTTTATTTAGCTAGTAACATTAAAAGCATGAATTTTTAATAATTTAAAATAGCACTTTCTAAAACTAAAAGTACCATTTTCTCAGTAATATTACAATTATGAAGTAAAAATTTTATAACTTTTTCTTTCACTATTATAAAATATTCCTCTATTTTCTTCATGGTACTTCTTAAAGTTTATTTTTATGAATGTTAACATAGTCACTAACTCTTACGATTAGTGTTTCAAGGTATGTCTTTTCTATACTTTTTATTTGACCTATTTGTGTCATTATGTTGAAAAGTGTTCATTTTGATGGGATATATTTGAGTCTTCATTTTTTTTTTTTAGTTTGAAAAATCTTTGCC
This sequence comes from Marmota marmota marmota, assembly GCF_001458135.2. Taxonomy (NCBI): domain Eukaryota; kingdom Metazoa; phylum Chordata; class Mammalia; order Rodentia; family Sciuridae; genus Marmota; species Marmota marmota. The sequence continues at coordinate 13,440,919 of NW_025999905.1, read as the reverse complement.
TTTTAACTGGAGTTTTTAGATTGTTTACTGATCATAAGTATAAATAAAGTTATGTTTTAAGTTTACCACAAGAAAGAGAAAAATTTTTAAAGCATCACAGTTTCCTGAATGTGCTCTTGATATTTTATTCTCATAGTCTATCTAAAGGGGAAGAAATCTACTTGTCCTAAGAAAGTGCTTTATTTATTTATTTATTGAGGTGCTGGGGATTGAACCCAAGGCCTTGTGCATGTGAGGCAAGCACGCTACCTATTGAGCTATATCCCCAACCCAGAAAGTGCCTTTTTCTTTCTACCCTCTCTCACACAGGGTTATTAACAGTTCAACATCAGGGTCAGTTAATGCAAAGGAAAAACATATTTGAGTAAGCAAACACTGGATCAAATATTTCTGAGCCAGGTTTATTAAACTTATAAAAATACATAAAAATGTATTATTACCAATTTGACCAGGAAGAAAAAACATCCAGAGGTAAATAACTCCTCTAAGGAGCTGCCCTTCCCCGTAGTCAAGGAGACCTGGGGCCCAAACTAGGACTCCCAGCTGAGGGGGAGCACTCCCAGCATATACTTTGTCTGCCACAGAGAAGGGTCAGAAGCCTCTGCAGCAAACAGGTAATCAAAAATATTTGGGAAAAAAATAAATTAAAAAAAAAGAACGATCAATGAAATTTTTATACCATTTACTAGAAAAAATTATATATATATAAGAAAATATTTGGGAAACCACGCTGCAGCTGCACTGGACACATACAGATTTTTTTCCTTGTCATTTTTCTACACAATATAACTATGTTTTACCTGGCATTTTACATTGTATTAGGTATTATAAGTGACCTAGAGATAATTTAAAGTATACATGAAGATATGAATAGGTTGTATGCAAATATGAACACCATTTTAGAGTAGGGCCTTGAACATCTGCAGATTTGGGCATAGAGAGTGAGGGACAATAGCACTGTCGACTTTACTTACCCGAAGTTCTTGGATCCCATACCCTTCTGTCAGAGTGATCTGAAAGACCTCGAGGCTACAAATGTAAGCTGCCAGCCTGGACAGGCTCTGCTTGCCACTGCCCCCAACTCCAATTAAAAGGGCGTATCCCCGAGGGGTTCTCAGGATCCGGCTGATTCGACATCTGGTAAAAGAAAGAGCACCCATCCCAACATGAAATCTCAAAGGCCCTGGGATAGGTCTGTTTTGCTTTTTTAAGATAAGTATTTAGAGACTAAATTCCAATTTTTATTGAAAACACTAGTCCCTTTCCATGTTTCCCCAACAAAAGAGGATGCTGCCTACTCTGCCCTCCACCTGTTTGTCTATCCAGTGTTCCCAGGTTCGCAACATTTTGGACTCTTTTTGCTTTATCATTTGCCACCATACTTGAAAATATATACAAGGCCTTGTGTCTAAACTTTGAAGTTTCTTGATTAACAAGAATGATCCCAATTCCACATCAGCATCCATGTACAAGAACATCAAGGGAGAATATCCTTGCAGGCCTGGAATCTTCCTGTATAGTTATGTCAGAGAGAATGAATTTGTTTAGGCCAACATACATCTCCACTTAATTCACCATGTAGATTAAACACTTGCCTCTTAACATGACTCTTATTTCCTTCAATTAAAGCCTTTCCTGCATAGACCACTGTTGAATAATTTACTGAAACTATCCAGCATCAAAGCTTAAGTTTCCAGTAAGGCCAACTAATCCCTTGTTCTATAGCATCCAAGAGGTTCCAGATTCTTATGCTGTTGACATCATTGCTACATCATTCAACTAGGAATTTTTAAAATTGGCTTTGATATGAGTGAAATGTAGGTTAAGTTGAAAAATAAGCCATAGTTACGTTACAATTAGACACATAGCACAACACAATATAAGTCTGTAGATGCACAAGTGCAAAAAACAGTAAGCCATCATTTTGCTCTAGGTTCCTGCTTTGGAATGAACTTAAACTTCAGGCCCTGAAAGATCCTGAGGTTTTCTTTTCTTTTTTAAATAGTGCTTTGTGAAAAAAATGAAGTTGGGGTCATTTATACTAAGACCAGTGCTGGTGAACATTTCCCCCAAACCTCTAATAACTGAAAAGACAGATTATTTTTACAAACTCAGTTATCCCATTAAATTCTACCTTACATGACCACATGACAAAACAACCATGGGAAAGCTATGACCCCAAGCTCCAAGCGAGGCTTGCATTTCATGCTAAAGCTTGCCTCAAAGTTTCTGCCTCATGAGATTCCCTAAGTGGCAATTTCCCTTTCTACAATACCCAAGGACATGCTCTTAAATCATCTTCAACCTGAGTGAGTCGGCCTTGAGCTCATAATCCCTGATCAAAGACATGGGTTTACCTGTTAGGCCACAGGGGAATCACACACTGAAGGGCTACCAGGGAAAACGCTTCCCTAGTGTCGGTGGGAGGTTTGCTTCACCAGAGCCACAACACAGTCAGTGTATCTTAACCAGCCGGGGACATTGTCGGAACAACCTACTGAATACCAAAGTCATAGATGCTGATTAAAACTACCCTGTCTGTATAAGCAGAGGATCCCTGCAAAGTGATGAGTAAAACCATCAGCGCTTCGTGTATTTATAACAAGAGATCCCAATAAGGGTTGCACACTTCGTGAAGCACTTAATCTAAACATTTTAGAGAAATTCTAAAAACTGAATTCTCCACATTTGTTTTTTTCACTGTTTGAATTCTCTTACTTCATTCTTCCCTCCTCCTCCCTGTTTCTAATGATATGGTTTTGTTCCTTTTTCCTCTTTGTCCACTGTCAACGATCAGAAATACTGGTGAGGATGAGGGTGACCTGGACCAGGAGAGCAGCAGAGGCGAAGCGAGCTCTTTAGACTTAGAGTCCGTTGTGTCATCCCCATGCTAAAATCCACCAGCAGCTTCTCCCTGCACTTAGAATGGCATCAAAGTGCTTATCCTGGTTCCAGGAAACACCCTTCACCAGTCAGACCACACCCTGCTCTCCATCCTGGACATATATTGCTCACTCTATTTTCTCTCTCTGCTGCACCCACCTTGAGACTTTTTTCTGTTTTTGAACATTCTTGCCTCAGGGTAACATGAAATCTGCCCTCGGTCTGCAATGTTCTTCTTCTAGTCTTTCCCAGAACCTTTGCTTATCATTTAGATTTCAGCTTAAACGTCAACTCCTTCCATGGATACCCAGGCCTTCTTTGGGAATCCAAATGCAGGTTGAGTGTTCCTTATCCAAAAATTTGAAACCTGAAATGCTCTAAAATCCAAAACTTTTTATGGAAAACTCCACATCTGATACCATGTGACAGGTTACAGTCAAGACACACACCCACTACAAATGTTGTATAATATTACCCTTAGGTTATGCACAGGAAATGTAAATAAATTTTATGATTCAACTTGGTTTTCACTCCTAAGACATCTTATTATGTATGTGCAAATATTCCAAAATCTGAACAAAAATTTCAAAATCCTCAAGACTTCTGAACCCAAGCATTTCAGATAAGGGATCTGATTGAGGAATCAGTAACTTATTTCTTAGAATCAGTCTATTTTATTTCTCAGCATGACCCATTGCTTTCTGATCTTTTTCTTTTTCTGCTTATTTATTCATGTCCTTAAAAATGTCCATTGTTGACACTAATAAATAAGCTCGATTCGAAAAGGGACTGGTCTGTGGTGCTCGCTGCTGTGTCCCCAGCCATCACTGAGAACAATGACTGAGACAAGGGGTAGGTCAGTTGTGCACTCTATGAGGTGCCCAGTTAGGAGGGAGTGAGAGCCTTGTCAGTTAAGCTCCACCCCAGGACAGCTATCTTTAATTTTCTGCCAATAAAACATGCTTCATTCTTTTTTTCTAATTTGCCCCAAAGTACTAAAGAAATGCTATTTCCTGTTTGTCACTCAAGTGGGCACCCCATAAAACCTGCTCATTCCAGGAGAATCGGGTTGAGTCCTGTCTCTCCCACTTAGGAACTATGTGATTTTGAATGACTCATTCATCTTCTTTCTTAATATGCTTATCTGACACAGCTACAGTGAAATAAAGTGAAAATTTGCATGTATATAATGGTACAGAAAAAAGTAGTGTGCCTATATAAGATGTTAAGATTATGACAAAATAGCAACATGTTTGTTACACTCATGAAAATATGTCATGACCAGTCAACTCACACATGTTGCATGGCATCTTCAAATAAAACCAGGTGCATGGCGGCATTCAGCTCATTGTAGTTGTCTAATGTTTCCATGAGAATCATCTTGAGCACTTCCCAGTCCTTTACTGGCATGTAACATGGGTCTCTCCCACCATGAGCAAAGTGGCAATAAACAAGGGGTTGTTGGAGCAGCACGTGACTGTTGACACCCTACAGGATGAAGAAAAGAAAACTATGGTGTATCAACTATTGAGAAAGATTCCTTTGAGGCAGAGCACCCTATCAAGGGAAAAGCCTGCCAATCCCTCCATGAGAAGGTAAGTGGGAGGGTGCGCCCAAGTCCAGACCCAGAATGTTTTGGAATCCCAGTAAAAAGGGACCTGCAACTCACTCACGTCCTTCTCTAAATTTGGCCTAAACACTAACTGGTACCACAGCAAGTAATGACCTCTGAAATTCATGTACTTACTTCAAAATATTTATAAGCAGTTTCCAGCAATTTTTTCTGAAACAAATCACAATCTTTTGTGTCTGTCAGTTTGTCTCCATAAACACGGGAAGATTCATGGAGCCACAGGTGCATTAAGTCATTTGGAACTTTTAAACACTCAGGAGAAGCAAACAAAATTCCCTATAAGGTGAAAATGGAAATGTACCTTTAATTCAGAAGATTATTATATTCTAAATACATTAATTTTAATTATTTTTAACTGTATGCTAAACTTAGCAATTTAAAAGAACACTTCACCTTCTGATAATCAACACTAAAAAATGTAATACCACTATAATATATTTCGCATTGTCAGATGAGTGTGAGCTTTTGGGAGCCAGGGGCAGAATGTTATGGTCCTTGGATGTAGGTGTTCCCTAAAAGCTCGTGTGAGTCAATGCAGGAAAGTTCAAAAAAAATGGTTGGGTTGTGAGAGCCTTAACCAATCAGTGAATTAATCCCCTGATGGAATCAACTGAGTGGTAACTGGAGGCTGACAAAGTGTGGTTGGAGGGGGTGGGCATTGAAGGAGTGGCTTTGGGGTCTATATTTTGTATCTGGTGAGTGGAAGGACTCTCTTTGCTTCCTGACCATTAGGTGAGCTGCTTCCCTCTACAGAACTCTTCTGCCATGATGTTCTGCTTCACCTTGAACCCTAAGGAATGGAGCTGGCCTTCTGTGGACTAAGACTTCTAAAACTGTGAGCCCTCAAATAAACTTTTCCTCCTCAAAAATTGTTCTGGGCAGGTCTTTAGTTAAAAAAAAAATGACGAAAGCCAATACCCATTTTTAATAATACAACTAGTACTGTATTTCATTAGTTCATGAACTAAACACCGCATCTGAGTACTTGTACTTATAAAGTCTCCCGGTGGATTGAGTTCACAGAACCAAAAGACAAACAACATGGATATCACAGAAAGCATTTTTTTTAAACTTAAAAATCATTTGCTATCAGTCTTACCCCTTCACTTGACAAACAATATAAGACCAAAGTAAATTGCTCAAATTCACATTTTGTGGGCAGATCTGGGATTAGCACCAAAACACCGTGACTCCTGTGCCCACTCTACCCTGCCCTTCAGGATCCTGGTTCATACAGGCCCATTTGTCATGGAGAGTGCTGTGCTTGCTCTGCACTTACAGAACACCAGGGAGCTGTGTAGAACTGAGCTTCAAAAGGCTAAAAAAGGGGCTGAGGTTGTAGCTCAATGGTAGAGCACTTGCCTAGCACGTGTGAGGCATTGGGTTCAATCCTCAGCACCACATATAAATAAATAAATAAAATAAAGGCATTTTGTCTATCTACAACTAAAAATATTTTTTAAAAAAATTACTTGGAGGCATCAGGTACCCCTGATGGGCTGGTTGTGAAGGGTGAGCAGGCAGGACCACATTCCACTTTACCTAGAGTCTCCTTTCCCTTTCTTAAGATTCAAACTGTTTTGTTTTTGTGTTTTCTTTTCACGGGGTCAGCAATCAAACACAGGGCCTACCTAACACATGCTAGGCAAGTACCCTACCACTGAGCTACATCCCCAGCAGCCCCTTCCAAATCTGCTTTTTTTGGGGGTGGAGGGGTACCAGGGATTGAACTCAGGGGCACTCAACCACGAGCCACATCCTCAGCCCTATTTTGTATTTTATTTAGAGACAAGGTCTCACTGAGTTGCTTAGTGCCTCACTTTTGCTGAGGCTGGTTTTGAACTTGCCATCTTCCTGCCTCAGCCTCCCGAACTGCTGGGATGACAGGTGGGCACCACTACGCCCAGCTCCCAATCTGCTTTTTTAATTTTTAAAAATTTTAGGTATAGTTGGACACAATGACTTTATTTATTTACTTATTTTTATGTGGTGCTGAGGATCGAACCCAGGGCCTTGCACATGCTGGGCGAGTGCTATACTGCTGAGCTACAAATCCCAGCCCCCCAATCTGCTTTTAAACCAATATTATATTAAGCATAGTCTTTCTGGCAGTTGCTATAAAACAGATATGAAAAGAAATGATCCATGTTATTAATAACTATCATCTGATGCTGTGTTAGGGTTCTGAGGCAGTTTAGGAGTAATTTTGAAAAGAGTTATAAAAAAAATCCTATGAAGATTTCCCCCTTCTCTCTCTCACAAAAGAATTTTACATTATAAATAACCTTCCAACTACATTTACTATACAGGGTAGATCATACTAGTTGGATCTGCCTCAATTCTGAATTTTCAACTCTTTTTTCAGTTCTTCCTTTGTAAACTCAATATACAAACACTGTCCTTTTACCAAATACTATAATTTGAATCTTAAGTGCACCCCCTGCCTCGCAAGGTCTACGACTAAAGGCTTGGTCACCAGTATGGCGCTGTCGAGAGGCAGTAAAATCTTTAAGAGGTGGGGCCTAGTGGGAGGTCTTTAGGTCATTGGGACTGTGACCCTGAAAGTGATAATAAAACCCTAGCCCCTTCTTCTCTCATTTGTTTCCTGGTCACAAGGTGAGCAGTCTCATTTCACCATGCACTCCTGTCTTGATGTGCTGTCCCATGCCCAAATCAATGGTGCCAAATGATCACAGATTGAAGCCCCTAACACTGTGAGTGAAATAACTCCTCTCTTAATAAGTCAATTCTTTCAGGTATTTGTTACAGTAACAAAAAGCTGACTAACATACTAGGTAAGTAAACTGATTTTCAGTATCAAACCAAATTTAAAAATAATTATTTCTCTTAACATATGTTAAGAGAATAAGATGGACATCATTACTCTAAGTACATGTATAAATACATGAATGGTGTGACTCTACTTTGTGTACAACCAGATATGAAAAATTGTGCTATACATGTGTAATATTAATTGAAATGCATTCTACTGTCATATATAACAAATTAGAATACATTTTTTAAAAATCACATATGAATGTTTTATGCCAAAATATGACCACTCACTCACTCAACTTAAGGAGTCCAAATCTCTATCTCTGCTTCTATTGCTAAGTGAGACATAGTTGAATATCTTCCCAAATTTGGGAGATAATTAAGTCATGGGGGCAGATGATGTTAAAGAGGTGCTATGTGCTTGTCCCTCTGCCCTTCTATCTCCTCAACCACAGAAAGACAGTGTTCAAGTCACCATCTTGGAAGCATTAATCAGACCCTTACCAGACACCAAACATGCTTGTGTCTTGATTTTGGACTTCCAAGCCTCCAATACTGTGAGAAATAAATTTCTATTATGTATGAACTACCTATTTTCAGGCACTTTGTTATAGCAGCACAAAAGACTAAGACAATATGCAAACTGAGGGGAAACCACTGGTCTAATTGAAGATAAAAAAAAAAAAGCAAATAATAAACCTGTTGTATTTACTTCACAGAGAAGCTTATGAGTATAAAATAAAAGAATGTACATAAAATTATATAGCATAGCTTTAAAGTTAAGTTCCATAAATGAATGCATTAATATTCCTACAATTACTTCTCTACTTGGGAAGGATAATATGGAGCAGTCAGGGTACCTGGAAGATGTTTGATAGGTCTCTCAGATTAAAAATGTAGTGGAATTTTATAGCTGTGGGTAAAAAGGTTTGCGTCATCATCTGATGGAACACTATTGTCGCCTGGATCAAAGAAGGGCCACTTCTGAAAACTGATGGGCCAAATTCTTGGTGCTGGAAATGGAAACTGAAGATTTGCCCATAGATGGTGTTTAGAGCATCCAAAGATGGAAAGTTGAATGCAAATACTGTGAAATGTCTCTGAAAAGAAAGAGCAAAGATGAGTCGTACAAAAGAGGGATTATAATTTGTACCATAAAATTGCAAAGTGGCTCAGTTTTTTCACTCTTCCCTGTATCCAGACCACTGTCATGTAACTTTCTTGGTGTCTTCCACGGACACTGGGTTTGGCTGGATGACTTGCACAAGTCCATAGGATGAGACGGAAGTGACAATATGTCAGTCACCGTCAGAGGCCTGCATGTTTCTTCTTGATTTATTAAGCTTCTGACTTTCCATGAACTCTATAAACCTACCAAGGGATGAGACAAACAAAAGCAGAACCTGGTGGTCCCAATTACTCCAGCTGAAGCCACACTACAAGAGCTGACAGTCAACCCTTAGACAATTACAAGCAAGCTCAGCCAAGACCAGCAGAGGTACTTAGCTCACTCTGAGTGGATTCCAGGTAAGTGAGTGACACCACTGTATGTTATTGAGGCACATGTATTGGTGGTAGCTGTTACTACCATTAAAAGACACATGCAGACAGAAACCTTACGCAAATGTTTATGCATTTATGCTTTACGCATCCTTCCCAAAACTTGAAAGCAACAGTATATAATTTGGATATGAGGTGTCCCCCTAAAGGTCCTGTGTACATGCAGAAATGTTCAGATGTGAAATGATTACATGATGATAGCTGTAACCTCATCTGTGGATTAACTCATTTGACAGATTCACAATCTGAATGGTAGGCAGGTAAGACATGGCTAGAAAATGTAGGTCACTGGGGGCATGACTCCTGGGTTTATATTTTGTCCATTGTTTCTTACTCTCTTTCTGCTTCCTAGTTGCCACAAGCTGAGCCATTTTCTCCTGCCATGTCCTTCTGCCATGAAACTCTGCCTCACCTAAGGCCCAGAGCAATGAAGTTGACTGACCATGGACTAAACTTCTGAAACTGTGAGCCAAAATAAACTTTCTCCTCTAAGTTGTTCTTGTCAGGTATTTTGGTCACAGCAACAAGAATCTGACAGAGCAACCAGGCTGCCCTTCAATGGGTAAAGGAATAAACTGCGTGCAGTCATGCAATGTATATTAAACAGTGATAAAAAGAAATTATATTTCACATTATGAAAAGGCATGGATGAACCTAAAGAGCATATTGCTAAGTAAAAGAACAGTATAAAAAGGCTACATTCTATGTAAATCTAATTATATGATATTCTAGAAAAGGCAAAATTATGGGACAGTACAAGATAAGTTTTTAAGAATATTCAGAGTATATAGGGAACTCCTAAAACATAGAAACGACAAAACACTTGATTCAAAAATAGGCAAAGTATTTTAATAGAAATTTCACCACAAACAGCCAATAACCACATGTTCAACATCACTAATCATTAAGGAAATACAAATTCATTCTCTAATCAGATGCCACTTCACCTACATTAGCATGGGCTACTATGAAAAAAAAAAAGGAAATGGAAAATAACAGGAGTTGGCAAGAATATGAAGAAATTGGGATGCTGTGCATCACTGCTGGGAATGAAAAATGATTTAGCCACTGTGGAAAACTGAACAGCAAAAAGTTAAAAACAGAATTACCATATGACCTGGTAATTCTACTTCTGGGCATATGGTCAAATGAAGGGAAAGCAGGATATCTGAAGATTTTAAGGCAGTGAAACTATTCTACATAGTAATATAACAGTGGATACCCTCTTCATGTGTTTGTGACAACACACAGAATGTCTCATATAAAGAATGGGTCTAGCCATGTGCAGTGGTGCATACCTGTAATCCCAGTGGCTCAGGAGGTTGAGGCAGGAGGATGGCAAGTTTAAAGCCAGCCTCAGCAAAAGTGAAGTGCTAAGCAACCCAGAGAGACCCTGTCTCTAAATGAAAAATACAAAATAGGGCTGGGGATGTGGTCAAGTGCCCCTGAATTCAATCCCCCGTATCGCACCCCTCCCCCCAAAAAAGAATGGGCCTGGTGTAAACTCTAGTTTTTAGTTAATAATAATGTATCAATATTCCTCAACAGTTGTAACTAATGCAACAGGTTGATACTAAGATAAAATGGAGTGTGGGGGGGAGTTTATAGGAACACTGTACTTTGAGCTCATTTTACTGTTAATCTAAAACTGCTCTTAAAAAAGGAAATCTGCTAATTAAGAAAAAGTTTATATGCTTAACAAAATGTCCAGTAGGAACTTTACTTTGTATTCAAAAGCACCAAGCATCAAGAATTTGCACTCATAATTTTTGAGCATTACATCTGGGGGCTATTTGGGAGAGCTGTATTACACACCTTACCTGCAGCCTTGGATTGATGGTGAAGCTGCCCACAGTGGGATTCATGCAGGCAACATACTGGCAGTGGTGGATTTCTTTAAGCATCACCTTTTGTCTATCATACCTGAAAGACAGAAAGTAGAATGTCAAATCCACACACTGGAGTCAGTGCCCTTTCTCTCTCCCCCTCCCTCCCTCCTCTCCCTCTCTCCTTCCCTCCTTCTTTTACTCTCTCCTCCTCTCTGTCTTTCACTCTCTGAGAGCTAGGGATTGAACCCAGGACCTCATTCACATTAGGCAAGCATTGTACCACTGAGCTACACCCTCAGTCCAAGCTTCTCTTTAATAATTGGGAGTGAATTAATTTTTAAAGAGAACATAATCTCTTGATAGTCCCTATGTTTCTAGGCTACTTTTCAATCCAATCTTTCAAAGATACAAAGGGAAACTATTTCATCTAATATAATGGATAGGGATACAGTCTAGATCCAAAAAGTATTGCAGGAAATGCTCCCTGAAAGAGAAAAACCTTGGGGACAATTTCATCTTAAAATGTCCATCCATGGGGCTATGGTTGTGGCTCAGTGGTAGAGGACTTGCCTAGCATGTGTGAGGCACTGGGTTCAATTCACAGTGCCACATATAAATAAATGAATAAAATAAAGGTCTGTCAAAATCTAAAAACAATATTTAAAAAACACGTTCATCCATAATAATTGGATTTAGGTAGACAATACAGATAATTGCTTACCAGTGTCCATAATCAATATGCTGTCGAATCAGAGCATGCGGCTGAACAGTGCCGTATAAGTCCACTTCAGGCATGTTCATATCATCAAGGAAATAAACCAATTTTTTATTTCCTCCTGGACCATAGTTACGACCAGCTTTTTTCTCTAGAGGTTTCTCAAGAATTCCTGATATAAACAGATAATTCTATTTACCAATTACTGGCCAAATGTAAACTTTTTGCACTTAGTTATCTTTTTTTCTTATTCTCCTCCCTTTTCTGTTGATTTATCTATCTCATGGTTTCAGGTATCACCTGTCGACTGTTTAATACCAGGGATGTGCCTTCAGCTACCTCCTCCTATGTCACACTATCCTGCTGATATCCTTTCTGTTGCCAAAAGTCACTCCGACTCTCCTTTTCTGGGGACCTCAATACACTCACGTTGTCTGTCACATTTGAGACTACCTCCCTGCTGACCTGAGACTTCTCTCCCCGACATCTACTGCTGGGGCTGCTGTAGTCTGGTCTCCCAAGGACACTGTAGGAGAGGCTCAAGAAAGTCTCCAACACCTCTCCTCTCACACCACTGAAATTCAAAGCTCCAGAGGACAGTAAACATGACCCATGTGTTTAGAAAGTTATATTTTCCAGGTGCCTATGACTTGGTTTCAATGTGTCAGAGTCGTGGGTGTGGAAAATCCTGAATAGTGTGTGTCTCAGACACAGTATCTAATTCCATGTTTACTCTTCAAGCAGACTATTAAGGCCTTGGGATCAAGGAATTGTTATATTCCCAGGATGCCAACAAATATGTGTAATTTGTTAAATGATCACAATAATAAAAAAATGAAAAAAAGAAGTGCACCTTTTCCAAGCAGCAGCCCCGTATTTCCAAATGCTGAGTGGCCATCAATTCCTATAAGCCATTGGCACATGGATTTTCAAATTTCAAATTTCTTTTCAAACTCCTTTTAATATCATCTCTTCTCCACTCAGAGCTACCTCTCTTTTGCCTTCTGGGCTTCTGATGAGGTTACTACTCTCTCAGTTGGCCAGCTGCAGAGCCTCATAGGACTCTTTCTCCTGGGCTCCTGTCTAAGCAACAGCCCATAAATGGTGCCTCCTGTTCCCAACCTGTCACCTCCCTTTCTACAACTCTGGCCCAAGACTGCATTATGCTCAGCTAGACACTCTCTGGAGGACTTCTCTCCTCACCTCACAAACCTCTTCCTAACATGGCTCCCATCTGACATTTCTTTGCTTCTCCTGATGGCTTACCACTTCCTCCCACGTGAAACTCCATCTGCTTGGTTGCACCTCAGCCTTCTCTACAGTTATGGTGGTCAGCTAGCCCAGGTTGTCCAGGATTGGGCTATTCTAGTTTTAACATTAAAAGTCTCATTATCCAGAAAACCCACTGTTCACTCCATGTACGTCAAAACCCCCACTCTGTACTCTAGTCTTTCCTCATCTTCTGCCTACTATGTTTCAGTCATCTTCCACATTCACTGAATTTATCTCACAATTTTCTCTTCCATGTCTTTACTTAAGTAGATCCTTCCAGATTTCTTCTTTGCCTGTGTATGACCTCAAACATTTGAAATCCTAACTCTCTTTCAAAGTACGCTGCAACTAGAGCTCTTTCTACTCCTCGTGCTAATAGCCAATCTCTACCTCTCACTCACATCTGCACCCCTGTTATGTAGCAGGAGAAGCACTCACTCTGCAGGGCTGCAGACGACGTGTAGTAGTTGAACGGCACGCGGGATACTAGGAATTCCTCAGAGAGGCTCGCCAGTGTTCCACTCATAAAGACCGTTTTTCCCACTCCAGCATTTCCAACCAGCATGAGTGGTTTTCCTTTCTTGAGCAGCAACTCAATGAAATACCTAAGACGGGTTGTCTCTGATGTGTGAACCAGAACTTTCTATGAAGGAGGGGGAGACACCAGAATGAGAGAAAGGTCAGACAGAGACAAGCATTTCAAAATTTTACATCTGACCTTACATAGTTACTTTAGAGTTGAGATGCAAAGAATTGTTAGTTCAAGTTAGCAGCCTGTGGGGAGAGATTTCATCCAATTTTCAGTTTTGAATTGCCAGCCTTCAGACATCTCAGCTGGAGAACAACTGGCGAGGACATCCAGGCGCCACAACATAAGCAAATGATGTATATTTTTTGAACCAAGTTTTACCCGATAAAACTCTCTATCACAGGATATCTACCTTCCCCCCAACCTCGTCTGAGGCACAGAAGGAAATACAGTGAACATTCCAGAAGCTGGCCACCACTCTTCAGAAACTGGCAATGCCTTGGCCCAGTTAGATTAAATGGCACAATCCAGCCAAAGAGGGTCAGAGTGGGGAGAGAGTGGTTGAAGGCGGAAGAGGCTTTCAAGTGGAAGAGCCAGGAAGCTGAAGAACTTCAGAAACTTACTATGTATTACCTTGTTAAAAGTTAAAGCTTGATTTTTTACATTTGAAAATTGGCTATTAATTTACTCATATACCATATTGTTTCACAGAGAATTCAAAGTGACTTGCAGGAATTCAACAAAAGGAAAACCACCAAGAAAAATTAGACTCAGGGAACATGGATTAACAAGCAAGATCAGGACAAAGGGGTAAGCAGATGTCGACTGCAGGCAATGGAATTCTGTGCAGGGACTAAAAGCTGACGGTTTGGCTGCATAGACTATTATGGTTTGGATGTGAGTGTCCCTCCAAAAGCTCACGTGTAAGACAATGCAAAAGGGTTTAGAGGAGAAACGATCAGGTTACGAGAGCCTTAATCCAATCAGTGAACTAATCACCTGATGGAAGTAAATGAGTAGTAATTGAAGACATGTAGGATGTGGCTGGACGGAGGTGGGGCATTGAGGGAGTGGCTTTGGTGTATATATTTGTATTTAGCAGGTGGAATCTCTATCTGCGTCCTGATCATCATGTGAGCTGCTTCCTTCCACCACACTCTTCTACCACAATATTAAACCTCACCTCAAGCCCTCAGGAATGGAGTCTGCTGTCTATGGATTGAGACATCTGAAACCATGAGCCCCCAAGTAAACTTTTCCTCCTCTAAATTGTTTGTGTGAGGTTTTCAGTCACAACAGCAAAAAAGCTGACTAAAACAGAGACCAAAATAAAACGGAAAAACTACTAGCAGGATTTATACTGTTCACAAGAAACAGGTGTTAAGTATAATGCATACAGTTCGTCATTGGGTTCGAATACACTGAATAGCAACTGAATCATTCCAAATTGAATCATGACATGAACATTAAGTCTAGAACTCTTTTTATCTCAGTGGTACATAGGGCCTACTGGAAGCTAGTCAGTTCTGTGCCACAATAAAAGGTCTTTTTTTTTTTCCTTTTCTTTAGAGGACAGTTTATATTTTTTCTCCTTTCTTGGTCTCAGTTGTCATCATTTGCTTTCTACTTTGGTTATTGGTTCTTTTCTTCACATGTTAGTTCTATTGTTAACACTATTGTTAACACTTAGTAGATAGAGCTCAATGTATGCTAGATAGTTTACATGTATCTTGTCACATGATACAGGTACTATGGGGAGATTTTTGTTATTATTTCCACTTCAGAGATGATGAAGCTCAAGCTTAGAGAACATAAGTAACTGGTGATAGTGACTAGCACAGCTGGCTAGGAAGTGGTACTTGGACTCCAACCTGAGTCAGTCAGGGCCTAAGCTCCATCTTACCCTCTACATAGAATGCCCTTCAGAACATCAACTCTGGAGCAGAACTGTCTGGGTTCAAATATGATCTGCTGTTACAGTGTGACCAACTCTTCTTAGTTTGCTCAGAATTTCCTACTTTAAAATTTCAAATCTAGCCTGGTGCAGTGGTGCATGCCTGTAATCCCAGTGGCTCCCTATCCATCCCAGAAAGCTGAGGCAGGAGGATAGCAAGTTCAAACCCAGCCTTAGCAACATAGTGGGGCCCTAGGTAATTTAGTAAGACCCCATCTAAGAATAAAAAATAAAAAGGGGTTGGGGTTCATTGGTTAAGTACCCCTGGTTTAATCCCAGTACCAAAAATAAATAAATAAATAAAATTCAAATTTAGTGTTCTGAAACTCCCACAGTCTCAGGCAAACTAGGATCATTGGTTATTCTATATCCACTACCAGCATAGCTATGGACTGATTTCTTAATCTCTTCCTATTTTCCATATGTAAGAAAAGGGCTAGTAACACTCCATATCTTAGGTTACTGTAAAGATTAGTTAATCTATTTAAAGCACTTATGAGAGGCCTAGTGGGGACTCATTATTACCTATTTCCATGGTTTTCTTCTTGGGTATCAGGGATTGAACTCAGAGGCACTCAACCACTGAACCACATCCCTAGCCCTATTTTGTATTTTATTTAGAGACAGGGTCTCACTGAGTTGCTTAGCGCCTCACTTTTGCTGAGGCTGGCTTTGAACTCACAGATCCTCCTGCCTTAGCCTCCTCAGCCACTGAGATTACAGGCACGCACCACTGTGACAGGCCTCCAAGTTTTCTTCTAACACATTAAGAGTCTGTTAACCCAATAAATACATTTGGTACAACTGTGTCCAGAGTAAGACTGCTAGGTGTGAGGACAGCTTTGAGGACTGTGAGGACAGCTCTCTATTGAATAAATGATGCTAACTGATAAGGTGCACCAACTTCATGATACCAATTTTAACGTCTTCAGTATTTTTGATTGATTCTATCATGTTCTCAATCTTCCATCAGCTAGATAATATTGATGAGTAACTAAAATTCAGGTAGTTTGAAGATTTAAAAATACATAAAGTAGACTTAAGGGACATCATTAGTTGCCTCCTCCTTTTTCCCTCCTGGCAGAGTTCCCACTTTATCCAAGCCACCTCTTGCTTTCATCAATGGTCCCCAAAGGTCCATGCTGAAGGCCAGGTTACAGTGTGGCAGTACTGAACAGTGGTGGAATCTCAGAAATAAGGCCTAGTGGGATGTCCTCAGGTCACTGGGGGCAGGCTCTTGAAGGTAATTTGGGGATCCTGGTCTCTCAGCTTAAAGGGGATAGAGACAGGACAAAATTGGGGAAGGTCATGGGACATCTACAAGAAAAAGCCATCTGACTACAATCATGTGTTATCTTTTTAGAAAAGGGGAAAATGACCCCAAAGTTAATTAAGAGATTTAAAAGGGTAGCACTGCCACCTGGGCCCAAAAGGCACAGCCCTGGAGAATAAGGCTGTCTCCTCCTCAGTTTCAGAAGGTGGGCCCCTTCTCTGGCTTCAGTGGGCCTAGAGGCTACAAACCAGGGCCTCGGGGAAGGACTACTGGATAGGGCTATGGGGGTGGGGCTGGAACATTGGGCTGAGCTCAGGGACAACACTACCCCCATAATGGGCCCAGAAGGTAGGGCTAACTTCTCAGTGGGTCTTGAGCCAAAGAGGACTATTCTCAGTTGCAACAATCTAACTGAAGTTGCTCTACTAGGTTTTAAACATTTTGGGAAACTATAACCCCTGTCTACCTTCTGATTTTTTTCCTTTGGAACAAAGATGTCTATCCTATGCCTGCCCACTGTTGTATTTTGTAAGCAGATAACTTCTCCAATTTCACAGGCTAAGGTGTGAGACTTACAGTTAAGGCTGGAAGGGGGAAAGTCTTTGGGGCAGTTAGGATGGGTGAATATATTTTGCACATTAGAAGGACATGAATTTTGAAGACTCAAAGGACAAAGCTTTGTCTTCCTAAAATTTACATGTTGAAGGCTTAACTCCCAGTACCTGAGAATGTGACTTATTGGGAGACAGGACCCTTGGAAGAGGCAACTAACTTAAAATGAGGCCACAGGGTAAACCCTAATGCAACGTGACTGAAGTGCTAATGTGGAGGAAATATGGACATGGGGGAGACAAGGCAGTGTGCAAAGATGTGCACCCAGAGAAAAGACCATGTGTGGACATCCAAGTGCAGGAGAGGAAAAACAAAACCTCCAACAAGCTCATTTGGACTTTCAGCCTCCAGAATGATGAGAAAATAAATTTCCATCATTTAAGCTGCTCAGTGTGTAATGTTGTTATTGAATAAATGATACTAATTCTAGTGAACTAACCTAAGGAGGCTCCTAACACAATGATTAGTGGTGCAAACTGGCAGATTTGAACACACACACACACACACACACACACACACACACACACACGGAAAAGGTCAGTTGAGGACTGGTGTTGAGCTACCATTGCCAAGGAGCTGGCAAACATCCGTAGCCCAAAGAGGGGCCTCACAGCTCTCAGAAGGAACCACCCCACTAACACTCTGAACCTGAATCTCCAGCCTCCAGAGCTGAGCCAAGGGTTCCTGGGGTCCCATTTAGTTTGTAGTACTAGTCCCAGCTCCAGCAAACACACACTTTGGATTTTCTGTGATGTGACCCTTGGTGCTTTCTGATACAAACTGTATTCTATACATACGGCGTTGCTTGAAATGATAAAACTCCAAGATGAATCAGAATGACATGATTTTGAGAAAAATATTAAATAAAATGGGGAAAAAAAAACCCATGAAAGTAGAATAAGAAGAGGGTCAAAGAATAACTCGATCTCAGAGAAAGAAGAAAACAAGATTCATTTGGATTTGTCAGCTGTCTTGGGAATCTAAAACAACCACATTAAGATTAAATGTATTTATTTTATGGCTCACAGGGGGAAGTAAAAGATGAAAGCTGTATTTGAAAAGTGCTAAGAGATTAATGCAAGGTCAGATATAAGAACCAGAGAATTAACAGAACAAGGACTCCAATTTTTTACAAAACA
This sequence comes from Marmota marmota marmota, assembly GCF_001458135.2. Classification (NCBI taxonomy): domain Eukaryota; kingdom Metazoa; phylum Chordata; class Mammalia; order Rodentia; family Sciuridae; genus Marmota; species Marmota marmota. Next base: position 13,422,745 of record NW_025999905.1, on the reverse strand, counting down.
CTTGAAGTCTCTAGGAAAACTAAAAAAAAAAAAAGAAAAAAGCTGTTAACAGAATTAAGTTGAAATAAACTGGGAGAAAAAAGGATATTGCAGAAATAAAAGCCTCTCTCACTAATCATTCCTGTACTTAAGATTCTTCTGAGAAAAATGTTATATGCTGAGCATATCAACACAATAATAATTTATCCATCTGGCAAGAAAGAAAGATTTTTTACAAAAGGGCTCAAATACTGCTGTAGCACACACCCACCTGCAGAGGTACATCTGGATCCATGGTAAACTGGGGGATTTTGTCAGCCCAAGGCAAAAATTTCTTAGTTTTGTGGTCCAGATAATAATCAAAGATTGTCTCCTGGGATGGAAACTTCACTGCTTTCATCTCTTTGTGCCACCACCGGCTGAAGTTGGCTGGATAGTCAGAAAGCTAAGCAGAGCAAGAGAAATCTTTATTGCAGCTTTAAAGGTAATTTTGAAAACACCAAAGCCCCTACAAAGCCTGCTCAATACAGAGTTTGCTGTACACAGAAGAATATTCACAAAGGAAACTTCTGGAATGGAATTGAGAAACTCACCAAGTTTAATAAATAACTAGATATTAGTCATGATGAGTGCTACTGCCACAGGGGTAGAAAGCTGTAATTGCCACATATCCATGAGGTACAAACACAGTGGAATAGTTATTAACTTAGAAAGCAAGATAGTTAGGTGGACCTCAGTTATTCAATGAGTTACTGTGCAAATTACTATGCCAGGTACCACAGGACAGTGGTTATGAAGTGCTGGTATTGATTTATACCCATGTTCACACCAATTGATGGGAAAATGAGAAGAATAAGAAAAAAGGAGTACTTTTAAAAAATTGGTAAGATTGATTAAAATACTATCCTTTATTCTGAGTTTATAGATTCCTTAGTCCTTTTGTTGTTAAAACTTTTTTTTAAACAAAACAATGGTACCACTAAATAGGAATTTTATATATGCCTTTACTTAAAAAGTAAATGGATATATAAATTAAAACAAACAAAAAGTAAATGGCTAGCAATCCTGTGTCATTCCAACAAAACAATATTGAAACTTTGTTGATCTTTGAAATTCTGTACCTGAGAACCTCTGCAGAAGGAGAGAGAAATGGAGGAAGGCATGGCTTGTTTAAAGTAAGGCCCAGCGTAAGAGGTCTGGCTGAAATCCTGAGACCAGTTCCCAACTTCCAGGCAGTTTTCTTGACTAAAACATACTTATTTTTATACAATGATAGGTAAAATAGATTTTTGTTGCTAGATGAGGATTTAGACAATAAAGGAAAGGAAATGGCATCTGTGTGCCAATAACAGTCAAAACCCTTGTAAATCCAGAGGGTGACCTGGCCGAGCAACCCAGTCCATAAGATGGACTGACCTAGTGAATTTTGGTAAAATCCAAAAGCATTATCTAAGTCCACTGCTTTAACAATCTTATCTAAGACCTCAACTCCCAGAAAAAATTCTTAAATTTGTTTTTGCTTTGATGACTCTATGTCCTGGAACTATGGCCCACTCTTAGAGTCTTTGCAGGGAGGGCCTCTCCTTCCACCTTCTAAACCTGCCCAGCTCATTCTCCAACCCTCTGCCATTGACAAGTTAATGAGTTTAGACTCGCATTATTTTTAGATGGTAGCATGAGATATTTTATCACCCTAAAAAAATTGGTCTTACACCAAAGCAAACTAATTTGATCTTAATTCATGGACTATCGCTTGCCTGGCACCCTTTTCTGGAGGAAGAAATTTGCTTCACCTAACAATTTCATCATCAAAATTATTTCGGTGAAAAATTTTTATCAATTCATTCATTCATTTTATCAATTCATTCATAAACTAAAACACTTTATTTTTCTATAGTGGGGAAGAAAACAATTATGAACTCCATGATCAGAGTTTACTGGGAAGACATGGGGGTGCACGGATGGAAGCAGAGGCTAAGCCAATGAATTCAGGAGAAAGCAGGTACCATGACCCTTCTACAAGTAGCATTGGCCACTATAAGCTAGGAAGCACTTGGAGATTACAGAAGGGAATTTAACTTCTGACAAGGGTTGTTATAAGATCCACACAGCCAAATGAATACCAAGTTTATTTATAAGTTATGGTAACTAAGTGACAAGAAGCAGAACTGACCCAGAGATTACATCAGCTCTTTATTTTAGCACCTAGAGCAAGTAAACCAACAGAAATGTGGGTCACTGTTGGTGTGATGCCTTCCAATATAATTTCCCTGTTCACATTTGGAAAGACTTGGGATGCCTGAAAACTGTGTGCCCTCTGTTTTTTATGTGAAGATTCAGGGTTATGCATGGAAGCACAATGACCATGATATGTTCTGAGGTACCCTGGAAGATGTGGCCATTGGGGAAAGCAAACTTGGATGGAAATGCTGCTGCTACCATTTCCCATCAGTGGTACACTGAGCAAGGTACTTCACCCCCTGAGCTGACCTTGATCTGCACAATGAGGATACTTTGAAGACTTACATAAAGATGACATGAGAGAAATCCACACGGAGGTGGATAGTGGAGATGAGACCTGCCTGTTTCTTTCACTTTTGTAAATTAGGCTATTTGTGTATATGGAGTGTATGTGTTTATGCAAAATTTTACTTTAAGTGTTTCCCACTGGAACTCAGAAGCCAAGAAAAAATTAAAAAAAAAAAAAAGGGTGCAGGCAGGATAGATTTACTTGAAGCTGAAGGAAAGACCAATGAAAGAAACTGGTGCAAGGCTGACAATGATTCAGAGATGATTATCCTGGGAAAGATCCTCTGTGGGAGCAACTAGAAACAGGGAGCCCTATCTGAAGGTTACTCTATGCCATGCACTGAGTCACCACCACCACTGCTGCTGCCCCACCCTGCCAATTCAGATGCAGAAGCCCCAACTGCCCACACAATGGTATTAGGAGACGGAGCCTCTGGGAGATGATTAAATTTAGATGAGGTCATGATGGGATGAGTATCTTGTAAGAAGAGCCAGCAGAAATTGCTGCCTCTTGTCACATGAGGACACAGAGAAGAGGCCAGAAAGATAGTCCTCAATAAAACCCAATCACGCTGGCACTGTGATCTTGGAATTCCAGCCTCCAGCATGGTGAGAAATCAATTTGTTGTTTTGGCCACACTAAGGTATTTGTTATGGCAGCCTGAGGTAAGCTACTGTGAGAACTTGGGGCAATCTAAAGATGACTGACTCCTGCGTTTTTGCTATACAAATGATAGTGAAGGGACAGATTCAGCAGCTATTTTGTAAGAGAAACTGAAAGATCCTGAGATCACGGGATGTGGAAAAAATGAATGGTGATTTTCCCACATTTTTAACTAGAGCAACTCAAAGGAATATATCACTAAGGTGAAAAGAGATTGACGAGAAGGGGCAGATTTGGGTGTAGGCTAGAGGAAGGGGTGTGTGACAGGCACAGAGTGTGGCTGGTCTGTGGATCAGCAAGCAGCTGTGATGCTCTGGAGGCAGGTGGACACACAGCCTCAAGCTCAGAGGGGTGAGCTGGGCTGAAGGATATGGGCTTGCACTGTCAGCTGAGGTGACAACTGCCTGCCTGCCTGGGATTGCCTCCAGAATGCACAGACTCAGGAGAAGGCAAGGCAAGGCAAGCAGAGAAGAGTTACCACAGCATTACAAAACAATAGGAACCACATATCAACCCCCAACCCTGCAAGAAAAACTGGGCCTATAAACCATTTCTCAACATACCTGATCTCGAAGCAGGGTGCCTCCAAAAGCCCAGATACAAGCAAAGACAAAATAGACTTCATAAACTTCTTTTGGGCTATCCAAAGGTACATTTTCAGGAGTCAACAAACACTCCAAAAGAGTGCAAATGGTCTAAAGAAAAAGAAACAACCATTCATTTGGGGCAAAGAGTTTTTTGGTTTTTTTTTTTAATGGATTCAAAAGACTTCTTATTACAACTCCACTTTATCCTTAGGAGATTATATAATTTTTCAGAACTCTGTGGCTTTCAACATTGGGAGAAAGAAAAATTATTGCCTTGGGCATCTAAGTCAATCCTCCAATTTTTAAAATCACTTTTAGTCAATTTAATACTCTAAGTAAAAAGAAATTATTCAAAAACAAAAATTTAAAATTAATAATCACTGGATAAACCAGGAAAATATATGAACTAGGAGAAAAATAATAATGAACATTTGTCTATTTTCATTCTTTATAAATAGGGATTCATAAGTAACATGGTACTCTGTAATTTGCTTTCTCACTTAAAACTATATTGAAGCTAGGCACGATGGTGCACACCTGTAATCCCAGCGGCTCCAGAGGCTAAAGCAGGAGAATCACAAGTTCAAAGCCAGCCTCAGCAAAAGCAAGGTGCTGAGCAACTAAGTGAGACCCTGTCTCTAAATAAAATACAAAATAGGGCTGGGGATGTGACTCAGTGCTCGAGTGCCCCCGAGTTCAATCCTGGTATGTATGTATGTATGTATGTATGTATGTATATATATCATCTTTCCTCATAGGTAAGTGATAATCTGTAATATAGTTGGGGATGAATCTTTAAGATTCCAGTAGACAGGCAGGCATTGCTAAACCTATCCTCCTGGGGACCCTAGGAAACCCACTTTTCTCTGGCTTTGGCAGCCATTTTTTCCACCTGGTGTCATAAATTTAGAAAGCTGGACTGGCAGTCTTGCCAGTGGCATTTTTTGGACAGCAGAGTACATTTAACCTTGGAAGAAATGCTGTTCAGGAACTTGTTCTTCAAACTCTGCAGGTGAAGCATGTTCAGAGCAATCCCTTCAGTACTGCAGCAAAAAGCTTTACCATATGAAATATAACCAGAGTTAGACAAATTTAGGGCTAGTTTCCTAAAACACAAAATGGTTCTCTTTAATTAGCATTGTTACAGACCCTAAAAAATCAAAGAAATTCTTGTCCCAGTTTTTGGAGGCAACAACAGAATTTGATCACTATCACAAACCTACACAGTAATGCAAGCTCAGCATTGTTGTTTTGTTTTGTTTTGTTTTGCACCAGAGATCAAACCTGGGCATGCTTAACCATTGAGACACATCTGCAGTCCCTTTTATTTTGAGATAGGTCCTTAGTAAGTTGTTGAGACAGGTCCTTAGTAAGTTGCTAAGGCTGGTCTTGAACTTTCGATCCTCTTGATTCAGCCTCCCAAGTCTTTGGGATTAAAGGCATGTGTCATCATACCTGGCTGAATTTTTCTTTTCTAGCCATGAAAGATGGGGAAATGTTTTTTTTTTTTTTTTTTTAAATAATTGAGAACTGTTATATTGTTAAATCTTCTTGCTTGATTTCTGTTTTACATTGTCCATGTTTACCAATTTGAAACAATCTTTTAATAGAACTCATCAATTTGTTATCAAGAAAAACCTCAGGGTTTTGCTCCAAGTAGAAATCACATTGTCTTAAGGAATAGTTAAACAGACCAAATGGTCTCAATGTGATGTTATTAGGTGAACACTCTAATAAGTCATATGATTATTCTATTTTCTTCCATAGAATTTGAAAAACACTTTGAGCTCTGCATCAGCAATTAACAAAATCACACGTTAATCCTCATTCTCAAAGAGTTAATATACTTTAATAATTTTTTTTTTTTTAAAGAACTGTCCTATACTGGAATTTCTTAAAGACAGCCATTTTAAGTCACTCTCTTGTACCCTATGGTCTCGAATTCTTATAACTAACTAGAGAAAACTACTCCATAAGATAGCAGCTTACAAGGAGCTAGGGGTAAATGCTATTTCTGTATACTACAAAAGGAAGAAGTGAGAGCAAAAGTCACATTAATTCCTACTGACCTATTTTCACACTACTCTTGAATGAAAAAGTTCACACCAGAGAATCGCACAAATACACAAGTCAACTTGAGAAAGAACACGATCATGGTTCTGCAAGGATTACACCAGAGGAAGTCTAATTAGGCTAACCACATAATTAATTCATTATGAATAAATTCAGACCTGCTTTCAGAAATAAATTATACCTCAGATAATTACTGTTGAATACTATCGTTTACTTAATTGGTGTGTGAATTATCCAAAAACCTGAACTTTCCCTTCTTATTATTCCTGCCACTATTTCTAATTTAGCTTCAAACAAAATTTGGTAACAGTAACTTAGTGGTAACAAAGTAGTTAGAAACCAATTTTGTTCCTGCAGGAAAGGGGAAAAAAAAAAAAAAAAGGTTTCAATTGTGACCCTTTTGTGAAGTTGGATATTTCCAAGGGCTGGGGACAGCTTTTCTTCACGCTGAGATTATGATAGCAATCTTCATTTCTGTGCACCGTAAATTATTTCCTTTTGCTTCCATGACAACAAATCATACATACCCTTCACTCTTACCAGCTGACTTACAAGGAGGATCAGAAAATTATCCCAGGAATATTACAAAATCTTCATGCAGATTGACATGTAATCAGAAATATTTTGGGGAAGGGGAAGTCTGTGAGAAAAAATTAGGATGCCCTCCCTTACTCACTGTTGGACATCTTTAATTGCACAGATTCATTTTATCCAAAATATATACTGAGGCTGGCCCCAGAGGTGTACACCTGTGTTTTCAGCAACTCTGGAGACTGAGGCAGAAGGATCACAAGTTTGAGGCCAACCTTAGCAACTTAGCAAGACTCTGTCTCAAAGTAAAAAATATAAAGGGCTATAGATGTATCTCAGAGGCAGAGAGCCCCTGGGTTCAATCTGCAGCACTAAACAAAACAAACAATCCCAAACAACCTTCTCTGCGGAAGTTACATAGGAGTAGAAAACTAAAGCTGCTTGTTCTTCTAATTCTGTTCCAGGAATATGATGACTCCATTAATACATTCAGCACCTGCTACATGCTAGGAACTATGTAAATCTCTGGGCATAGGAAAATGAATATGGCTTCAGCCCTTTGGTTCACAATCTTGAGAAACTGACCACAAACCCAAATGACAACACAGTGCAACAGCGTGTGATAGGGGTTTGCAAAAAGTTCCTGGGAAACCTGGGTCTGAAGTAGGAGCATCCTAACAATCCCAGAAATCTTTCCACCTTCCTATGCAAGGAAAAACATGCGCTGTCTTGATCAAGCTCCATCAGGATTCTGGATGTCAGATAGTGTAACTGAGGACAAACCTGCACCAGGCTATTCTCTGGAATTGAGGTGATGGTTTTAAAGCTTGTTCTCAGCTTATCCAAGCATGCCGGAACATATTTATCAAAAAGAATAGTTAAATTGGCCTTTTCTGATTGATGCTGCCTTCTGTCTATCCAACTGGCCACATACCTGAAAAGACACACAGAAAAGCTTTTACTGAACACCAGGCTTGAAAAGCAGAATTTCACCACGTGCAGAGCTCCCCTTAACACAGCTTGCTGCAATACTTCAGGAATCCCTTTAGTGGGGTCATTCTGTTTCTCAAAGCAGAAATATTTTTAAATGGCCCTTTAAAAACTTGCTTTAATGGCCATTTTTAACTTAATGAAAAGAATGCAGAAGAAATTTCTAATAGCACTTAGAAGCCAAACACAACAGAGGGCAAAGGAGGCCATTATACAGCATTTAGAAAGAAGTGCAGTCTGTCATTCCCTCAGGGACAAACTGTTTTCATGGAGGAGGCCTTATTTATGACAATAGCCAGGCATTTTTCTTGATTAATTTGGCATCAATTATTTAATAATGAGAAATCAGTTACAAAAGAGGTAAAAATTCCATAGGGACAATTTCAAGTGTCCTCCTTTTCCCCTGGACTCAACATTTCTGACAACCAATAGCTAATAATGTGTTTCCAATCACAGGCTCTGAAGTAGGATCTCATGATTTTATAAATTTATTCACATATGTATGTATATCAATCTTAAGCTTATAAAATTTTAATTTTGATACATTAAATACATCTAACATATTAATAATCTATGTATTAATACAGCAAACATGACTTAGTACCACCCAGAGTAGTCTCTGGGGGTGAACTAAGAGTTGCTAAATGAAAAATAATCACTGAGGAAGTCCTGATCCAGGAGGAAGCAGAGCTAAAAAATACACTCTGCAGCTAGGAGGACAGTGTGGCCACAGGCCAATGTAGCTACACTTTGCTTTAAGCAAATCAGATTTCACATTTTGAATACTGTACAAAAAGCTCACTTTGCTTTCCACAACACTTCATGGTAGGGTTTATTAAATAGTCAACTATCTTACACCATGGTTAGACTTACAAAATGTCAGATGTCAAAACTTTTGCAGGTCTAAGAGGAATTGTTCTCATGGAAGTCTGGTTAGGAGAGTGATTTGATTTAGGAGAGTGATTTGATAAAGTTTATCTCAATGCCTGTGAGAGTGGGTACCACAGAACAATGCAAAGCAGGTTTTTATTGCTCATCAGCTGCCAGAATAGAATCTTGGTATCCACAGTTTATCATGGGAGCAGGGGAAGAGGACTGTGCAGGGAGACAAAACTCTAAAATTCAGACTGCCTGAATCGTCATCCTAGTGCCATCATTTTTTAACTGTGCTGAGACAATAATAGTAAAGACTATCTTCTGAGAACTGAACAAATATAAATGTACAAAGTACTTAGATTACTACCTGACATATAACAATTCTCAGTTAAGGTTACTAATTAGCAGCTGGGTTCAGATCTTGCCTCTTCATCTCTGTGCATTGTGAGTGAAGTAGTGTCTGGTAGGGTACAGGAATTGGCAGCTGTGATTGGTATAAAAAATATATGTCCTGTCTCCCCCCAAATCTCTTCCAAGTGTGTGAGGGAGCAGAGACATTGCAAGAATAACTAGGAGTAGTAGCCTCAAAAATAGCCCCAAAGTTTCTGCATTTAGGGATAGGTAATTACTATTCATTGAGCCACAGTGGTAGTATCCAAAGTCCCAAAGGAAATTGACCAGACCCATAAGCAAATGATGATCTTGTATAAATGGCCTCCACAAGTGGCATGAAGGAAGCAAGCTCTACCAAACCAGGAGACCTAGTAAGAAGAGATTCTGATCCCCACAAGAAGGACAATGAGTGACCTCTCTTAGGGGTCAAATATGCCACAGTGCATAATATGTCAACATTCTCAACAAGTATAAACAGTTTAAAATTTCAGAGAGAGATTATTGCTAAACTTTCAGAGTTAGGAATAAAAGTAGATATTTAAAGGACAGAAAATTTATAAGGAAAGACCATTATCTTCAGCAGTGGCAAAACTGAAGACATAGACCTGTATTTGTTTCCAATTCTTTCCATTTCACAAAAAATTCCTTTTAATTTATAAAAGATGCTATAGATTTGATCATGATCAGCTGAAATGTACCACTATCATAGAATGTAAAATTGAAAATGATATCCTAAAATTGCATTTTTATCCCTTGCATACCTAAGAGATTGCCCACACTGGAGCCGTGGCCTCAGGAAATCCCTGCCTAGTGATGCCCCTTCATGTATCGTCTTAATGCCAATTTCTAGGTCACTAACAGAGTGTTTGACTTTGAAGGATTTATGAATGAGGTCCACACTGTCAGCTGTATTGTTTTTCCCTCCTCCAGAAAAGCTCTAGTTTTATTACATGAAGTCTAAATCCCTGAGGTTTGGAAATCAGCTACTAGAATCTCCAGGTCTCAAAAAACTTTAAAAATGATTACTCAACGGTCTGGAACTGGATCTTGTCAATCAGGTTAGCAAAGTCATCAGACTAAGAGTCTGCTCTGAGGGCTGGGAATGTGGCTCAGTAATTTAGTGCCCCTGAATTCAATTCCTGGTACCAAAAAAAAAAAAAGAGTCTGCTCTGCATGGCAAGCTTCAGGTTTGCTTTTCACGGTGGCCTGGAAGAGTGGCCCAAGTCAGCAGGGCATGCTGATTCACAGTGTATGCCCTTTATTTCTGAATCTGTGTACTAACAAGTATATATATTCTTCAAAGACAAGAGAATGCAATTGCAGGTGATGTCATCTGATGCAAGGCAGAGAATTAGTCACACAAAGCTGAAAGGACATTTTAAGCTGAAGTAATAGAAGAAAGTAATGATCTGAAGTTGTGGCTCTCAAAAGTTATTAATAACCTCTTTTGGAACAAACTAATTCCAGATATAGCTCCACCTTTTCCTTTTGTTATGCACAAACTAAGGAATACATAGTTTAGTAAATCCCATTTGCAATGTGTGATACTCACTTTCAAATAATTTTAATTTCAATAATTTATAGCTGGGCACAGTAGTGGGTGCCTATGATCTCTGCTACTCAGGAGACTGAGGCAGAAAGATCACAAGTTCATGCCACCCTTGGCTATTTAGTGAAACCTTGACTCAAAAAATGGGGGGAGGGGTGAGCTGAGGATGTAGCTCATGGTAGGGCATTTGCCTAGTAAGTACAAGGTCCTGGATTTAATCCCTACTGTTAATATACTATATACTATATAATTACAATTGAATTTTAAAATTTATTGCTTGTTTTCCCTTTCTGTATATTTGCATGCCTTTCTATTAGAAAAAAAAATCCATCATTGATTATATCTTCAGAAATTGCCTTTTAATTATCTTCTGTCTCCATTTCTTAAGGTCCTAACAGACACATGTACTGTTGAGTAAACTTCCAGTAAACTTATTTAGAATTGAGACTTAAAATACTATTATATTTCTGCAGCTGATGTGATTTTAAGGATGTTGTTTAATCTGATATGGTCCATATCTGTAAAGTATGACAGAAATTAATTTGAAGGAGCTCATTGAATTTTAATTAAACACATTTTTTTTGGTTTGTTTTTGATACTAGGGATTGAATGTAAGGGTGCTTAAATACTGAGTCACATCCCCAGCCCTTTTTTTATATTTTTATTTTGAGATAGAGTCTTCCTAAATTATTTAGGGCTTTGCTAAGTTGGTAAGACTGACCATGAACTTCTGATACTCCTCCCTCAGCCCCCCAAGTCACTGAGATCACAGGTATGCACTTTAACAAAAATGTTCTAATAAATTTAAGGGATGTTGTCACAATCTTTATTCCCTAAATGGTACCCTACATGGATATTAGGAACATAGTATTTCATAAGTCCTTCTGCCCATAGTTCTTTCTAATATAAGCTTGGAAAATATATATCCTACTTTTTTTTTTCCCTCAAAGAGCCTAGACACAATGACACACTGGTAGCAATGAACTGATCTTGGATTCTAAATACCATTTTTACTAAAAGTCATTCCTTCTAGTTCCTTGGAGGAATGGTTGATTTGGGTCTCAAGTGAGGAAAGTCTGAGATGAAACAGAGGCATCAAAATATCTGAAGACTTAGGAAAAGTGAAAAAAAAAAAAAAAAAAAGAACACAGATGAGACTAGCTTGATTATCCTCTTGGCAAAATTTATGACAATTGAGAATACAAAAGAATCTTGGTAGTGGGTCATAATCCACTGAATTAAAAGAAAGAAATCAGACAGAAAATAATAGGAAGAAAGTAAAGACAGAAGAGAATCAGGTCCAAGAAATTTCTTCACAACAAACTGTCACATAATACATGTAAATAGAATGACTGAGCTAGGAAATCACCATTTACAACCACTAGTGGGACATCTTTAAGACACTTGACTTGTTCTTTCCAAAACTGTAAATGCCATGAAAGAATAAGATGGGGGAGTGTTCTGGGTTCAAGGGGACAATGGAGACAATGCATCATCTTCGAATGCTAGATTTAAAAAAAGGAAAGGGGACAGAGGAAATTACTGGGATATTTGGCAACATTTGAAAATGATTATTAGGTAACATTAAGAATAAATTTTTTAGGTGTGTTAATTATATTGTGTTCATGTAGAAGGCTATCTTGGCTTTTAGGAGATAAATGATGAAGTATCTTAATATCTCCAACTTACTTTCAGATATTTCTGCAAATATTAGTAAAACATATTTCTATGCCTATGAGAGAGGGAGGGGGAGGGAGGGGAGACAGAGAGGGAGAGGGCAGGGGATATTAGCCACAGAGTAAGCAAATGTAAAATGGTAACAGTGGTGACTGTAGGAATAAGGTCTGTGGTTGTACCTTGCATCTTTTCAATTTTTCTATAGTTCTGAATACTTGGAAACAAAAAATTTGGGAAAAGTGAGACCCTAGATATTAGTTTGGAAAGCTGGGTTAATAAATTTAATTGATCTCAGAAGTTAAGTGGATACTAAATGAATTAACACATGCAAAGTTATCACATTATTACATTAAAATAAGGTACTAAACTATCCAATAATTATGGAGTGAAAAAATACCCTAACCCTGAAATAGCCATTTTCTGGGGGCTTACTGAAATGTTCTGGCAATGGGAGGTAAAAATATCCTTTAGAGAAGATTCTCATTGTTTTCGAAAGTAACTAGGCTAGACTCTTAGTCACACACATGAAAATTAAAACCTACCCATTCATTTGAGATAAGACAAAAAACTCTAAAAAGTGAAGTTCAATGGTGAAGAGGGAGCTCTTTACCTCTAAGAATACACATTGGACACCTCTATCAGCAACCTGGGACTTTGATGTACTGGATAAAAGTCCTTTTTTAAATGGGATTTAGACCAAGCTTTTGTCAGCACAAAACTCCACACAATGTGATTGGAAGACCTAGGCTTTGTGAAGGTCACTGTGGAAATCAGACCACCCCAGTAGGGGTGGGGGACTCCTCTGAAGGAAGTGAAAGCTACCACCAGCACAGACAGCCCAAGGTCTCTGTGTGGGAGAGTCAAGGGACACTGGAGTGACTCCTTCAGCCAGCACAGAAGCAACTCCAAGAGGTGCTTTTAGACATCTAAAAACCACTCCTGCCCCAGCCACATTCAGGTAACTCTGTTAAAACAGAAGAGCCTGGACATGGTTCTACTTTGCTATCAAATTAAAAGAGAAGACTTTCGTGAGCAAATCAGTACAAGGAGGAGCATGTTAGGTGGCATCTGGCAGGAAGCAGAGGTCATCCTCAAGTGAGGATGACAGGGGAGGATCCAGGAAGGCGCTGGAGTAGAGAAACTGGAAGGGAGAATGCTAGGTCCTGGGTGTGTTGCAGTGTGGATCTGGAATGTCCCCCAAGGGCCCTTGTGTTAAAGACTCGCTTCCCAGCCTGTGGTGCGACTGGGAGGAGGTGGGAATTTAAGACTTAGTGGGGGTCCAGTGGGAAGTTTTAGGGCTTTGGGGGCATGCCCTTAAAGAAGACTGGGGTCTCTTTCTTTCTTTGGCATCCTGGCCATGAGGTGAGCAGTTCTGCTCCACCACATGTTGCCTGATGCACTGCTCACCACAGGGCGAAAAGCTCAGGGGCCGAGGGATCAAGGACTGGAACCTCTGCAACCATGAGTCAAACAAACCTTCTCTTTTCTGTTTTTTATTTTTGAGGAGGATGCTTACCAGGGATTGAACTCAGGGGCACTCAACCACTGAGTCACATCCCCAGCCCTATTTTATATTTTGTTTAGAGATTGGGTCTCACTGAGTTGCTTAGTGCCTTGCTGTTGCTGAGGCTGGCTTGGAACTCGCTATCCTCCTGCCTCAGCCTCTGGGATTACAGGCATGTGCCACCACGCCTGGCTCCACACCTTCTCTTTCATAAGCTGAAATTTGTTACAGTGACATAAAACTGACTACCACAGGGTGATAACAAGGAATGGGTACTGCACCTGTGCCTGCTGGGTCATGAGAATGGAGGTCTACCAGAACCTGGAGTGAAGGCACCTCATGGAGAAATTCAAGAGCAGCCGTGACCTGCAGTTAAGGGACACAGTATCCTAATGTGACCCTGCAGGGAGGGAGCCCAGGAAATAAATAGCCTGACCTCACCCTCCTCTCTTCCTCTCATTTCCTGCCAGGGCTCCTCATTGGCCAAATAAACCAGAAGCCAGAGGGCAAGAAGCCCAGTGATGTAGTTCATGTGGGACAGCTTCCCAGGGCACAGAGCAAGCAGAAGAGAAGGGAGAGTATGTCTGTAAAGGAACACAGAAGATATCTGACACAGTACATGTGCCAGGTAGCACATGGTTACCTGCAGAATTCAGTGGTTCCTACAATACAGAGTAGAACTGCTGCAGGTGACAAGTGACAACCAGCACTAACTGGAAAGTGTAAGTATTTGAAAAGTAAGCAAGTGGGCACAAAAACTTGGCCTTAATCAAAGCATTTCCACTGCTCATATATGCATATTATGTGCACAAACACATATATGCCCATTAATTTACTTATATTTAAGTGCATCACATAAGCTGTTATTTATTCATTAATCCAACAAATATTTACTGAGTTTGTATCATCCAAGGTGTGTGGACAAGGCAATGTTCAAGTAAAACTGATAAAGACATCCAGGGGCTAATTTAAAGTCATCTAGTGAGCCTTAAATTTAATTGTTAATATCGTCCCCAAAATCATAATATTTAGCTTTTGAAACCTAAGATTTATTTAAAAAATGAAAATGGAACTTGTATTGACATTCTCCAAAGTAGATATGCAAATGTAAGCACATGGAAACATGCTCTATATCACTAATCATTAGAGAAATGCAAATCAAAATGATAATAAGATACCACCTCCCACCAATTAGCATGGCTACTAAAAGGAAAGATGAAGAAAAAAAAAAAGTATTAGTATTGGTGAGAATGAAGAGAAATTGGATACAGTTTTCTTGTGCATTGTGGGAAGGAACGTGGAATGGTGCAGCCCCTGTGGAAAACAGTATGAAAGGTTCTGAAAAAAATTAAAAACAGAATTCACATATGATCCAGCAATTCTACTTCTGGGTATGTCCTTAAAAGAATTGGAAATTACATTGGTGAAATAAACCCACCACAAGAGGACAAATGGTATATGATTCCATTTACATAAGATACCTGCAATAATCAAATTCAGAGACAAAGAATGAAGGCTGCCTGGAGCTAAGGAGAGGGAGGAATGTGAGTTGTTGCTTAATGGTTACAGAGTTTCAGTTTGGGAAGCTGAAAAATATCCTGTGGATGGATGGTGGTGATGGTTACACAACAAGGTCAATGTACTTAACAACCCTGATCTAACTGTATACTTAACAACGGTAAATTTTATGGTAAGTATATACATATTTTGCCATAACAAAAAAGAAATTAAAGAAAGACTCACGGATTCCAGCCCAAATCTTGTGGGTTCACATATAGAATACCAGCTCTAGAGACAGTTGCTGGGGTTGCTGTCCTCAAGTGATGTATCTCAAACAGAAGCCTCATGGAGGGAGTGAGGGCCACCCGCTCATTGCTGGCTAGGGTCAGCACCTGGAATGAGCAGCACAGCAGTCAACACTGGCAAACTGTCATCGGGAGCAAGAGAAATGGCTGCCAAATTAGCTTCCACAACCAACGGGAAGAGCCAAGGGCTGCAAGCTTAGCATCCCCAGTTAGAAGCACATCAGAATCAAGACCTAAGTTCATCTCTGAGGTGGTCTGACTGACCCTCAAGGAACAAGATTGCCTAAATGGACTTGTAAAGGCCAACCTTTAAATAACTGCTGTAATTATTACCAAGAAAAATGTAAGTTGACATGATCAGCCTGAAGACCACAAACAATAAATATTCTCCAGAATCTGAAACCCCACAGTTATTCATTGTCCTATAGAAACTCATGCAGGAATGATGACCTCAGACCTGTGTGTTCTGATGAACAAGGTATTGGTTCAGAAAGCAGTAACCACTATTAACGTAAGGTGGTTACTAATTCTATTCTGGAGAAATGATGGCTACTGATTTCTCCATCCTGTCCCCAAGAATAGAGTTCACATTGCTTAACTGCTATTTCACAGGCCAGTTCCATCATGTTTGGCTTTTGCTGGGATACTGATTAACCTTGGCAATATGCTTAGGGAACATTTAAATACAGTCTGTAAGTAAAAGGAACTAGCTAATTTCAATAGCTAACTTCACCTATTATCATATAGCACAAACTCATTCTTTTATACTCTTAAGTACTCTATATTTAACCAAAGATCATGTAAGATATAATAATGTATGCCTAGCTCTTAGAAACTGGTGAAATGTGAAACTAAATCTTACATATATATCTAACTTTAAAGGAAGTTAAATTTGTAGTAATAAGGAGAATGTGTTACTTTAAATTTTTGTGAAATTAAGAGAAATATGAGGAAAATGTCATTTATCAAAATAGTGATTACATGAGGAGAGCACTGGATTAACAAGTACAAGGTGGAATTAACATTGACAAGTGACTGGAACTCTTTATACTCTCAAGAGCTGCGTTTGTTATTTAAAGACTGACACTGCAGTATACTCACTTTGTTATCATCCATGACCGTATTTAGTGATTCAATCCACGTGGGGTCAATATCTCCATCCAGGACTATCCACTTTGGATCATCATGCATGAGATTTGCTTGTTCTCGCAGAATGAATGAGAAGAGACCTATAAAGTAAGGGTAAACACTGCTAATAGAAAATGGAGTTGAGTGCTGCATATTTCTAAAATAAATTTGTATTATTTCTCCAGGAAACATTTGTATTAGCTGTATAAAAACAATTTTCCTGCTTTTTTTCTTGTGGGCAATATATAACATACTTTGTGCTACATGTGGACTTCAGATCCAATTCTACCATTTACTAAAGAGCAACTTTCACCTCCTGTGGAGGAGTCCTTACCTTCTATGACTGAGCTTTGCTGTATGTCAAACATGGATAACATTACTTTCCTTCAAGGACAGTTGTGGGGATTTAGAGAAGGAACCATTCATAATACGCAAAACTTGGACCAAATGAAGACCACCCTTTCCCATGCACATATTTCAGTCTCTGTTTTACATTACATATTAGTTTATAACATCTTTCTCTACTTTTGAAACAATATATAAAGGGCATAATTCTAAAGCTAAAAAAGCACTCAGAAGTACCTCTTTGACATATTTGGTCATTGACATTTTATTAAGTTTTCATTACTTCACAAGAATGTACAGATAAAAAAAACATTTTAAACCCATGGTCCTCTTTGCCATTATGACATATCTGTTGTGTGTCGCCCAGCATGTTTAATAGTTGCTGACTTTTCAAACTCAATAATACCAGGATGAACAATCCTGCGCTAGTGCATGCGTGTGATGTGTGTCCTCTGGGAAGTATTTTATGTAAAAGTAAGTGACAGCATCTAGTAGAACCTGCCACCAGGATTTATACAGAACCCAGCAAACTTTTCTAATAGTCCCTGATTTGAACAGCTTCCACAGATTTTCCCAAAAAAAAAAAAAAAAAAACAGAACATGGTTTTCTCCCTGGCATCACCTTTTATAAAAAGAAACTAGGTCTGGCACAGTGGTGTATGCCTGTAATCCCAGGTACTTGGGGGTGGTGGAGTACTGAGGCAGGAGGATGGCAAGTATAAGGCCAGCCTGAGCAACTTAGCAAGACCCTGTCTCTAAATGTAGCTCAGTGGTAGAGTGCCGCTGGGTTGTTCAATTCCCAGTATTATTTAAAAAAAAAAAAAAAAAAAAGCCAAGCAGCAGCAGCAGCTAGGCTAAAAGTAAAAATGGTCCTAGAGATGAAGAAAGGAGCATATACAAGATAGGAAGATGAAGAATGACTGTGTGTCCTGCTTTACATTAGGTCATCAGGAAAGTTTTCTCTGATGTGATATTCAGTGAGACACTGAAATAATCTAAGGGAGCGAGCCATGCAGACATTCAGAGAAAGAGCACTGGGGATGGCAGGAGCATCAAGTACCAAGGCTGTGACGGGAAGATGCATGGAACAGCCAAGAGGCTAGGACTGATGATTACAGTAAGTGACATGCAATGTGCAGGAAATAAAGTCAGAGATGGCGGGGGATACCCAATCACCAGGCTGTGGGAAAAGATTGGATTCTAAGGGTGATGGGCACCCACTGGAAACTGTAGCCAACAAGTAACAACTTGGAGTGACCCTCTGACATCCGTAGGGAAGATGTGCTGAGGGAGACTGTAGAGCCTTGACTATGTGACATCATGGAGAAGGTGAGAAGGACTGGAATTCTATAAATATCTATATTTTAAGGTAATGCCCAGGGGATCTGTTGTGAGCTTAAATGTAGGTGTCAGAGTGAGAGGACCTCAAGGACAACACCAAGGTTAGTGTGCTTCCTGAAATGGGAAGACATGAGATTTTAACCAGAGCATCTGCTTGTTTGCAGATATAGGCAGCACCCCTGATCCAAAATGCTCAGGACCAAAAGTAGTTCAGATTTCAGATTTTCCTGGATTTGGGGATATTTGCACAGGCTTGACCAATTAGGCAACCTTAATCCAAAAATCTGAAGCAGAAACATGCTCAAAAGGTTTCAGATTTCAGACCATTTCTGATTCTGGATTTGAGGGCAGGAAACATGCACCTTCGACTCCTGTCTCTGGCAGCTAAAATAACACCTGTCTGATCCTTAGTTGGCATCTTCTATCAGGCACTTTGTTTCCTGAAGCATTTGTGTTGGCTTCTCTCCTAGTTTATAAGGAGCTCTTACATCAATGATGTAATATAAAACACCCAGCTCTTGGTACAAATCTGCTGAATGCAAATAATTTACTCGTTCAAATCTGGCTTTAATTTATACGTTACAAAGCTGTTGGGCTCTACAATATTTCCAATAATGCCAACACACAAACAGTAAATCTGTAACTATGACTAAAATTGGCTTGTTCTGAAAAATGGCTTTCTGGGTAGAAAAAAAAATTTCAGCACTTCAAAAGGGAAACTACTACTTGCCATCTTTCCATTCTCGGGTAGCATGATGTATGAAACCAAAGAGTTCATCTGTTGTCACAGCTTTAGGGTTTAAGTCATTCCAAACGGGTTTCTGTTTCATGTTGACATATGTTCGGTTCAGTGTTCTCAAAATCTGAGGGGAAGAAAGAGGAGCCAAGAAAATGAATACTAACGGAAAAGATTTCCAAAGGGTTTTCCTTATTTACTATATGTTACCAGATATCCTGTGTACAAAGATTGAGAATGGTGGAAAAATGGACACATGGTGCATTTCCATCTTGACAAGTTTAATCCCACAAACCTGTAGGGAGACAGTCAGTTCACCTGATTCTTTATCATTTAGACTAGAGAAAGTCACTATCATTTGAGATTATTACCCATGGTGCAAAATGAAGGACTCTATGTAAGTAAGTATTCATGTTCATGTTTATAAAATCATCCTGCCAGAATTATTTAGATCAGTTATTCCTCAAATTTAGCCCATACCATGACTTCCCAGAGGATATTAAAACAGATTGTTGGGCCCAGAGTTTCTAATTGGATAGGTATATATAAGGTGGTAATTTGCATGTCCAGCAAGGGCCCAGGTGATGCCCATGATGCTGGTCTGGACATACTTGAATGACTCAGTGACCCAGAGCAGTGATCCTTTAGAGGAAGTTGTCTTGACTTGGGGGAAGATGAATTAAGCTACTGGGCTTTTAGTGATTAGAGGGCCAAGATGCAGCTAAACACCTCACAGTGCCCTGTACAGCCTCCTACAATGAAGACTTATCCAGTCTAGGATGTTACTAGGGCTAATGATGAAAAATCCTGCACTAGACAATGAGAAAAAGAAGCTTAAGGATATAAACTTATAGAATAGATGCTTAGAATGTGTCTGCTTAATTAAAGGTCACCTTAACCCAAACATTTGCCCCAGCTATCCCTTTTGCTTTCTCCAAAAATCCATAGCTTTTTTTTAAATACTTACCATCATGACCTACTCCTAGGGGTTTAGAAAGACTGATAAACAATTGCCCAGGACCTTAGAATGGTAAGTTACTAAATAGCATGGCCCCAAACTTCAGTGATCTGGTTTTATCAGCTTAAGTACATGTTGAACTGAATAGGTAAAGACTAGATGAAAGAAATTAAATGCCTTAGGAATAGTAAGCTTATATTTTTAGAAACCATTAATCTACTGGAAATTATAGAATTTAATTTTATCCTTCCATGAACCATGGCCTACATCTGAAACTTACTCTAACAAAATAATGATAGGCCTATCAGTTATCTACTTTGATATTTGAATTATTACATTTATCACTAGAAAAATCTCCATACAGAGCCTCCCTTTGCAATTGTTCCACTTTGCATTCAGGTTGAAGGACTTGCAAGTTCTATATACACCCATGCTCTAAAACTCCAATGCCCATTCTGATTATTTTTAGTTGTTGGCTACCAAATATGTTTATACCCAGGCATCCTGAATTAAAATGCATGTGGTTCTGCCCATACTGTCTGCCAACCAAGAAAATAAGTATGCTGCCAGGATTGTCAGAAAGGCCAAACAAAATCAAGCAGTGAACTAAAAATGGAGGCTAACAATGCCTATAGCATATCAACACCATGTAGAGAAAATAACATGTAGTATACCTAGCCCAGCACATGATAGGAATAAAAAAAAAGTATGTGTTCCTTTGATAAAAGAATCTAGGTGTGAGTGCATAATTAAAGGTGCGTGGAGGGTAGCAGTCCTCTCACCTGGAAAGTCCCACCTTCCATCTCAGACTGCTTTTCCTAGGTGAATGAAATACTCTATTTATCCCCTTTCCTGATATAAGGGAAGATGGTTTCAATCGAATGAACAGCAACAAAATTTTTTTTTTTTGAAAGTGTCTTCTCAGGCTGCAAGTTCTCGGGCCATTTACTGTACCTTACTCTTTCCTGTGCCTGCGTTTCCAACCACAAAGACAGAATGCCGCAAGGTCAACAGTTCCTCAAGCTGGATTACCTGCAGGCCAAACAGACGGTCACTGGTTTCCTTTCATGAGTCGGTGACAAAAAGACAATCTACCCTGTTTTTGCCCAATTTTTTTTCCCCTTACAACACAAGCCGGCCTCCACTGATGACATCATGTTCAAAGAAAATTAAAATATATCAGAAGTCCAAAGTATCATTTCTTCTGGATCTCCCATGGAGAATATAGGAGTAAATAAATTAAACCATTTCTTAATTGATTACATGGTACTACTCTTCATAAAGCTTTGAATAAAAACAGTCTACAGCCAATCATTGCATACTGAGTAATGATTTATATCCCATAAAATATCTAAAATGGATATCATGTTTATTATACATATTATATATGTATGATAATGTCCAGGTAATCACTAAGCCCAAGTTGATCATGCCCACACACAAGACTTTGGTAAGCCAGATATAACTTCCTAGGTTATTTTTGTGCTTGTTGACATTCCTCCCCCATTAAAAGCAAGCACCAATGATTTTACTGCCAATGTTCCCTAAAATGGAGGAGAGAGGGAATAAAATAAATTTTTGGTGCATGTCACTAAGATGTTTTATAAATGGAAAGTATGCTTACATACATTTTGAACCACAACTTCATCATCTCTGCGTTTATACCTTCTTTCTGAATGGAACTACTAAAATATTTACTTAGATTTACTTTAGTTAAGATTGTCATATTAAAATGCTTGGGAATATTTATTAAGACCATATTGAGGCCAGGGTAATATAAGTTAATGTTCTGGATAAGCATCACTGAAGCAGTGATTTGCACTGTGAATCCTGACGACTCCCACAAAGAGCAAAATGCTTCTTTTACTTTGAGGATGAAGCTCTCCTCTGGCTGCAGGCAAAGCTCCAGGGTGGACTGCCTGACCATCTGCTCAAAGTGTGGCTTTCTTCTCCGGGGCACCTCCAGGGCTGGAAAAAGGTCCCCGATCAGGCCCAGAAACACCGGGACATCATCAGTCACTACTTTAGGCATATTGAAGTCCCTCAGTGCTCGCATAAGTACCTAGGTAGGAAAACAGAAAGCCAATGTAGTACAATTCAACAGGCAGCAGAAAGGGTTTACCATGAAGAAACAGTAACTATTTGAGGACATAGATATGTTCAACCTGA
This sequence comes from Marmota marmota marmota, assembly GCF_001458135.2. Taxonomy (NCBI): domain Eukaryota; kingdom Metazoa; phylum Chordata; class Mammalia; order Rodentia; family Sciuridae; genus Marmota; species Marmota marmota. Next base: position 13,400,911 of record NW_025999905.1, on the reverse strand, counting down.
TTTAAACATTACACAATGCATACATGTATTGAAACATCAAAGGTCACCCCACTAATAGGCAAAATTTTTATGCTTTTATTTACCAATTAAAATTAAATTTTAAAAGAGCCAATACAGCTGGGCATGCCTGTAATCCCAGCAACTCAGGAGGCTGATGCAGGAGGATTGCAAATCGGAGGCTAGGCTCAGCAACTTAGTTATACCCTATCTCAAAGTAAAAAACAAAAATGGGCTGGAGATGTAGCTCAGGGGTAGAGTCCCCCCGAGTTCCATCACCTGCCACTGCCCACTTACAATGTCTAACAAACACCTAATAAGTTAAGATGCTCCTTAAAACCCTGGCATCTGAAACATGAGGTGTTGATACTGTTCTATATAGAGGGCATCCTATCTATGAGAAGGTAAAGTGCTTTTAAGTCAACATAACAGAATATGAGAAGGTTCAACTGATAGTAGGCATAAGCTTCAGGACAATCCAGCAACGAGCCCTGTTCCTTCCCTGCCAATACTCTGTTCTGCCTTCAGCAAGCAAAGCGCCTGCCCTCCTTCATCCCCAAATTCCAGACTGTAAATTAAACCTGTCAGATTAATTTGTTCCAAGTACTCTGAGATATCAGAATGATAATCTCAAACATTTTTAGTTTAGCGTTTAGTTCTCTATTGGCTGAAAACCGAAAAAGGTTTTAGATTTTAAAAGCAGTCACTCAAACATCAGGATATCTTTGTGATGAGCATTCTATCAACAATAACCACATAGCAGGAGAACAAAAAGAACAAAGAAAATGTGGACTAAACCTAAACTGTGACCAAGAGAAATACTAGCAAATAAAAAGGCATATAATACACCTTAATATAAAAAGAAACTCACAGATTGGATCTAGATTTTGTCTACTTCTAAAGCCATGCTTCATGGACACACAGACATGGACACCCACTACACTCAGTACTTCATGGAAAGAACATTTTCAGTGTGGCTTTGAACAACCCCCCTGCATTGGAGCTAGGCAACCGTCGTTCCTGCTTCCTACCCATTTAACATCCCATGCAATGGATGCAATTTCTCCCATTAGGTTGTAACTTCACTGACTTTTCAGAATTAATATCCCAACTCAATTAATCAGGTTTCCTTAGTTTCCTCAAAGGAAATCAAACAGAGATTACTGAATCACTTGATTATAACTGTCAAAATACTTTTTGTGGCTGATATTTCAAAAGTACTTATAAAATCACATTTTCTTTCCTAGAATCGTATCTCCACATTCAAGAACACTTGTGACCTCTTATAAGAAATGCCAGTCCTTAAAATACACTGCATTAAGAATAGATGTTAGGTTTTTTAAAAAAAGTTTTTTAAATTTTAAAGTCGGCTATGCCTGCCTCACCACCCAGGTACAGACTTTCATTTCTATGAAGACATTCAGTTACTCACTCAAGAAAATCATATTAGTACTTGCTGTACCTGATCTTCAGGTCTATTTTTATCTCCTCGTTTCAGGGAGCCAGCTACAACCAAGACAGATTTAATAGCACGAAGTCCCCAATCATAATGATCCTAAAATTAAAGCAGAGGTATATGTGGTCAAGAGTTGAGAGAGGGAATAAGATTCTCATTCCATGGGCTAGGGTTGTGGCTCAGTGGTGGAGCATTTGCCTAGCATGTGTGAGGCCCTGGGTTCGATCCTTAGCACCACATAAAGATAAATGAATAAAGGTATTGTGTCCATCTACAACTAAAAATAAAAAGAAAAGATTCTTATTCTAGAAATAAAAGCTGAAAGTTAAGAGAGTTCAGGTAAGTGCATGCTTTAATGAATCAAAATGTCTTTTTTTTTTTTTTTTGCCTTTCTGAAACTGTGGAAATCGTGTTTCAGTGGTGAGTGTCCAGCTTCTTTCCCATTTTCCTGCCTCTGTCAGCAAATCTTTCCACAGCACTTATCTGCACTTTTTGCCCCCAGCTCCATCCACCTCCTATACTCTTCTCTTTCAATAAACCTGCCAATGTGGGAGCTTGATTCTTCCCTACATTCCTTCCAACCACAAGCACATCTCTCCAGCTGTGCAGTGAGGACCCTGCTGTTCTACCCTTCCCTGGCCTCTATGTCTAATTGTCCTGCTTATCCCTTTATCACTTAGACACCGCTGTGCTGAGACTGGCACTAAATATAATATTATATATTATATTCATATTATTTAGCTATATTATTAAAATTCAATGATAAACCAGTTCCTCTGGTTGTCCCTGATGAAGGCCCCTTCCACAGGCTCTGAGTTCCTAGAAGACAGAGATGTATCTTATTCACTTTTTTTTCTATAGGTTCCAGCATAGTTCCTGGCACAGGGGAGGTGCTCAGTAAAGATGCACTAAATAAACTTGGTTCAAATGTAGTTGATTTCATGGGACTGACCTTCTCTTCCTTGCCCAACTCTAATCCACATAGTAAAACCCCTCTCTCAAACGTTTCTCAGCTAGGCCTTGCCTTCTGAACCTCAAAATCAATATCTGCAAAGAGGCAGAAACACGTCCATCTACTTCACAAGAGGCTGTAGGAGTAAAATGAGTTAACATGCGTATAAATGCTTTGTGGGCTGTGGAACAATACGTACATGCATAAATATGCCATTTAATCCATTAGCAGATAACAAAATCAATTTAGCCGGTCTTGACCACTGTTTTTTGTTAGTAATAAAACAGAGCACAGTGGAAAGAAAAGACACAGAGTGCAATGCAAGTAAGAAGGGCAAGGAATGTTTGATGAAAATTCTCAGTCCTCTTGTTCCTGTGTGTGCCTATGCATGGGCGTGTATCCTGAGTCAACAGAAAAAGGTCTCTCCCCCCCCCCCACCCCCACTGTGGTTCATGGTAAAAGTAATTTTAAAGTCACTGATACAGAAATAGAATGGGTTTTGAGGAAGGAAGAAGAGGGGAAGAACCAGAGTTTGGAGAGTAAGAAGGTCAGAGAGAGGGCTAAGTCCTTATAGGAACAATATTAAAGGGAGACTGTAAAAGAAATTCTGGACATAAATTTAAGAGGACTTGGAGACCCTCCTAAACATTTAAACATTGTAAAGAACTGCCAAAATCATCTTTGCCGTCTCCATTATATTCTTCCTTTGGTTCAAAAATGTCCACTGATTCTTCTCCCAAGTCCATCCCTGCAGCTTGGAATGGCGCCTGTGAGCTATGGGTCTCACTCAGCTCTTCTGTCCTGGCCAGACTTCTTTTCTCTCATCTCATTTACAACATTTCTCCTAACTTCTGTGTTTTATCTTTACTCCCAACACCTTCCTCTTAAATTCTAGACAGACTTTAAAGGAATGAAATTCAAACAATGCCCCCACTTGTTTGCCATGGACCTTGGACAGGTGACTTGACTTAGTTTCCTCATCTGTAAAACAAGCTTAACTCGACCCACACTCAAGTCTTGTGAACATTTTGAAAGGTAGTAATGGCATTTTGTTCAATAAATATTGGTTCCTCTTTCCAGTGAAAACTGATAATCTTTCATTCTCTATTTCCTCTTTTTCATGTAACTAAATCTCCTAAGTTCTTTGAAACAAAAAATACGGGTGATGGTTTCACTTGTTTTGCATACTACTCCATCAGCAGCAGTAATAAGCCCATTACCTGGATGCAATAAATGCTCACTAAATGTTTACATATGACTTCTGAGAATGAACATGGTTTCAATTTCATGTTTGTTGGGTTTGGTTACATTTTTTCTTCTGAATTTTCCTATTATGAAATTTTTAACGGGCTTATTGCTAGAAAAAGATTACAAGAAAATGAAAATACCAATAATCTTACTACCCAGAGACAATGATTAAAAATCACAATGCATTTTCCAGCCATTTCTCGTGTGGAGAAAATACACAATACAACATAAAATAAAAGACACATGTAAATTTGAGATCGCTTTGAGTTTGGTATGCTGTTTTTGTATTTAATGATGTTGTAAATATTTTTCTGTTATTAAATTTTATGGGTTTCCTGGAAAAATATAAATTCACAGTTACTAAGAGAATGACGTAACTTTATTCCTCAGGTTCCATATCTCACTCTGACAGTGGGCAAGTTAAAACAAATACTTTGGAGAGTACAGGTAACTCTAATTGCAATTGGTATTTTAATATTTTCATTCTATAACAGTTACAAATTGATGTCACCAGGAATTAACAAAAGGTCATGGAAGGCCAAAAGTCAAAGGTGTTCACAAGGCCAAATTTTAAAATGTTGATGCTGACATGTATAAATTTTGTGGCACATCAGCAACTTTAATGAACCTGCAAGAAGCTCATGACTAGAGAGTAGAGAAGGTGTGAGTCTGACCCATTTCAGAGAGGAAGGAATTGTACAACAAAGTTAAACACACACACACACACACAACTTCAATAAAGGATTACCAACAAAGAAGAAAACCTTTAACATTTCTTCAGAAAATCAATATCACCTCACTCTTAGGACACTCCCCCTTCTCCCACTAATAAGTGATATTCTTAGCAAGAAAGAGAAGCAACATAAATTTACCTTTATAATTACAGCATTGATAATACCTGAAGAAAAACAAATGGCCTATTGATTTAAAAACTATTAAATACAAATAAGGCATTAGAACACTAAAACACCTTAAAATTTTTTCAGAAAAAAATTAAATTTTGTAAAATATGATTTTCAAAATTCTATGTAACATACAGAAATTCCTAAGTGTAGTTTGAATGTTAAATTACCCAACATCCATATTTCCAAAGCTGTTTTAATGGGATGTAAAAACCAAGGAAAAGTAACAAAAGACCCTTCACCTGCTTGGACAGGAGCTCCTTGCAGAGCGTGTACAATGAAATGAACTTTCGGGCTAATGAGCGTGCGTCCACAAAACCTTCAGCAACTAACATGATTTCACAGATCAGCTCGATGTCAGGGGCCACCATGGCACAGGGTCTAAAATATAAACATGAAATTTAGTTTTAAAATGTGATAAGGTCATGAGTCCAAGTTGCTTAAATCAAGTGATTAATCTGTACCAACATTCTCACCAGTCCTAAGCAGATCACAATTACCTCTGTCAATCACAGCTACAAGACCCTTCCATTCAACTAAAAAACATCCACTAGTGACTGGTTACCTAGGAAAAGATGTAAAGTCAGAAATGGAAAAGTCTGGATGAAGAAGTCTTAAAAAAAAATCAATATATATAGTCTGTAAACTCCTTTTTGTTTTGTTTTGGTTTTGTTTTTTATCTGTTTTATTTGGTGCTGGGGATGACACACAGGGTATTCAGCGTGCTAAGGAGGCACCCTACCACAGAGCTGCTCAAGTTCTTCCAGTAGGTTTACCAGCCTGGTGTTTGTCACTGCAAAAAAGAACAACAGTGGATGATCTATGAGAGGCCAGCTTTACCAGTGGCTAGCGGTGTACTGGCAAAGAGGGAATGATCATCCATCCCCAAAACAGTGCTAGCTAATTTCCATGGATAAATCCCTTCGCCATGGCTGCTTTCAATCTAGCCTTCCATCCCTAAACACCATGCTGAGAGATGTGCTGTAGATCAGCACTATACAGACACCACAACTAACCTTCAGAGCATAACCATTAGTAAAATAATCATGAAGTCGAGTTGAGTATTTGTGACCTTTGGTGTGATATAATTTATTTAATCAAGAGTTGATATTGTTGGGCATGTTGGCACACACCTGTAATCCCAGCAGCTCAGGAGGCTGAGACAGGAGGGTAGCAAGTTCAAAGCCAGCCTCAGCAAAAGTGAGGCACTAAGCAACTCAGTAAGACCCTGACTCTAAATGGCTCAGAGGTTGAGTGTCCCAAGTTCAATCCCTGGTACCAAAAAAAATAAATAAATAAAAATAGAGTTGATAAAATTTATCTTTTGTCAGCAGCTAAACCAGCGGCTCATACAATTTGTGAACACTTAACCATCAGCTCTCAAAAACTTATATAAACCATCTTTAGCACAACACTGCCTGGGGCCAGCCTGGAGAAACTTTTGAAATGAAAGTCTAGAAAAACATAGCTTTAAATTCACCTGGCTTTGGAGGTGTCTTCCAAAAAGTCTTTCCTAAAGATAGTTGCCAGTAATAGCAACATGTAAAAAAACATGCCATTCAATTAACTCTAGGCACAAAGAAGGAGCAAGAACAAACGAGCCCATTATTTTAGAGTTTTAAAACTACATCACAATTAAAAATCACAAACTCAAGGAAGAATTTGTGGACTTTTTTTAAAAAAACAACATTCTTGTCTTTTCTATTTGGCAGATTATTAATTACTTTTTTGGAAATGTTGTAGAATATCAAGCTAGGATCTAGTTAGAAATAAATCTTGCTTATAAACAAACAAAAAAACTACATCGCAGTATTTATCTACCTGTTTTGGTAAATATAATTACAGTCTACCTTACGCACATCACATCATCCTAGACATTCCCCAGGATTTATTTCTTAGGTTATGGAACATTTCATATATCTAAGCTGATCCCCTACTTTTCCTCACATTATTACTATTCATCATATGATAGAGGAAATAAAGATTAAAAAGTAAACAGGGGAGAGAAAACACCAGCAATATTTACATATTTTAAGCTCAAATTAATATAGATATTGATTGACTTTTATGGTGTTGGTTATTGAACCCATGATCCCAGGCATGCTAACCATGCACTCTACCACTGAGCTACATCCCTACCCACAGATAACATTTACTGAGCACTTACTCCATGCCATATTAGGGTATTAAATTTATCCTTCCACTTAATTCTCACAATACTATCAGGCAGCTACTCCTCTTACATGCATTTACAGAAGTACAGACTGACATCTCCCAAAGTACATGTGCTGGCCTGAGGCCACGTGTTGGTAAGTGGTGGAATCAGGAGATTCCTAGGACCCAAACATACAATCTCTACTCATAAACAATGCTTTCTCCACGCAGAATCTTTAGATTTTACTGAAACTAACAAATGCTGCCATATCTAATTCCTTAAACAAGATTTATGAACACATCATTAAACAGTTTCAAATTTTGAGACTCAGATAAACAAACGCATGAGATAAATTGGGTCATAAATATTTTAAAAACCTGAAAAGTTGAAAAATTTTCACACAAAACTTTCCCTAAGGGGCTAGGGTTGTGGCTCAGTGGCAGAGAATGTGGCTCACATGCATGAGGCACTGGGTTCCATCCTTAGCACCATATGAAAATAAATAAATAAATAACTTTCCCTAAGCATAAGATAGAGGCATACCTGTTTTATTATTTTTTTTAGGTGTTCTGTAATTATTACATTTCATTTATAGGAGAGTTTATCTAGAATTTTTTTTGAGAGAATATAAAGTATTATATTATAAAATTACTATGTAAGAGAAAGCTGTTATTATGAGAAAAGAAAAACGTTCAATATAGGATGTTAGAATATTTGATTAACTATTAGGGAGAAGGATTACTTAAATACTCACTTCATATTACCTACCAAAATAAGTTCTCATTAGATAAATTACATTGAAAAACATGAAAAGATTAGGAAATTCATCACACATACATGTGACTGAGTATTTTAGTAAGCACAAATTTTCCTGGACTCTTTTTGAAATTAAATAGAGAAAACTATGCAAATAAAAAAAATAGAAAATTCAAATGAAATATGGTTAAATATCTAGATGAGTGTGAAGGCAAATTTTAAATTTAAAAAAACTGAAAAAAAATCACACTAAATACTACAGAGGTTCTTACAACATTATGTAAAGTGGTATATTATTTTGAAGGCACACTAAATAAAAGACACATATTGTTAACCCTAAGAACTCCAGAAAAATATAACTGGTATGCTTCTATCTTATCCTTAGGGAAAAAGAGAAAGAAGACAAATTACACACATCAGACATGGAATTTAGGACATCACTATAAATAGTGAAAGAGTAACTTGAACAAATGTATTCCAACACATTTGATAATCTAGACAAAAAATTCCTTACAAGATATAGATTATTAAAACTCATTCAAGAAAAAAATTAAACCCTCAATTGCTTCATATGTTTTAAAAAATTCAATTATTAAAAAGATTCCCATGAAGAAAACTCTAGGTCCAGATGGCTTCACTGATTAATTCTATCAAAAAATTATGGACTAAATAAGTAATAATCCTATACAAAGTCTTAAGAAAATAGAGAACATTTGCCAGCTAATTTCATGATATTAGCATCATTGTGATGCCAAAATCAGACAAAGATTATAAGAAAGAACACTACAGACCAATATTTCTGTTATCATAGTTTTGTTTTGTTTTTTTTCCTTCTCAGTACTAGGGATTGAACCCAGGTCCTGACACATGCCAGGCAAGCTCTCTACCACTGAGCTCCAGCCCCAGTCTCATAGCACAGATTAAAAAAAAAAAAAAAAAAACTTAACAAAACAGCAACATACTGAATCAACAATCCATGTAAAAAATAACACCTGACCAAGAGGGGTTTATCCCAGGAATGCAATACTGAAGGACTTTAGCATTGGAAAATTAATCTAATTCAGCACATTAACAGAATAAAGGGGAAAAAACATGAAAACTACAAAACACTCTTCACTTGTAGAAGAAAACAATTAAAAAATTTTGCAAGCATGTGTTAGGCAGTTTCCTGAGTATAATATAAAACAAACTGATAAATTTATTAAATTTAATCATTAAGACAAAAGGCTAGACACAAAAATAAGAGAAAAACTTTGCAATGATCAGTGTCTATCTAATGAAGGAAATTTATGTAGAATATAGTACTTCACAAAAGATGGTAAGAGGGTGGCCAGTAAATCCATGAAAAAATGTTCATCATTAGAATGCATGGAAATGCAAAGTAAACCCACAGTGACACACCACTACATATCTATTGGATTGGAAAAAACTAAAAAGACTGATCATATGACTGATATAATACCTGACTGAAATTCTCAGGTATTAATGGTGAGGTTGCAAAATGGCACAATCCCCTTTGCAATGAGATTGCAGATTTTAAAAAGTAAAACACACATTCGCCATACAAGCCAGCAATTCCATTCTTAGCTATTTACCCAAAAGAAATAAAAACATGCATTCATGCAAAGATTTACAACAATATTCCTATCAGCTTTATTTATAATAGCCCCAAACTAAATGCATGTCTATCAACTGAATGAATAACAAATTGTAATAGGATAATAGGTATGTAAGAGCATACCAATCAGTGATAAAAAGCACCAAAGTACTGGAAAGCTCAATGATGGGGTGAATCTCAAAACCATAATAATCAAAGAAAGATGCCAGATATAAGTGAGTACATATTGTCTAGGTTCGTTTGTATCAAAGAAAGCTATTTAATCTATGATCATAGAGAACAGGTCTGAAGTATGTGTTTGTGTTGGGGGTAAATTTAGAGGCATAAGAACTTCAGGGGGGTATGTGAAGTACCTTTGGCATCTTGACTGCCATAGTGCTCACCAACTACATGCTTAAATGGGAGCATATCATTGCATTAAATTATACCTGAATAAGGTGATTTAAAAAGATAAGTGAATTATAATGGAACCAGATGTAGTTGCATAGATTCCCTTATAGACTGCTGGCAAAGATATTCCTTGGCAGAGTGTTTTTAGAAAGCAGTCATCAATAGGCATTCACCTAGTAATTCTACATTTAGCAATTTATTCTGGGATAATTATCAGAAATAAGAATATTTTTATGTGCATAGATATTTATAGGCTACTTTGTAATCATAAAAATATAAAAGAAAAAAAAACTCTACATGTCAGACAATAAGGAATGGTTTCAAAACCACAGACAAGCCATGAGGGGGACATTTTTAAAGCTACATTAAATGATACTTTCAAAGAACCTCCAAAAAAAGAAAACACGTGTCTTAGAAATGTTAAATGAAGAGAACTAAATAAAAATCATGCTTACTATAATTTCTTAGTACCATACAATGTAAACTGGAAAAAAAACCCTACAACAACCTTTATTTTGGGTGGTGATTCTAAGATTTTTTTCTTTATTCTTTTCCATATTTCCCAAATATTTCATAATATGTGAAAATTATAATAAAACATAAAAAATAGTTAAACTTACCACACAACTTTGAAATACTGATTTTGAATCCTGGTTTCCTAGTTTACAAGCATTAATTTACCATGAGGAAAATTTTTATTACAAAGGGATCCCCAAGAAATACTGAGTTTTCCACAGGAATTCTCAAGTAAAAACAAATCACTTAACAGTGCAAGCCAACAACGTTAGGTGGCATGAGTGTACCAGATGCTAAGTTGCAAAGCACAACACTTGCCTGAAAAGAGCTTTGAGATTTTCTGGTAATTCTGTTCGACCAGCATATCCTGGGTTCATAGTAATAAATATTCCAACTGATGGCTTCAGTGTGATAGCTTCTCCAAGAAATACAAATCTACCATAAAAAGAATGCCGACGGAATTAAATGTGCTCATTGAATACGAACGTGCATTGACAAATGCAAAACACTGCAAAATGCAAATTATCATTAGGAGGCTGTGTATTCTGTGTGATTTCTTTAAAATTCATAAGCATACATATTTTGAATATGTTTTGAAGCATGTTTATTAAAAAATATCCTCCCTTCCCCCAGAGGAATTACCAATATGAGAAGTACTCTTTTTTATCTTAGCATACCATGGTGTCCTAGAATACACAAACGAGGGCTGGACTGTTTTAACACTGAATCAAAGGGGAGAGCATTTTTGCCTTCAATGTGGGCTGCAGTCCGTGAGTGGGATACGGCATAGATGGAAATTCTCCATGCAGAGAGGAGAAAGGGGCTCCCTGCTCAGTCTTTGTCTATTTGCTCATGGCTCTCTTCCTTTCTCCCTATTTATTCAATAAACATCTACTGATATTACTGAGAGGTAAAACGGCATGATGGTTATGACAGCTAGCTCTAGAGCCAGACTGTGAATATTCAGAATGCAACTGTATCACTTTAGGCATGTTAATTATCCTCTCTATGCTCCAATTCCTTCCTCTAATAATAAAAGACGATAATAATATGACCCACCGTATTTCATTATGTGAGAAGTTAAGAGAGATTATGAAAGTGTCTGGTTAAGACCACCCTGATTAGGAAATGGTAAATGCTCAACAGATGTTAGCTATGACCATTGCTATCATTATCACCTGAAAGCATAGAGAATCAATGATTTTCAGAAAAAATTTGCGAGGGCCCCATTAGGCTGTTGATGGCCAGGGTAATGGAATGGTAAAGGGCTATAAGAGCCAAATTGAGAGACGAGTCGAAAAAAAACTTTCAGATGGAGCAGGGAGACAAAATGCAAGGCTGTCTGAACAAGATCTCTGGCTGAAAAGGGGGGAGGGCTCAAGTATTGTGGAGCTGGACCTTTAACCCAGAACAGGGAGGGAAAAGATCTGGAGGAAAAACCCACCGTGTTTAGAACTCACAGTATGTTATCTACTGGATAATTAAAAGCAGGTCGATTTCTGCATAGTCAAGGTAAACATGGAGAAGTCTTCATATTCTAGGTGCAGGCAAGGGAAGGCAAACAGGACTGCTCAGAAAGTGGGAGACAAGTAGCTATTGCCATATCTCACCCCCTATATAGCAGGGACAGCCACCAGCCAAAGATGTGAACCTCTACAAAGTGGGCCACAAGATACTGCAAGTCTTTGTGGTCCAGGCATGCTTCCATCTCTTAAATCCTTCCTTGAGGGCAAAGGGAATTTCATCAACTCATCAAACAACGGAAGAGACTCCAGACTGCAGATGGCCAGCCTAAGGATCAAGGGACATGATTCCAAAATGTGGACACAGGAGACTCCCAGGAAGTATGGCTGGGAATCTTCAGAAATCACTGCATGGTCAGTTACATAAATTTCCACAACAAAGGAGGGCCTCAAATGGCATCTGGGTTTCACATAATAAGATTTTCATCAAGGTAAACATGAAGAAGTCTTCATATCCTAGGTGTCAGGCAAGAACTAATAAAATATGGCTGGGGATCAAGGAGAAAAGAGATGAACTTCTCTAATGTGGCATTAGGGTAGGGGCAGGTAAAACAACAGGCATCTAAACATAGGAAACTGGTGTTTCAGGCCCACATAGGGAAAAAACAGAAGTTTTCTAGAAGATGGAATCATCTGGATGTGTCCACTGATAAGCTGAATACTTCTAGAACAGGTTCATAGTTCTAATGGGCAAGATAATCCTTCATCAATGGGGAGATAAAGATGCCGTCATGCACAAGATAGCTAACTGAACAAAACACCCTTAAAAAATGCGAGGGATAGATCAGCCAAATAAATGAGGTTGCATTTGTATAAAAACAAAAACAGGAGTTTATAAAGAGAACCAGAATTGTGCTGTGTGCTATAGTCTATTTCTCATACTAAGCCATCACACCCTAATTGCCAGCTGTTTTGCCATCTGGATCATGGCATCATATACAGGAAGTGGTTACACTTTGGATATATGTGAATAGTTTTTTCCCCAAGTTACTAAAACAACTTTGAGTTTTCATCTACTGGGATGGGGCAACTAACCAAACAGATGATGGTGGAAAGTCCAAGATTTTGATTTCAGACAAATTAAACATGAGAGGCTTCTGAGACATCAAACTGAGTCCTGAGGTGCCCCAACAAGCAGCAGTTTTCATAAGTCTAGGGATGAGGGACAGGAGGGTAGCCAGCTGGGAGGGAGCTGGCAACATGGAGATAGTTTCTGAAAGCCAAAGCGCTAGATGAAATCACCAAAGGAGAAAATACAGAAACAGGAAAGAAGTTCAAAGACTGAGCCCTGTGATACTCAATATTAATAGCTCAGAAAATAAAAACAATAAAACACAATAGCTAGCTTTACTGTGGTGCCTACTATGTGGAAGACACTTGCCCCAGTGCTGTCCACTGAATTACCACAGTGATCTACAAGGTGGATGCTAAACTTTTCCCCATCTTATAGGTGAGATGCAGCCAGGAGGCCAGAGGAAAGTGGGAGGTGTGGCGTCCTGCAAACCCCATGAAGAAGTGAATCACACAGTAGGGAGTCAGATGCTTCCTGCAAAGTCAAGAAAGAGGATAGAGAACTGATAACCAGATTTAGCATCATAGAAATCGTTCTTTAGAGATTCAAGAAGCATGATAGGATTTTATTGTATTCAACACAATAAACCCGTAATAAAATGGAAGAATATGAAAAATAATTCTTCAAAATTAACTATTTCTTATTTCATACAACAGAGAGGTGGAGTTACCTGCATTATTCCATGTCACTTTTTCTATTTGAAATGAGAGAGCAAAAAGCCGTGTGGCACTCACCTCTGTTTCCTGTTTCTGATGGCATCGTGGATCATTTTCACTTGCACTGCCACCACGGACAGGACCTCCACAGCAATGCGATTGAACTCATCAAAGCAGCCCCACGCTCCTGTCTGCACCAACCCCTTGTAGACATTTCCTATGGACTAAATGACAACATGAAGCATTCAGAGTTGCGCTGAAGGGGATTTCAAGCATTTATAGGTTGAGTCTTCCCAATCTTCAAATCAAAATGTTGCAAAACTCCCAAATGTTTTAGTGCCAACATGATGCAACAAGTAGAAAATTCTATGCCATGAAACTTTATTTCATGCACAAAAATATCAAAACAATCATACAAAACTGCCTTCAGTCTATGTAAAAGGTATATGTACATAAAATATAAATTAATAGTGGGTTTAGACTTGGGACCCAACCCCAAGATAGATACCTTATTGTGTATAAGCAAATATTTCAATCTGAAAACAACTGAATCCACACTCTTCTGGTCCCAAGCACCTCAGATAAGACTCATTCCAAACCGAAATCATGTTGTTAGAATTTTATACATTGTTTCATAACTTACTTTGTAGTCCATTTGCTCTGAACAGTTGAATACATAAACCATCATGCCAAGGGCACGTCCAAGATCTTTGGTGGTTTCCGTTTTCCCTGTACCTGCTGGGCCAGATGGAGCCCCGCTCATGGTTAAATGAAGTGACTGAGTTAGAGTAATATAACACCTATTCACAATAGAAAACAAATATTACAGTCTCATATGAGATGTCTATAAAACATTAGGGGCAATTGATTTTCTTAAAAAACATTTAAGCAGCTAAGATTGGGAATGTGGTAGTAACACATAGTATTAATGTATTTGTCCTTTGTTCATGCTACAATGTCAGAACATCTTATATCAAATTTATTTTTATGTTGGTTAAAACTACTAGAGAAGAATGGATTGGCTTATTTGTTTATTGGTCTCATTTCCTAAGAGGTGTGTATTTGAATACAAACAACAGTTAATTTGCAATGTAATTGAATTTCTAATCTATCTGGGTAAGGATACTATTAACATGTCAGACAACATCTCAAGCTATTGTTTATTTTAAAAAAATAGAAATCTTGGATTATGTATGAATTAAACACTGACCATATTAAATCACTACCTAATAAATATATTAAGAGCTTAGATATGTAAATTTATAAATACATAATATGCAAATATAATTATTTCAATGTATAAGGCAAATATGCAGTAACATAATTTAATATAATAAAACATAATTTTAGGAATTCATTTTGGAAGTGTTGCTATATGCATTTATATTACTGTAATATTGCAGGAAAGAGAAGATTCAAGACTGAAGAAAATCATGCAAAGACAGAATTTAATTCTTGTTTTGAAGGAAAGATTAATAAATAGCAAAGATCTCAAATGGATAATGCTCTTTATTTGGTGTTTCTTCAGGTTTATAAATTATTTTTGTCATAATACAGAGATGGATCTAGTGGACACATACATGGAGGTCAGGACACGAGTGACTGTGTCTACTTTGCAGATCATCAGATGTTAATCTTAATCCTTTTGACATTAGTACGTCTCAGTTTTCACCTCCATAAAGTGAAGTTTATTGTAAAAACATGAAGAAAGCCAAAAGAAAATGCCTTGAGGAATTCAAACTACTCTGCAAATAGAAGAAGTTACTTATAAAAATGGAAGGTGTTTTTGAATTTTACATCCACTGCATCTTATATCCAAGTGCATCTTACAATGAGTGGAGTGGAAAGACTTCTAGATGAGAATCATCTGTAGAAGAGACTATATATCTTCTTGTAGGCTTTTCCAGAGGTTATACGTTTGGGATGGACATGGCTACCTATATCTAGATTTTCTACCCATCTTCCAAACAAGAGTGGCCAAGTGACCAAGCTCCAACCAACATAATATGTCCAGAAATGGCACTCCTAAGCTAATTTCCTTGAAGATGTGTGACCTGGGTTCTCCATCCCCCTTTTCACTGGCTGAAACAAATATGGAATTCTTGGATGGTATGTTGGCCACCTGCCAGTCTATGCTGCTGGCTCACTTGGCTCTGGGCTGATATGTGAGACATTAGCTTCTGTTAGTTAGGCCATTTTATTTTGTGGTCTCTCTATAAGAGCAGTTTAGCCTGCATCCTCCTAATTGATTCACTGTATTTCAGCACTAGTCTATCAGGTACAAGCTGACTGGTCTGTCTCTGAACCTGCCCACATAGGAAAGACACTGTCTACCTGCCTAACTCTCAAAGAGATGGTCAGCATCAAACAAGACATGATGAACATGCATAAACGACATCATGATGTTAATGTAAACAATTTCATACAGAGAATGAAATGATAAAAAGATACACACAATGCAAACATCCACTATCAGAATGAACATTCATCATCTTTTCTCCATATTTTTGGTGCATTATAATTATACATTAATAGTGGGATTTGTTGTTACATATTTGTATGTGCTCATCTTCCTTTTAACTTTCAAATAAAGTGCACAGCAATTTTTGAAATTAAAAATTTAATAAGCCATCAATCTTCACATATTGATAAACTTAAAAATGCTTCTTCCCTTTTATTCATGTGTGCTGAGCCCCGATTCCCCTTTTCTCTGCACCTCAGGTTTGTGCATAACTGGTTCTGCATTATCACTAGGTCTCACCTTGAATGCTCTCTCAATCTGTATATGCTGAGTATCCCAAAGGCTCCAAAATATGAGCTTTTTTGAGTGGTGACATAATATTCAAAAAAGTCCCTATTTGAATCACTTCATACTTTAAAGTTTCAGAGTAAGGATATTCAACCATAAAGTCTGCCAATATTTCAAAATCCAAAAAAGTCCTAATCTGAAACTCTTCTGGTCCCCAAGCATTTCAGGTAAGGGGTATCAAACGATGGTGGATTCTACCTTCAAGAGACTTTTAAACACATCATCCTTTTTTGTTGTAACATATGATTACCTAAAATAACTTATTTGTTTATTGCTCCTCTTCATCCCATCCATTCACACTCTTCTCTAACTCTTCTCTAAAATCAATGTTCACTATTGACACCATCAGTTAACACGCATGCTACTTTCATACTGTTGATTATTTTCTCTCATTCCCTTCTTTGCAATGTCACACATCAACACTCATGCTAGGAGACTTTGGGCTTGATTTTTCTCATCTGACTCAAACTTGAAATTGTTACCTGTCAGTTAGAGGAGTGATCACCAGTCGAGGATTATTTCCTAAGTATTCATAGAAGTACTGGAACTGGGCATCACAGATATTAACAATGCAGTGTTTCTGGGTGTCCTCCCACTGGTGACGAAGCTGAGATAGCCAAGCAAAAGCCTGGGGACTGACGACCTGGAATCAGTGCATACTCATTACACACAGGACTCCTGATAATTTTGAGACCACAGTTTTGTTAATGTAATCAGATGTATTGGCTCTCACTTTATTTCTAAAATCTCATGAATAGGAAAGCCCTTGTATGCTACTGCAAACTGTAACTTCATATAGATGGTTGACTACTTAATAAGAAATATGTATGTAATATGTTTTCATTTTAAAGTGGCTTTTATGTGAAACAATATCAATTTGTTCAAGCAATGCTTCTTCTCCTTTATGAATTGCTCCAGAGGATTAATGTTATTACTTCATACTCATATCACCAAAATCCAATGAAGAAATATACATTCTATACAAAATGAGATGTAATCTATAATTTCTGTGTCTCAGTATAAACTATACTTTCAGCCATGTTCATTCTAAAACCAGTTTGTTCTTAGTATAGATACTTTTCATATTTCATCACAGCAAATACTATTTTTTCATTGCTATTCTTTCTTGTCTTTACTCAATACTATATATTTCTCTGCCAGCTTTAAATGCACGCGCGCGCGCGCACACACACACACACACACACACATATTATATATATATATATCCTCTTTCAAGGTATATGGGACCTTAGGGTTTCTTGAAAATCTCTTGAAGTTACCAAAATTATTATCTACTAATTGATGACTATGCAGGGTTCAGCATTTTATTTTAGATGGGCAAGAATTAGACAAATGATCTCCTTAGTACAAAACAAAGTATGCCTCTTTAATCATAATTCATCCTCTTGCAAATGAATCAGCAGACTGATAAAACAGTACAAAAGGTACAAGGCCATGTTCAAGGAGTAGTCATCAACAGTTCATTCTCAAAATGAGAACACTTGGTAAATGGTGTTTTGCAAGGATCAATCTTGGATTAAATTAACATTGCTCACTAATGGTACTGAAGCTGAGTCAAGGCGTGTTTATAGCTTACACAAAGAAGCATTTTCTTGTAGTTTTCAGAGAGAATTACATTTACTTTGATTTTAATAAGGGTAGAAATAAGTAGAAAATAAACAGAAGGCATTTTATAATACCTGCATGCATCTAAATTGGGAAAGGAAATGTCTTACTGTAGTATGACCACCCCCAGAAAAGGGGTTTAAAGGAAGTGGGTGAGAGGGATTGTGGCAACGTTGTTCAATAGACAAGTGCATTTCTGGCATTCATAGGGAGAAATGTAGTTTAAGGGAAAAGTGTGAGAAAAATTCTCCTTTTACATTAAACACTGACAGCATCTAAGAACATATGGCCTTTTTGAAGAGATAAGGAAAATATGTCACTAAAACACTGAATAGATTAGAAAAACTTCTTATAAGTGAATTATCTAGCTATGACAGGAAAAGACACAGGATAACCCAAGCAAGGCAGAATTATGACCAACATCAATTTCTTCAAGGGGAAGTAGATCAAAGCCACACAGATGGTTTAAATGACACACCATCTTATTGCTACTGGCTGCATAAGTCACACAGGTGAGAGTCACAGGTTTTTGGGCCAATGTGGTTATGCACAGAGAAGCCAGAAGACAGGGACACAAATGCACTGACATTTCATGGTCTTTTCTTTTGGATTGATTTTTGGATGATTGGAGGCTCCTGCATTGGAAAAACCCTTTGGGATATTTTTTGGGGATTACTCTCGTCAGGATAATATATTAGCTAACCCAAATCAACACACCAAAAATAACTAGAGCTTCTCAGGACTAATTAAACTATATAAACTTTGAAAAAACAATGACTTTCTTGGAACTACTCTGGCATAAATACCATTTTTAGGAAAAATAAAGTTTCTACAAACAACTTGCCTTCTGAGAAATAAGTTTTGCTACCACATCTCTGGCATGCACATCTATAGTACAAATCGTCATGATCTTCTGCCTGTCTCCAGGTGGAAGTTCTCCCAGCAAAAGTGTAATCAGTGTATTCAATTGAGATATCTAGGAGAAATTTTTTTTAAAAAAGAAAAGTTACAAATGCATAACCTAACAGCCCAATAGTCTTCACATTTTAAAAGGGGACTTTAGTTTACAAAACAATTTTAATTATTATACCATTTGATCCTCAAAGAAACCTGGGGAAACACAAATACTGTTACTCCCTCATACAGGTCAAGGAGCTGAAACTCAGAGTAGACCAGTTACCTAGGGAACAATGACACAGCCAGGAGTAGAAGAGGGGTTTCCTGGCTGCCTGGAATGGATATTACCCTCTACTGATGATCTAGTCCACAATTTTAGTGGAACAGGAGTGACTACAAATTTTAAGAGGAAAAATAAGACTAACTCAAAACTATAAGAAGGGCTTAAAGGCAAGTTATTTTCTGCCTTATAAAAATTCACCTAACAACTAGTATTTATTCTGTTTTGTTTTTGTGTGCAAGATAATAATAATTACTGAGGAAATATTTAGACCAAGGATTATCTCATTTCATTGTTCTTATTCATATTTCTATTCTTCTTTAGGCCTGTGGATATCAGATAAATATTTTTCAAACTGCTGGTCTTTTCTTTGGAAAGTAAGGAAATATAATAACATGTAATGACAACTTAATGAAATAGAAAATATTGCATTACAGATAGTAGAAGCAGATATTCTATAGCGAAACTTTGTTTTGAATATGTAGATAATACATGTGAACTTTATCTAATATAAAATATTTCTATGGTAAATTCCTGTCAGAAATGTTTGAAAGATGCTCTCCTAGGTGCAATAGTGTCCCCTTTTCTCTTTAACTCTGCAAAAGACAGTTACAAACTGTTAGCACAGGACAGAGTTGATAATGAATATGGCAATTCGTAAGAATCTCTCAGACCTGGGTAGCCGACTGTCAAAACCAGGCTCCTGACTGTACTATTCATACATCCCAGAAAACATTAAACCCTGAAGACTTCCCTAATATTGCTGTGCATCTGAACACGAAGTCACATAACTGTAGTGAGAAGGGAGAAGGTAGATGACAATCTTAATATGCAGTTTACTTGAAATGAGAATGCAGTTTCCCAGGCACTAAGCACATTGCCTATATCATCTCACTGAATCTTACAGCAATCTATCAGCATCCTAACCTTATAGATGAGGAAACTGAGTCATAGATGTATTACCACATTGCAGTGGGGGAGGGGGAATTCAAAGCGTCTCGTTGCTGGGAGCCATTAGCCAAGTAGGTATGACAATTTCCTTGCCAGCGTACCCCATGTTGCGGTGACCTTGCTCAAGGACCAGGGCGGATTAGGGTGTTCCAGGTTTAGGATAATTGGGTTTAGGGCATTCCAGTTTAGGGCGTTCCAGGTTTAAGATTATTCCTGCTGGGAATAGGGCGTATCCTGCTGCCTGAGTTCCCCTTGAGTTCTCAGGGGTTCAGAGTATTTTTTGGGAGACAGAAGCCCAGTGGGAGTGGATTTGGGCAGAGAATGTGGATTTCCCCAGAACGTGATTGCAGACGGCTGGTGTGAGTTCGGGAATAAAGAGTTGCTGTTTGAATCTACAAGCTGTGTGGTGGCTCGTGATTGTGTGCCCAGCCAGACTGCGGCATTTGTGCCCAGCCAGACTGCGGCACCTCGTCTAACTTCAGAGCCTAAGTCTTACCAATCATATCTCATGTTACCTGTCCCAGCCTTCACAAGGCTCAGCTATCACCTACAACTCTGAAGGACTGCAGTTAAGCAAGAAGCAGTGCAAAGATTTGAAATCAAATGCAAAAGAAAGCTTGCTTAAAAAAATATAAAATTTATGAATCAGGAGAGACAACCACTTCATAAGATTTTATCTACTTCCTCCCCATCCCCCAGCTTTATTGAAGAATGGCTGACAAAATTGCATGTTTTTTAATGTGTACAGGGTAGTATTCTGATATATGTATACATTGTGGAATTACCACAATCAAGCTGATTGAAACATTCACCACCTCACATAGTTAGTTTTGGGGGGAGGGGATTAGGTTGGTGTGAATACTCGACATCTGCTCTTAGTAAATTTAAGTATACAATATATCATCATTAGCTATAGTTGCCCATGTTGCATATGAGGTCTTCAGAATGTATTTGTCTTATAAATGAAAGTTTGAACCCTTTGACTAGTATCTCCCCTTTCCTGTGGTAGCCCCTGGTAACCATAACTATGTCACTATGTGTTTGACTTTTTTTTTTATTCCACATAAGTGAGATTATGCAGTATTTTTGTTTCTCTGTCTTCCTTATTTCATTAAACACAATGTTCTTCAGATTCATCCATGTTATTGCAAATGACAGGATTTCCTTCTTTTAGGTTGAATAGAATTCCATGGTGTGTGAAAACACACACACACACACACACACACACAATGCTTTCTTTTTTCATCTATCAACACATACCTATGCTGTCTCCATATCTTCACTATTTTGAATATCATTGCAATATACATAGGA
This sequence comes from Marmota marmota marmota, assembly GCF_001458135.2. Taxonomy (NCBI): domain Eukaryota; kingdom Metazoa; phylum Chordata; class Mammalia; order Rodentia; family Sciuridae; genus Marmota; species Marmota marmota. The sequence goes on along the minus strand of NW_025999905.1, from coordinate 13,379,793 downwards.
GTACAGATATTTTGTCAAAATCATTATTTTATTTCCTTTGAACATATACCCAGAAGTGAGATTGCTAGATTATAGAGCAACTCTATCTTTAATTTTTTGAGGAACCTCTTTACTGTTCTCCATGGTGGCCATACAATATTTATATTCTCACCAAAAAAGAAAATGCAATATCTATGCACTGATGAAAGAAATGGAAAAAAGATACAAATAAATGGAAGGATACCCCATGTCCATAGATTGAAATAATTTTTTCTTTTTTGTACCAGGCCTTGAGCCCAGGGGCCCCAGCCATTAAGCCACATCTCCAGCCCTTTTTCATTTTGAGACAGGGTCTCACAAAGTTGCTTAGGACCTTGCTAAGTTGCTGAGGCTGGCTTTGAACTTGCAATCCTCCTGCCTCAGTCTCCCAAGCTGCTGGGATTTACGTTTTCAAAAGGCCCACACTATCTAAGGAATCTATAAATTCAATGCAATCTATATCAAAATTCCAACGACATTTTTCATGAAGAAAAAAAAATCTTAAAATGTGTATGAAACCAAAATAGACCTTAAGTAGTTAAAACAATCAAATGAAAAAGAACAAAGCTGGAGACCTATTTCCTGATTTTGAATCATATTACAAAACTATAATAATAAAAACACTGTGGCATGAGCATTAAAATATACTGGCCAATGGAACAGAGTCCAAACATTAATTTTTCAACTAATTTTCAAGATAGGCACAAAAAATACACAATGGGGAAAGGACAGTTTTAGTTTTTTCAATAAATGGGACAAGTAAAACTGGATATCCATATACAAAAAAAAATCACATTCAATGCAAAATAGAGCAAAGATGTAAATGTAAGACCTAAAACTATAAAACTCATAAAAGAAAACATGGGAAAAAGCTTCTGCCCATTGCAATGCTTTTATTGGGACTTGACACCAAAAGCACATTCAATAAAAGCAAACAACAAAAACCAACCCAAAGGGACTCCAGCAAGCTTAAAAAACAACAACAAAAAAACTTCTGCATACACAGGAAACAATAAAATAATGAAAAGGCAACATACAGAAGAAATATTTTCCAATCATATATCTGAAAAAGGGTTAATGACCTGAAATAGCAACCCATACAACTAAAAAATAAAACTACCTCATTTAAAATGAGCAAAACACCCAAATAGACACTCCAAAGGTGCATACAAACTGACCAACGTTGACATGAACCAACATTAAACATCATTAATCATCAGGGAAATAAGAACCAAAACCACAATGAGATGTCATCTCACACCCATTAGCATGGCATTATCAAAAGGTAAAAAATGAGTATTAGTAAGGATGTTTATATTATTACTAATAATATGATTATAATAATATAACAAAGTTATATTATTAACAATTACTTTATTATAATTTTTTAAATAGTCACATTTTAACAAAGATGTGATCATTTTTTCACATGTGATGTGTTCAGTGTTCATCATCCCCAAGCTTTTAAATTCCATGCAGGCAAGGACACTGTTGTATTCAGTGCTTTATCCCCAGAGTCACTTAAGAGTTAGCTGGCAGAGGTTTCCCTTAAGTGGACAAATGAATGTATCATACTGGACCATGCACACGTAAGTTTCTGAATGAAATTATATACGTATTGGTTAGCAAATAGGTCTTTTGGAGCAGGATATTTTCTTTTCTGGGTCAAGATATCCAGTCTTCACTGTCTCAAATCTTACACCACCACCAGTATTTGGTGATGGACTTAACAGTAAAAGTACTCTTTATGCCTTAAGAACATTTATAATTTCAAGCGCCTTCACTCAGCATTGTCTTGGCTGAGACTCCCAACAACCTGTGATTTCCACATTATTGATTCATTTTCCACAGAAGTTCAGTCAAATGAAAGATGATTAAAAATACAGCTTGTCACCATTATGTGCACAGCATCATATGTTGGAGATCTTATGCTGTCTCTCAAGATTAAGACTTTCCTGATGATACTGTTTCATGTGAAATAAAATTCTGTAATCATACCAAATAAATAGTAGTTATAAAATGAATATTATTGGGGCAGTAGCATCAGGTAGCAATTACTATATGGTCACACTATAATCACATACAAGTTTATGGTCTGTGACATAGAAACCAGTCCTTGGCAGCTTTTTAAAATATATACCCTATCTTGCAATTAGTACTTATTCTTGCCATTGGTCACAGCATTGCTGATTTTCTACTGGATCCAGGCTGCTTGCCTCCAGTTCACTACCTTTAGTCTCTGGAACTTGAGTGTCTGTTTTAAAATTGCATCTTCGCTCTAACTAGGATGTTAGCATAGCAAAAACCTGGGGCTATAAAGCAGTGAAACTGAGTACAATCCACAAGGCCATCCATGACCCTGCACTGCTCTTTCCCCATCGTATCTCACTCCTCCCACACTGGGCTTATCTTTGTTGCTCATCATGACTGCTTCAAGGTCACAGGAAGGGCTTCATCTGCCTGGAGTCCTATTCCCTGTGATCTTTGTATGTTGGCTTCCTCTCAACATTGAAGTCTTAGTTCAAATGTACCTCTTCAGATTGGCTTTCCCTGGCATACTATTTCCTACACCCTACTGGCCATTCATTCTATACAAACCTATTTATTTTCCTTATGGTGCTTATGAGTGTCTTATGTAGCTCCTGTTGATTACCTCTCCACTTTAACTCTAAAGGATGGAGGCCCTCATGTGTCCTGTTCTGTACCCTGCCTGGCACCATAGCTAGCATAAGGAATGTGCTCATCACATAATCACTGCATGAGGGAGTAAAGGAAGAAAGGAGTAAACGAAGGACAGTGACAATGCACACCAGAACAAGAGTTTGTTCTCTCATCTACAAGATGACACATGTGGTTACTGTCTCCAACAAGGAACACAGACACATAATTATAATTGTTTGATGAAACAAACACAAAGGACTTAGATAGCATGCAGAGTACAGAAACAGGGCTTTGCCTAATCTAGGGCGTGGAAAGGCATTTTGGAGGAAAGAGTATTTAAGCTGAGACTGAAAGACTGAGCAGGATTTTAGTTGTGAAGAATTCAGGAGCTGACTACCCAGGGGAGCAGTGTTAAGCCACTGAAGCAGCCTGTGGGAAGGTTCAGAACAGAGCAGGTGGCCCTGTGAGGGAGCTGTAGGTACAGAATGGCAGGAGGAGGAGCAGAGAGAACAGGTGCATGAGGATGCTGAAGGGGAAAGCAAGGGCCAGAACAGGCAGTACTTGGTCACCTCACACAGGTTGATGGTGTTGATGGTGTTGAAGGAGTCTGAAGGAGGGTGATGATTAGATTGCATTTTAAAAGATTTCTCTGGAAGGGAAATGAATCGGAAGGAAACAAGACTAGAGGGAGAAAGCCCAGAGGAGGATGCTACAGCCCCCCAGGTCAGAGGAGGGCTGCTTGGAATAGGATATCAATGCAGCAGTTTGAGAAAACAGGGGAATCAGACATCTCTGGGGCAACTGAAGATAGCTGTGGTTGACTTGGACAGTAGGTGAAAGAAGAGTCAAACCAGCTCCTAGTGTCGCAACTGGAGAAGAACATTCATGTCATTTTCTGAAACTTGGAACACTGGAGAGCAGATTTAAGAAGAAGAGTTCAGCTATTTTGATGTGTGTTGTGAGTACCCTGTGAGAATTCCAATACAAATCCAATATGCTTTTGACTGTGCTTCAGGAGAGACAGCTGAGCTGAAACTCAAAATCACCAGCAATTTGACAAAGAAAACAGAGCATCCCGAGCAGTGGGTGAGATTAGCCAGGGATGTGTAATGTGGTGAAAAGAAAAAAGGACCCAAGACAGAGTCATAAGAAACAGAAACATTTCAGGGATCAGAGGAGGAGCCAGGAAAATTGAAGAATAGTCCAAATGTTCTAAGTAAAAATTGGAATTCAAATAATCTTGAATATAAGTGAGGAGAGTATTTGAAGGAGGAGGGAGTGTTTTCTAACATTAAGAATTCAGAAATAGATGGAATCTACTGGTAGAAATGGGCTGTGGAGAGTCTAGGAGCAAAGGGAAAGAACAAGCACTGTTGGCTGGTCCGCTGCACCCTGGATTCCACCTCTATAGATCCACAGATCCACAGAACCACGAATAGAAAATATTTGGGAGAAAAACCCTTAATCCATACCAAACATGCATAGAACTTTTACTTCTCCTTACTCCCTAAACAATTAAGTATATCAATTATTGAGCATTGCATTAAGTATTATACATAATGAGGTAGTGATATAATGTAATCAGGAGGATATGCATAGGATATGGACAAACACTACACCATTTCATATAAATGACGTGAGCATCATGGGTTTGCATATTTACAGGGATCTTGGAATGAATCCCCCCAAGGATAACAAGGGAAAACTGTAGTGACACTAGCTCAACAAAACTTTAGTGAAGATACAGGTTACAGAGCTAGGGCAGGAAATGGAAGGTGATGTGGTATTAAGGAACCATCTTTGTTTTTATGTAACGGGAGAGATCTAGGCATATGTAATAACAGGAATAAGCCAGAGTGAGAAACTGAAGACAGAAATAGAAAAGGAAGTCAGGACAATCCTGAGAGAAACCAGAACACTGATAGAGAAGAGGCTCTGGACAATGTGGGTGTCACCCTCCCCTCCTAATAGAGGTCAGTACAAAGCAAGGGACAGAAGCTCAAATGCCACTGATCTAGTTCCACTCTGATAATATCAGCAGATAAGAGCTAACATTTATTAAGTGCTTCTGGATGCATTATGTGTACACATGTGTATTGCATGTACATATTCTAATTTAAGTATCATAACCCTCAGATGAAGTACATATCCAATTTTATACATGAGAATATGAGAGAATTTGCTCAAAATCACATAGCCAGAATTTAGTACAATCTCCTAAGCTTTGACTGTATATTTTCAAATACTTAACCCTCCCATAAACATAGTATCACAGGGTACCTAGGCAGGCAAGAGTAAGATTCCAATGGTTGTAGTGGGTGGAGGGAAGTAACTTGGTATTCTTCACCTATGAATTTTCTTTTTTAGTAAACATAAAAATGTTGAAGAAAACGATGTGAATCCTGGGCACCACTCAGTTCAGATGGCATGCATTTCTAGAGGACTGTAGTCTCCCCCAAAGAGGACCAGCTGGCCTAGTGGGCTGATGGTAGCTTCTCCATGAAGAATGGTGTCAGGAACTCATGGTCATAACTCGTGGTTCCTGATCATTGATTCTGTCCTGACCTAGGTCCTGTGGCAGTCTGGTATACAGAGGCCACATGTGTGAACTTAAGAAGCTGTGTCCCCAAGGACTATAGGTTTAAATAGGGCAAAATGGCAAGAAGTTCTTCTTCGCAATAGAAGCACTGAAGTTTTACCAGCCTCAGCCATGGCAGATGCCCTAATTTGGGGACAATTAGGACATGGTGAAAAAAAAAAAAAAACTGGAAAAGGCTATTCTGTAGGAATGTTAAGATCTGGAGCTCAGCAAATCAAAATACAACTTAAAATATAGCTGTGATAGCACTTTAGGAACCAGCTATCAGAACTCTTGACCCCTTTCCCACTGGACCTAACACTCAAGTTCTTGTTTCATAACAATAGCAATAAGGATCCTGAAATCCAGCAATGGGTCACCTTAAGCAGTATCTGAAACAATGATTTTCCTTTCCACCAGCCAAAGCAAACAATATTGTTAAAGGACCAAGTCCTGCCTTCTGAAATCATCAGAGGCATTCTCAATTTGTTGCCTTCCTTTCCAAGGTTCATTTCCTACTTTTCTAAGTGTATTGCCAAAACCACTAGCACAATATTGAGCAGAGAGTGTAGGAGACAAGTGAACATAATTACTTCATGTTTGACACTAATGGAAATGATTTTAAAGTTTCACCATTAAGTATGATTTTCTCTGCAGGTTTCTGGTAGATATTTTTCATCAAGTTATAAAGGTTCTTTCAAATGCTTATATTAGAAAAGAAAAAAGGTGTAAAGGCAATAACCTAAGCTCCCACCTGAAGAAATTTGAAAAAGAGGAACAAATTAAACTTATAGAACAAAAACAAAAAGTAAACAAAATAAAAATGCAAATGAGTGAATTATTAAACAAACAATAGAAAGTCAACAAAGTCAAATGTTAGTTTCTTGACAACAAAGTTGATAAACACCTAAAAAGTCTAATGGGAAAAAACAGAAAACATAAATTATCAATACCAGGAATGAAAGTGGGACATCAGGCCAGAACTTAGATATTCTATGGACAATATTGAAACAATACAACAAACTGTGAAAATAAATTGGAGAACAGATCAAGGTTAGACAAATACTTTCTGTGTAGGGCAGACAGTAACCATTTCTGATTCTCTGGGCCATGTGGTCTCTGTCACGACTCCTCTATTTTGCCATTATAGTGTGAAAGCAGCCACAGACAATAGGCACCGGATGATTCAGCCAGGGCCCCGACTCTAACAAAATGGGGAAATACTTTGAAAAGTAAAAATTTCCAAAACTGACACAAGAAAAATTGTGTCAGCAGCCCCCAAAGCTAAACAGCTGTGTGTGTATAAAAGAAATAAATTTATAACAAAAAATATTCCAAAAATGCCAGGCCCAGATATCAGAGAGGTTTGCCATAAACTGTCACGAAACAGAAGAAAATGCAACCCTCGGCAGCTCCCTCTGAGAATACCCTGATCCCAAACTTAGAAGGTATCACAGGGGAAGGAATTACAGACCAATGACTGATAATGAAGGCAAAAATCATTAACAATCTGTTAGCAAACAGAGTCCAGGAAAGACATAAAGATATGGATATAAAGGATCACATTGAGTTCATTATTCAGGAGTGCAAAGTTGACTTAACTTTCAAAACTTCACAGTTAATACAAACCACAGGGCCATCTCAACAGATTTGAAAAGGCTCAAGGTGTCTTCAAGATAAAAACTCTCTCTAGTAATAGGAAGCATTTTCCTTTATTCGATAAAGGATGTCTGTAAAGACATATAACATCAGGCATAATAGCGAAACATTCAGTTGATATGATGTACTGATATGATGTAAGGTACTCTTACTACATCTGTTCAACATTGTACTGAGTCCTGACTCAAAAATTTAAGAAAAGGAAATAAAGAGCAAATAAAACAATGAAAAAGTAAAAATTTCATTGCTTACAAATGATGTATTATGTATGTAGTAAGTCCTATGGAATTTACGCGGGCGTGTACTCGTGCGCATACACACACACACACTTAAAACTACCAAATGAAGAACACAAACTTGGCAAAGTCCCAAGACTTTGTAAATATTTAAAAGGCAATATATTTCTATTACCAGCCACAATCACTGGAAAATAAATTTAAAACTTAATTAGTATATAAAACAGAATCAAACATCACATATTTAAATATATATATACTGAGAAAAGTACAAAAATTCTACATTGAAAACCATAGAAAACACTGCTGAGAGAAATTAGAAATGTCCTATTAGAACAATAAACCATTAATATAGAGATGCTCATTCCCCCAAGATTTATATTTAGATCCAATGCCATCCCAGTCAAAATTTTTTAAATTAATTTTTAATTTATATTTGACAGTGGAATGCATTGTAATTCTTATTATACATATAGGGCACAATTTTTCATGTCTCTGGTTGTATACAAAGTATATTCACACCAATTCATGTCTTCATACATGTACTTTGCATAATAATGTCCATCACATTCCACCATCATTTCTTTTTTTTTTTTAATTTTTATTGTTGGTTGTTCAAAACATTACATAGTTCTTGACATATCATATTTCACACTTTGATTCAAGTGGGTTATGAACTCCCATTTTCCACCATCATTTCTAATCCCATGCCCCCTCAATTCCCCTCCCATCCCCCCAGTCAAAATTTAATTAGACTGTGACGAGGATACAGTTCAGTGCTAGAGCACTTGCTTGTGAGACCATGGGTTGGATCCCTAGCACTGGAAAAAAAGTTTAATAAGGCCTCCAAAAATAGACTTTAAAAATAAATGTCATGATAGTAAAATTTATACTGAAAACAACTTAAGAATATTCCAAACAATTGTTGGTGTGGGGGAACCAAGTTGGAGGATATAACATGATTTCAAGATTTACTACAATGTTATAATAATTAAGACTATGGATTTGACATATATACAAAAAAATAAATCAATGGAACAAGAGAGTCTAGAAATAGATCCACTTATGTACAGTCAATTGACTTTTGACCAAGATGCCAAGTTAAGTCAATGGAAAAAGAAAAAATGTATAAATCACAGTTCTAAATGAAAAATCTAGAACAATAAAGCAACTTGTGAGAAATAGGATATCTTCATGGCTTTTAGATAGGCATGACTCTCATACACATCAATGAAAATTTTGGTACATCAAATTATAACTTTCTGCTTATTAAACACCATTAAGAAAATGAGAAGTCTACTTATTTTCTGACAAAAGATTTATATCTAAAATAAATTCTCAAATCAACAATAAAGAGGTAAAATACCCAATTTTTAAAAAACGGAGCAAAAGATCTTCATGACAAAAGATTGATTAATACATGAGAAATAATCCAATAGCTTTAGCTATTAGAGAATTGCAAATGAAAATGCACTGAGATATTATTTTATAGCCATTGGGAAGACTGCAATTATAAAAAATAACACCTAACACAGCCAAGTATGAAATTTATAGAATTCTGTTAAACTGCTGATGGGAATGCAATAATGGAAAACTGGTTGTGTCTTAGATGGTTAAATACAAACCTTCTCTATTACCAAGCAATTTCACTTTTAGGTATTTACCCAGACAAAATGAAAACATAATACCCACAAAAAGACTATTTTCAATATGGCATTATGTAAAAATGTGGATGTGTAACCGATGTGATTCTGCAATCTGTATTTGGGGTAAAAATGGGAGATAACCTAATGTATGAAATATGATATGTCAAGAGCTTTGTAATGTTTTGAACAACCAATAAAAAAAAAGACTATTTTCAAGAATGTTTAAAGCAGCCTTATACCTCACACTGGAAATCAAGAAGTCAAATAATAAAATGGATAAAAAAGGTAGTATATTGATACATTGAAATACTACCTAACAGTTAAAAAAGGATGCAAAGCAAATGCATCAACAAGGTAGATGAATCTCAAAAATATGTTTGTAAAGAAGTGTGAAGGGTCTAAGAGTCACCATGAAAACTAATCTGCTAGTTTACTGCTGTTTCATGGGTGCTGGCAGAAGATAGAGAGACTCCTGGGTCAGAGATAAGGGACAGTTTATTACTCACAGCAATAGCCCAAGTCACCTTGGAGCATCTGTATTTGTACTAGTTCTCTAAGTTCAAACTTTCAAAGGCTACTCAGAAAGAGTCATTACATGCTATGTGAATTGTACTACAAAAGAAAAATTCTGAGTTTAGGAAGCCCAACTCTTTTATAAAAGATAGTAAGCTTGCCTGACCTTTGCTCTAGAAAGAGATATTTTTATTATACTAGAGAATAAGACAACCTGCCTTTTGTTTCTGGAATGACTCAATATTGATCTTCTGCACTGTATATTTCAGAATGTTCACCTGAAAATACAGTCCAGAACATCCTGAAATATATAGTCCAGAACAAAAGGCAGTCAGTACTTTTAATCATAAGCTATACAGAAACATGAGATCCATGAGTACTGTCTACCAACAGCGCGTTAAGTGAAAAATCCAGACAACAAAGATGATATGCCAATTTACAAGATAAACCAAAAGAATTTTCTTTTGTATTATATTATTGTGTGGGTTTTGAATTGTATCTTTGTCTGGTTTTTGTATCAAGTTTATTTGAACTTTATAAAAGGAATAGAAAATCTTTCCATCTTCATTTATGCTCCCAAACAGTTGATTTAACATGATATTCATCTGTTCTTTTAAATGTCTAATAAAACCCACCAAAACAGGGCTGTATTGAAGGAGAAGGTGGGGGATGGTAGAGTGCACATATTTGATTATAATACCTTGATTACAATTTGTTATGGAGTGGTTAAGAGTTGTTCCCCAAACTCTCCTGTGTTAATGTAGAATAGTTAGAGCTAAAGTGATTGGATTATGAAAGACGTGATCTAATCAGTCTCCTAGTTTGAACGGACTGACTGGGAAACTGTACTGATTCTGAGTGGGGCATGGTTGGAGGAGGGGGTTACTGAGGGAGTACCCTGAAAGAATTACATCTTTCCTGTGGTTTCTTCCCCTACCATGAGCCTAGTAATTTTCCTCCACTGGGACCTTCTGCACAACATATTGCTACACTTTGGCCCTGGAGCAATGAGATGGTCATCTATGGACTGAGATCTCTGAAGCCGAGCCCTGCTCTAAGCTGTTCTTGTCGGGTAATTTGGTTACAGTGACAACACACTGACTAAAACACAATTTTAAGTATTTCTGTGGGTGTCTACTTGGATCTTCTACCACATTTGAATCAACTCAGCAAAAAAGTGTTCACAGAAACTCACCCATTTAGATTTAAAAAAAATAATAAACCCAGGGGTACTCCTTATAACTCAGGGGTACTGAGCTACACTGTCCTTTCCCTGCCATTTTTTATTTCAAATTTTGTGGCAGAGTCTCACTAGGTTGTCCAGTCTGGTCTCAAACTTGCAATCTTTAGCATCCCAAGTAGCTGGCACCAAAGGAGTATACCACCATACTCCATTTATTTAGATTTTTAATTTATTTATTAGCAAAATGATACCACAAAGTTACCTTGTCACTTTATAGTCTCTACTCAAAGGGATGTTTCCGTTCCTTACCCATTGCATATTTTCTTATTTTTCCCTCTGAATTGAAAAAATTGATATTATTGGCCTGTTCAAAGAACAGTGTTAATGAATCAGATTGGAATCATATGGCACACAAGTAACAAATCGTCTTTTTCTCTTACCTCCATCTGTCATGGTGTGGATCTTGAGTTACTACAGGATCTACTCTACACTTTTTTTCTCTAGAGAAAGGAGGTAAACTGTAAGCCATGAGCCAAACCTGGCCCACCATCTGGCTTTATAAATAAATTTTTGTTGGAACCCAGCTATACCCATTTGCTTACAAATTTACCTATAGCGTCTTTCTCACCATCACAACAGAAATGTTCAGTTGTGGGAAAGCAAACCATTTGCCATCTGCTTCTTCATGGGAGAAGTTGGCTAACCCCTGCTCTATAGTCAAGGCATAATCATGACAGAAGTCCTCTATACATGGCTCACTTTACAAATTATTTCACAGGATTTTTACTGGGGAAAAACACCTTTATTAGTATTAGTTGAGGTGTGGCGGGAGTGGAAGAGGTTCCAACTGCCTATGTCTTCTACATTCAATCCGATCACTGACCATAGACTTTTTTTTATATTTGTTGAATCTCAGTTTATAATTTCTCTGGAATTTCACTGGGTTAAAATGGATGTGTCATTCCCTATTTGACTAGAACTTCCTCATTTTTGAATGACTGCACTGATTTTGTTCCCTCTTAGTTACCCATCAGTTCAATTTCATCTGTTGTTAAATTCCTGGTATCTTTCACATTATCTGGTCCAGTACTTCCAGGAACAACATGAATATATTTTTCATATCTTGCCATTCCATGTGCAGTCATCTCTTGGTGTCCAGAAGGACTTGGTTTCAGGATTGCCTCCCCACCACCACCAGATACCAAAATCTGTAGATGTACAAGTCCCTTATTAAAAAAAAAAAAAAAAAAAAAAGGCATAGTCTCTGGGTATAACCCATGTACCTTCTCCCTGTACTTTAACATATAGATTACTTATAGTATCTAATACAACATAAATGCTATATAGATAGTTATACTATATTTTTAGAAATAATGACAAGAAAAAAGTTTTTACAATTTTAGTACAATTTAAAAAAAAAACATTTTCTATCTGCAATGGGAAACCTGATGATATCAACTTAATTTTGGATGAGAAAAGAAGTAAAACACATGTGCTTTCCTCAACTTATTATGGGTCCCTGTAGATTATAAAGCATGAAACTATCAGATCCCACTTTTATATGAAGGCAAAAAGACAAAAACAAAACAAAAAACTTGTGTCCGGTATATAGTGGGTAACTTCAGGATTGACAGGTTCTCCAAGTCAGTTAATATGGGTTAGGACAAAATAAAGATAAATTACAAATTTTGTATACAATCTGGTTTTAAACAATTTCTCAGCATCTGAGAGTGAGGCCAAAATTGACTTTAAGCAACAAAATAAGATTTCTTTCCTAAACACAGTAATTTTGAATCTTTGTGTGTAGGGGGAAGATGGACCGTTAATGAGAAAAGTTTTATGTTGTTGATTATGAATCTCATTAAAGGTCTCTGGGTAATTTCTCAGCATACTATAGTTGATAATTTTTTAAAGTACAAAATGTAATTGTACTCTCAATTTCTCACATATTTCAATAATGAAGGAGAAGAAATACTTTCTTACCAGGTCAAAAGCCTTTAAAACACATTTTTCCCCCCAAAGAAAATTCAAATCTGAGAATTTTCAAAAACAAAGCAGGTATATACACTCCAAAATGCAGAATTTTGCATTTAATCCCAATATCATCATACATACAGTCATAAAAGACCTCAGGGAAATAGAATTTAAAATAATTATCTTAGATAATTATACTTTTTAAGAAAAGGTAAAAAAATACTTGTTTAGGTAGATCACCAATTATAGCCAAATCTGATCTCTAGTTTTTAAATTAAGTCATTTAAAAGAACTAAAGTTCATTTTAAAAACTGTTCGCAATATTACCAAGAGTGATTTTAATTAAAAACACTCTAGCAGATGGTTCCATCATTTTTAAAGGGAGAACACTAAAAGGATTTCAACTTAGACCCAAACCACAACTTTGAAAGTATGCAAATGTTAGTTTCTCTAGATTATACATTAGTATCGTTTCAGAACTGAAATACTATATCGAAGGCACCTGTTTGGTTTGTCTGTCAAACATTCCAATTTGTGTTTGGAGTGTTTCACAGTTAAATTGATAAATGCTTTCTTTTTTTTCTGTTTTTCTTCCTTTTCTCTACTTCTCATTTCATATATACACACACACACACACACACACACACACACATAGTGTTATATAAATATTGAACAAAATGGAAAGCAAAAAAAATATTGAGAGACGAAAGCTAAATTTCTCGAATTAGTTGAAAAAGTTAAAGCTCCTGGAATGTGAATTGCCTGAGGAGGAAGAACAGCAGGAGCAGCTGCCCATCGTTACCAAAGGGGAAGCAAAGAGGCAACATGAAAGCTTGAAATACGTTAGTGCTTTGAAAAGCAATAAAATCCTTTACAACACTCAAAATCTCAAGTCTATGTCATGTGAAGCTGAGGTGTTCCAAAAGGACCCTGCAAATGGGATCAGGAAGTCCTAAATGGAGTAACCACAAAATTAATCCAGAACCTATAAGAGATCTTGAATAAATGAGGGAAAAAACACACCAGAGGACATTGGTGCAACTCAGTAGAGACAGGAAAAGGAAACTTTGATAACCTTTTAATAAATAATCACAGAGCCCAAAGTGATAATGCATGTCTATAATCCCAGTGACTCAGGAGGCTGAGGCAGGACGATCACATGTTTGAGAGCAGCCTGGGCAACATAGCAAAACTCTATCTTGAAATTAAAAAGATAAAGGGCTAGAATGTGCTTTACTGCCCCTGGGTTCAATTCCCAGTATCAAAAACCAGTCTCAAGAGAACTAGTATTGGTAGAACAATCTAAATAAAAGTATCGAACATCTCTGAAATAACTAATGAAAGACTGAAAACCACAGTAGAAAGACTGGTATTAATAAAACTGATTTTTAAAAACCCAAAAGAACTTTGGGAGGTTGAGGTGCAATTACTGAAATTAAACTAGTGAAATAAGTAAGGTGAAGTATCTATAAGGAAATCCTTGTACACCACTGGTGAGACTATATCTTTATACTACCAATATTGAAAACAGTATGGCAATTATTCAGAAAAGTAAAAATGGAACTACCATAGCATCCAGAAAACTCAATCCTGGGGATACATTCAAAAGAACTGAAATCAGTATGTCAAAGAGATATCTGCAGTCCTAAGTTCATGGCAACACTATACATAATAGTCAAGACATATAATCAACTTCCATGTCCATGAATAGATGAGCGAAATTATTTTTTTTAAAAAATGGGGGTAAATACATGCAATGGAATACTATTCAGTTTTTAAAAAGAAGGAAATCCTGGATCTGCAGTAACAGTGAGAAACCTAGGACACATTATGTTAAGTGAAATAAACAAGGCATAAAAAGAAACACTACATGAGCTTACTTATAAATGGAGCATGACAAAGTGGAACTGGTATTTAAACAAAGTGAAATGGTGGGTACCAGAGGCAGGGGTTAGGGGGGTGGGGGTGGGATTGGAAAAGTGTTAGTCAAATGATACAAAACTCCAGTTGGATAAAAGGAGCAAGTTCAAGAGATCTATTGTATATTATTGGTGACTACAGTTAATAACAAAATATTATATATTTGAAAATTGTTAAGACTTTAAATGCTTTCACCACAAAAATTATTATGTGAAGTAATGTATATGCTAAATAGTTTGATTTAATCATTTCACAATGTATATCAAAACATCAAGTTATACACAATAAATAATTTAAAAAAAATTTTTTTTAGTTGTCAATGAACCTTTATTTTATTTATTGATATGTGGTGCTTAGAATCAAACTCTGTGCCTCACACATGCTAGGCAAGTGCTCTGCCACTGAGCTCAATGTTGGCCCAAATAAATACAATTTTTATTTGCCAAATAAAATACGTGAAATCTTTAAAGTAAAAAAAACTTAAAGTGTTTAGGGGCAAAGATCACAGATTTCTGTTATTTCTTTTGAAATGAATGATATATATATGTAAGATGAATGGGTGGAGAGCTAAACAAACAACAAATATATGAGAAATGAAACAAAATATTAATTATAGAATCTAGGTGGTAGGCATGCACATAATTGTTATTGTTTCAATTTTTCTATATGTTTGGAAATTTTATGGCCAATTATTGGGGGAATGTATCATATTATGTATCATATTGACACACTGTCATTGTTGTTGCCAACAACTTCATAATATAACAAAAGCAATGGCTAACACATCATACTTAAATTTTGTCAACTACTTTAAAATAGCATTTTACATATATTAACCAGTTTCATCTAACTAGTTATATATAATATATAATCCTGGTACTGTCACTATCCTTGCTTTACAGATGATGAAACATAGAGCAGATAGATAGCTTGTCCAAAGCCAAGTTAAACAGCTGGTAAGTAAGTGGTAGAAACTGAGATCTGAACCTATATAACCTGAGGTGTTTTTTTTTTTCCTTAATCATATGCTACATATGCTATGAAAGAGATTAGTAAACTCAGAAGCATATTTATAAAAAAAAATTTAGTAAAGTTGGGAGAAGATTTTAAAAATCACTTGGATTATAGCACAAAGAGGTAAAGAGTTGGGAAATTTAAAATACAGTTTAAGAGATGGAGGGGGCAGAATGAGAAGTTTCAATATACAATAAAATTCTAGATGAAGAAAATAGAGCAAATGGAGAGAAAGAATTATTCAAATCAGAACTGGAAGAAAATTTTTCTGAAGTTGAAGACAGACATATAAATGAAGATTCAGGTTCACCGAGTCTTTAGCATACTAAATTTGAAAGGGAAAAAACCCCTACAATAATGTATAATATAATAAAATATCAGAACAACAAAAAGAAAACCTAAAAGCAGCCATAACCAATAGACTAATTACAAAGGAAAAACAAATTTAACTGAAGCTTTTATAAAAATAAAACCCACAAGATAATGGAAAAATAGTTTTAAAGTTTGAAAAGAAAATAACTCTCAATTTAGAATTCTATACCTAGCAAAAATATCAAAAGTCAAAATAAAAAAGACAAAGAACCAAAAGGTTTCCAATGATAATCAACCATTCACTGCATGAACTGCTAAAAGGTCTACTATGGAGACGAATTAAATCCAGAAATAGGAAATGGGATGAAAATTAAATAAGTCATTGCTAAAAAACATTGGTAAATTTAAGTACAATTTAAAATAATGTCACAATTAATAGGGTTCAAAAAATAACATAAAATAATGGCAAGTAATTGTTAAAAAAGAGGAGATACTAGAGATCAGAATAAATGATTTTCATCTATGAACTTTAAATTGTCAAAACAATTTAAGAGCCTTGAGAGCACAAACATTATCCCTGGAACCACAGAATCGAGAGCCTGCCTAAGAATTGGACAATCAGAGGAAACCCAAAGAAAATAGAGGGAGGAAAAAATTGCTGGAATTTCCAGATAAATGAATACCATTTGGTTATTTTTAGTGTAAATTTGATGTATAATCATGATGAGAAAAAAGGTTGATAATGTATTGAATGAAAACATTAATTAACCAAATAAAATATATGGCATGTAAAAGAAACGGATACTTTTCTATGCATACCTGCCAATATAGATATACATCTACTATATGTGTATAATTATACTTATATATAAATAGTACAAATTGATACATATTTATGTAGAGATAGGCATCTATACACTCACACAAAGAAAAACTTTAAATGTTTATATGCCAAATGTTTTTTCTAGAAAGTGAATCTATATTTTGCTTTTTAAAAATTATTTTTCATTAATTTTATGAGCATATTTTCTTCTTTTGTATTTTTGCCAATAAACATACTAAATCATGAAATTGAAAATAAAATTGATATAATCTATAAAATATCATTATTATTATAAGAAGCAAATATTCAAAAAAGCACAGAAATGACAAGTTGAAGGCAAGGGAGAAAAATTAAGAGAAAAAAATTTAGAGTAAAATAAGTAGAAATATGCTTGTTGAAAGATTTAAGTTTGAGCAGTGATTGACAACAGCTGAAAGTTAAGACAGGATATTATTTTAACTAAGTATTTTAAAATGTCATTATTACATATAAAACAGTTGTAATAAAAAAGCAATTATTAGCAGATTAACCAGCAAGTAATTTTTATCAGAGAATAATAAAATTGAGTTTTAGTTAATTATCTCAGTTATTTATGTCCATGAAATAAAAATTAAGTACTTAGCTTCAGCCACTAGAATTACAGAGACAGCACCCTAGGAAGTAATCAGCCACTTCTTTAAATTCAATCATAATCTCAAATAGAAACCAATACCACATCTTCCAAAGGATGGAAAACTAAGAATGTATTTTTATCCAAATGTAAATGATAAAGGAATGAATGAAACTTACCTCTTTAAGTCCCTTCAAGTGTCAAAAATCATAAACCTATAAAAATACCTGTTTTTTATGGAAATCCTTCAGGGCTGTTTCATAGCCTTCCTCCAGCCTACTGAAGGCTATTCCAACATCTGTGGTCCACCATATTTGTGAGCTGGTCAGTGCAACCTGAGCTGGGAAATCGAAAATCCACAGTTCCCGGGGTGTTTCCTCGTAGGCCACTATGGCTTCGGTGATAGACTGGCGCACCGTCTCTTGCATCGTCTGTTCAAGCTGCAGAAGCCAAGTTTCCACCTTCAGAAACAAATGGAATGTGTAGCATAGGGTTAACTATGGAAGGAGGACCATTCTACCTTCCCACCAGCTCTAGGCCATGCAGCAAGCAAGACCTTGTGTGGATTCACTTTAAAGTCCTATAGAAAGCTACAGAGGGGAGGATGAGCAAATGATCAAATGATTAATGAAGTCTTTTTCCTACATGAGCCCGTCTTCTCATGCTGACACACCTCATTGCATTTTACATACCAGCTGCCTAATAGGTTTCCACAGCCGAAACAGAGCATGGGTTCTCTATTATTCATTTTCCAGGTTTAAAGACTAAGAGGTTCTAGACCAAGAATCTCCCCAGCTCCGACAGTGTTCTGAGAAACCAAATGCAGCACCACCTGAGGTCTGAGTCATATTCAAGAGTTTTGGGGATAATGGAAAACTGATTTCTAAAAAATTATCTTCTGATAATATTTAAATCTCCTTAAAATTCTCTAATATCTTCATAGTTCTGAATCTCATGACAGTGTTGTTAGTAAGTATCTTAATTATATTCGCTACTGGTTCTAATCTTCACACTTGTCAGAAATAAGACAGCAAGAGAACATAAAAAAGAGGACAACTGCTGACTTGTGAAAGTTAATTTTTTTTAAAAAAATTTCATTTCAAGTTTATTTTGTTCCCACAAATATATCTTAGTCAGTTTTCCACCCTGTTCAGATGTAGTTTGTTAATAATGCATCTGTCTTCATTTGCAAATATCAATAAGTAAAAGGATTCATAACTATTTGCAAATGATTGAGTACAGCCAAAAAAGACTATTGAATAAATTCTAGAACCATGTGAGATACTGAAGATTTTACAACTGATTTCTTCCCCTTCTCTTGTGAAGATGGAAGCAGCATTCCTAGAACATCTTCTCAAGAGAAGTGGGGAGGCTGATGAGCACCATCATGGTCACGGCCCCAACATCTCTTATTAGCTGGGCTTTGTTAATGTTTGAGTTAATGGTCCCTGATCTAAAAAACAGAGTCCTGTATCTCTGCTTTAATCACTAAGCACAACTCATAAAGACACCAGATAACAAGTTCTGCCAGTAAATCAGTCATTATGTGTGCAGCTCCTATATACTCTGTGGCTCGTGTCCTCAATACAGCCACCTGTCCTCAAGAACATTCCAGTCCATTTGGGAAGACCAAACACATGTGGCAGTCAACATACCAGCTTGTGGTGTTCAAATGACTACACCAACAATGCTGACTTAATTCAGCATGATCAGAACTAAGTTCTGAGGAGTGCTTGCTACATCCTTTCCTTTTTAATACTTCAAAACCTTCTGCCTAACTTTCTATGGCAACAATTGTCACCTCCCATTATTACTCATAATGTGAATATACATTTCCTCGATGAGCCAAGGAGTCCTCAATGACAAGGGTTATATCTTATTCATTTCTGGGTCCCTAAAAACCTACCTTGGCATACAATGCACCGTAGATATTCAGTAAATACTTGTCAAATAGACTAAATTTGGAGGAAACAATTATAAAAATGTAAAAGGTTTAAAAAGAAAGTAAAAATCATCTTATCGTAAAACAAAGGCAATTAAGTGAATGCAGTATATGTCCCCAAGTCTCTTGCATAAATTGCTTATATAGAATAAATTAGAGCATCATAAAAACTTTCAATATCAAGGGTTCCTGCTAGCGACAACTACATCCATCAGTTGGACTCTCCCCTCTGGGCACCATGCCAGGAGATGAACAGTCTGCTGGGGAGGGAGCAGACAGCAGCACACTTTTGTCAAGATAGTTTATGGTGACTTCTTCTAATCATTATAATAATATCCTAAAAGCCCAAGAGATCAAACAATATATTTTAATCAAAGTATTCTACCATCTGCTTCCCCTTCATTTGGCAGGATTTTTCTGGTACAATATTAAAAGGCAACAGAGAAGAGTAAAGAAAACACTTATAAAATAAGCTTGCAATCACATTTCTGCAAAGAACACTTTATAAGGAACTCCCTGTCCCAGCCCAAACAGTTCTCTGACACAGGTTACTCCCTTGGTTACTCTGTGGGTTAATCTAAGATACATAAGCCTCATCAGAAAAAGATGCAATTTCCCTAAATCATCTGCATATATCAAAAGTTCTGTCATAAGTTATAAGAAGGCATTCTGTGGATAATTCTTAAGGGTGTTTTTGAGGTATTTAACTGTAACTGTAGAAAATATTCTGTTACCTCTGTGCACACAACTCAATCAGCCTTATTTATGAGCAGCCATTTACAACATTCATATCAGAATATTGAACCACAAGCCTCTTTAAAACCACCCTACTTCTGGACACTGCTTGGATCTAACCCTTCCTGCATTCTGAGGAGTGGTGGAACAGAGCACATTTTGTAGAAGGTCAAGTCACTGGACTGTATTTGCTAGTACTTCTGGAATCCACTCATTCCATTTGTCATAGTCCATTCTGTCTAGTTCAATTCCCAGGATCTCTGACACCCTGCTGGGTGCTGAAGTTAAATGAGCAGTCACCAGGAAGCTTGGGACAGTAGCCCCCTCTCACACTGGATATCAGCAAACAGGAATCTCCTAACTCAAGACCAACCAGAGCCTGATTTGACATGAGTTGTTTTTTTTCTTATTCAATTTAACTCCCCTGGCATAGAAAACCTCATAATCAAATCTTACATGGCCTATGCATTCACACTTGGCTTGGAACGGAACATACTCCTTTTCTTTGCTGTACATCCCAACTGCTCTGTAAGCAGACGCATCCTGATTATCTTCAAACTGCAGATCTGTGATGCTGTCAAACAGTTTGGCAAGGTGACGTGTTACCTAAGACAAGAGTATTAGAAAAGATAAGAATGTTTCTTACTGCAAATGTAGCCTGGTAATCTAAAGATAATGCTACATGAAGTTACAAAACTTACCTTATAGAATTATAAAGTAATCTCAAAATGGTTTTCCTCAAAATAAAGGTTACTTATCAAATTTCAGCCCTTGAAATGACCTTGAAAGAGAATAGCCAGGCATCTGGGTTCATCACCACGTGTTGGCTGGTGAATACTTACCATGCAAAGTCCCCCGTTTTCTATTTGAAGATTAGAAACTTGCCAACTTCTCTATATAGACATTATTCCTGAGGACAATCATTCTGCTGTGATGTTTGAAGTCAATTTTTTAAAATTCAGATTTATTTTATTAGTGTATATTGTTAAAAATCTGGCAAAATATGTGAAGCCAGTATACAAATTAGAATCTTATGATTTTGGGGGTCCATTGTTATCATTTAGTTGCTCTGATACTTCAGCGAGCCCCATAACATCCTTGTGGCATAAGATAGATTATATTTCCCTATTTTCATTGACAAGGAAATTGAAACTGAAGTATTAGGTGAATTTCTCTTAAGTCAACATTGCTAAAAGTGAATAGCAATGAGATTTTCAATCTACAATTCCCAGCCAAATTAATAAAGGTCACACACCTCTGGCATTATAACTTCTTATGTCCTTAGTTTTGCACCCACCACTGGAACCCAATAAGTAGCACACTGGACTCAAGGCAGATTACAATTTAACAGCTAAACAAAGATTAAGATTATATTAAAAGACAAAATACCAGCACCTGTTCTGCTAGAATAAAACCTAAAACCTAACTGGCCTCCAAACACAACCCGATTCAGCAGCACCACACATACAGTCATGTCAGCACAGACCACAATAGGCCTCCCACCCAGCAGACTCACACGCAGGAAGGCAAAAACAACAGACTTTATCTTCAGGCATGTCACTCCATCATCTGTCTCAGGATGTACTAAAGAAAGGACAGAGATCAATTGAGAGGAAGCAACAGAAGTGAGAACAATAAATGTTCCTTCCTTATACCCGGAGCAAATAAATCCCACTAAGTGGAAAACAGCTTTCTTTGCAAAATTAAAAATAGAATTACCAATTCCATTCCTAGGTGTACTCCTAAAAGGACAAAAAAAAGGTACTCAGATATTTGTACACCCCTGTTCACAGCAGCATTATTCACATTTGTTGAAATGTGGAAACTGAAATGTCCATCAATGGACGAATGGATAAACAAACTACAATATAGATACACAACGCAATATTGGTCAGCCATAAGAAGTACACATACACACAACAACATGGATGAACATTACCTCTGACGGCACATTAAATGGAAGAAGCCACTCACAAAAGCCATGTATTAAATCATCTCATTTATATGAAATACCAAGAATAGGTAAATCCAAAGATGCAGACAGCAGAATGGTGGCTTATAGGAAAAGGGGAGCATGAAGAGCAACTGCTTAGTGGACATAAAGTTTTATTTTGGAGTGATTAAATGTTTTGGAACTTAGATAAGAGATGATGGTTGTGTAACACTGAGAAAGCAAAAAATAGCAGTGAAACATACACTTTAAAATGGCCAATTTTTAGAAATAAACAACAAGACGAAACCCTATAGGAACTATAAAAACACATGGAGATTGACCCATTCGTCATTCAAAAGTGTATTTTCCAAACAGAGGAAATCAGGGAAGAAATTAAAAAATTCTTAGACTCCAATGAGAATAGTGATACAACATATGAGAACCTCTGGAACACTATGATGGCAGTGCTAAGAAGAAAGTCTATAGAGATGAGTGCCTACGTGAGAAAATCAGATATATCCCAAATAAGCAGACTAATGATGCATCTCAAGGTCCTTGAAAAAGAACAAAATAATTCCAAAACCAGTAGAAGGAAGGAAATAATTAAAATCAGAGCCAAAATCAATGAAACTGAGAATAAAAAAAAATACAAAAGATTGATGAAATAAAGTTGGTTCTTTGAAAACAAAACAAGCCCTTAAACTAACCAAAAGAAAAAGAGAAAACCCAAATTAATAAAATTAGAGATGAAAAAGAGCAACCACCATGACATTACAGAAACCCAGCAAACTCCACCAACAGACTGTTAGAGTTAATGAACAATTTTTATGAAGTAGCAGGTTACAAAATCAACATACAAAGATTAATAGCCTTCCTATATACCAACAATGAATCTACTGAGAAAGAAATCAGGAAAACAATTCCATTCACAATATCTTCAAACAAGCAAAGAAAAACAACTACAACAACAAAACACTAGGAATAAATCTAACCAAGGAGGTGAAAGACCTCTACAATGAAAACTATGGAACACTAAAAAAAGGAACTAAATAAGACTTCAGAAGATGGAAAGATCTCCCATGTTCATGGATAGGCAGAATTAATATTGTTACAATGGCCATACTACCAAAAACAATATACAGATTCAATGTGATCCCCATCAAAATACCAATAACATTCTTCACAGAACTAGAAAAAAAGAGTCTAAAATTTATTTGGAAGAATAAAAAGATCCAGAATGGTCAAAGCAATTCTAAGACACAAAAGCAATGTCGGAGACCTCACAATACCCGACTTCAAATTATACTACAGAGCTATAGTAACAAAAACTGTGTGGTTCTGGCATAAAAACAGACACATAGATCAACAGTACAGAATTGAAGGCACAGAGACAAACCCACCTATCTTCAGTCGTCATATCCTTGACAAATGTGCCAAAAACATGCATTGGAGAAAAAACAGCCTTTTAAACAAATGGTGCAAGAAAAACTGGTTATTCATATGTAGAAGAATGAAACTAGACCCTTGTCTGTCACCTTGCACATCAACTCAAAATGGATCAAAGACCTAGGAATTAAATAAAAAACTGTGCAACACCTAGAAGAAAACTTAGGGTCACACTCCAGCATATAGGCACAGGTAATGACTTTCTCAATAGGACCCCTAAAGCTCAGGAAATAATGCCAAAATTAATAAATGGTATGGCATCAAATTAAAAAGCTTCTGCATAGCAAGGGAAACAATTAGGAATGTGAAACCAGAACTTACAGAATGGGAGAAAATCTTTGCTAGCAACTCTTCTGAGAATTAATATCTAGAATACATAAAGAACTAAAACTTCACACCCAAAATTCAAATAACCCACTTAATAAATGGGTGAGTGAAATAAAAAGATATTTCTTAAAATAAATACAAATGGCCAACAAATACATGAAAAATGTTCAACATCATTAGCAAGTAGAGAAATGCAAATCAAAATCACATTGAGATTTCATCTCATACCCATCAGAATGGCAGTCATTATGAATACAAAAAATAAGCCAGGTGTAGTGGCACACACCTATAATCCCATCAGCTCAGGAGGCTGAGGCAAGAGTACTGTGAATTCAAAGTCAGCCTCAGCAATTTAACAAGGCCCCAAACAACTTAGTGAGACTCTGTCTCAAAATAAAATGTAAAAAGGGCTGGAGATGTGGCTCAGTGGTTAAGGCCCCCGAGTTCAATCCCTGGCATCAAAAACAACAACAACAACACTACTAATAATAATAAATGCTGGAAAGGATGTAGATAAAAAGGGAAACTTTTACACTGTTGGTGGGATTGTAAATTAGTATAACCACTATGGAAATCAGTATGGAGGCTCCTCAAAAGGCTAGGCATAGAACCACCATATGACTTCACTATATCCCCCTCAGTATTTAGCCTGAAGAATTAAAGTCATCATACTACAGCAATATATGCATATACATGTTTATAGTAGCACAAGTCACAAGAGCTAATTATGGAACCATTCTAAATATCCATAGAGGAATGAATGGATAAAGAAAATGTGGTATATATACACAATGGAGTTGTATTCAGCCATAAACAAAAATTAAATTGCGGCACTTGGAGGAAAATGGATAGAACTAGAAAATTTTATGCTAAGTCAAATAAGCCAAAATCAGAAGGTTAAGGGTCATATGTTCTCTCTCATTCACAGAAGCTAGAGAGGAAAAATGAAAAGAAAGATGGGGATGATCTAATGAAAATCAAAGGGAGATCAGTTAGGGAAAGGAACCAAGGGGTGGGAGGCAGGGAAAGCACTGGGGAGTGATATTAGCCAAAATATATTGTGCACAGTGTGCGTGTTTGAATATGTAACAATATATACAACTATAATGCACCAATTAAAAAAACGGGGGGAAAAATGTTCCAGGGGAAAATGTGGGGAACAATATTGATCAAGTTTTATTTTTATATGGTATGCATGTATGAATATGTGACAACAAATCTCACTAGTATGTATAGAATGTATTAACAAAAAAGTGAAAAAAAATAAAATGGCTAATTTTATGTTATATGAATTTTATCTCAACAGAAAAAAATAAGTTGTTGATAATCAGCAGATGGTTTGAAACTTCATAACATTTCCCAATATATGGGCTTCATGTTTGTAACAAGTTTTTCTTGAAATGCAGTTTAACCAGACTTGTTTACCTATACAACAGCAGCTTCTAGAAACAAAAGCAACCCATGTAAGTTATTTTCATGACCAGGTGAACACCAACATCTGAAAGAACTCTTTAAGGGTGTTTTAATCTCTGAAGTATTTAGCCTTTATGTTTTTGCTGTATTTGCAGTTTTGGGGTTCAAGTAAATCATATCAAGAAGTTTTCCAAGTTTTAAAATAGATGAGTTTTTGAGATTCTCTCTTCCTTTAAATGTAGGCAGAGTGGTAGCTGACTGATCATGCTCAGGTTATCATATTCTCCTCCATCCCTGCGCATTACCCAAAGGACATTTATACACAGAAAGTCTCTGCAATATTCTAACAATTCACTCTCACAGCTGAAGTGGCCAGGAAGTGCACAGATGCTGAATGGCTTCTACTGCGTAATGGGCTTAGATAATATCCAGTTGAAAAGCTGTAGGAAAAATGAGACCTAAACTATCAGACACCCTCACACATTATTGCTTTGGTGAGAAAATAATTTCAAAATAACTTCTGGCCCTATAGTCACTCAGCCAGTGGCCAGGAAATGCAAACCTCATAGCATGCAGTTCTCCCATTTCTTATAGCTGGCCTGGTCGAAGTAGGATGTTTTCACATTCTGTTATTTAAAGTCTGAGAGAATGGGACCTTTAAAAAAGAAAAGAGGAAAAAAAAAAAAAAAAGAACATGGATCCTATTGCCCTCCAATTAATTCCGTATCTAATGACATCTCTTTCCATTTCTCACAAAATTAAAATTCCTTCTTCCTAGATATTTGGAAAGATGTTTTATTTTATGACTAAAAAGAATACATTAAAAGTGAACGCTTAAAGGAGTCAAAGCTTCATCATATTTTAAGTGGGGTCTAAAAGGTGAGTAATGAAAATTGAAATAATGGTCCCTTGACATATGTAAATTAGATGGATCTATATACTAATGAATACAGAAAGGCTGGCTTCCCACAGTTGTGTGGGATCATAACAATGACCACACCAGCTGAAACCACACTGAGCAACAACAATCAATGGGCAACTAATGGTAGTGCAAAGACCTTTAAAGTTTTTTTTTTTTTCTTGTTTTTTTTTTCTTCAAAACATTGAAATCTCCCAGTTGGTTACAAATAGACAATGGAAAAAACTATTAATTAATATTTAGTACACCATGATTGAAGATGTTAAGCATACTGAAACTTAAGTGTTTTCCTTTGTAGAAAAGTTTGCGGAGGTAACTTACTAATAGGACTTGCCTCCTCCTCCTCGAACAACTTTATGATAGGGAATGAGCATCTTTTCTGTGCCTTAGCAAGCTGTCACATTCATTTCAAATCTAGATTGGCCACCAGCATTTTATTCTCTGAGCTTCCAGGGTCATGAAATTTCTTTGAGAGTTCCTTTAAAGTGAGGTTTTTGAGGGTTCCTTGTTTTGTTGGCTTCTTCTGGGATCACTTCTTTCTGTCACAACCCCTGCTTTCATTCTCAGCACGTGCGCTGCCCCGCTGTGTATCTGGACTGCGGAATGGTGCAGGTCACCCTTCCCCATTGGCCGTCTCTCCTGTAATGCCATCAATGTTTGATCCAAATTTTGCTTCCAGCCTTAAGTGTTTCATCTTTGCTATACTTTCAACTTTGTTACTCCTTCCTTCCATCATTTATTGTTATAAAACATCACATGGGTTCATCCTAGAGACAAGGAAGTCACAAACTAAAAGCCTCGCTGCCTGTGTGTAAACAAAATGACAGATGCACAGTGGCTTACCACTGACAGAATTTAGAAGATGGGACATAACTGGTCATTGATCATAATGTGCATCTATTATTTAGCAATGACTTCTGTGGACTGAAGAGCTAGCAATGACGTTTGTGTTTGCGACCACTCACCATAGTGTCTGAAACGTGAACTGTGTTGTCAGGGCACTGTGTTATTTACTCAATCCTTGGTAGTGGAGATTCATATTAGAATCCTGCACAGTTCTGGAGAACTTCTTATTAAATGTAAAAATTTATACCATCTGTCAATAGAGCCAGAGACATTCTCATATATAACTTTATAATTTAAAATCTAACCAATCCAGGGATCAAATGTTTGGTCAATTCCCATGACCTATAACTGCTGTTTACCTAGAAAGCAGAGAAGATGAGATCACCTCATTTTCTAATTACATTTTCAAACTGCATGGTTTTGTCTCTACTATCTAGTCTCATATTTGTCCAATCTATCTAAAGATGCTGCTAGTCATTAACTGAGATGAAATATACAAAGAGCCTGGTACCACTCCAGGCCTGGTGAGAACCACAGGATTCACTGATGTGTATTCATTGACTCATTTATCGATTTGGTCAGGATCTTCACAGTTGTAACGTAAATAATGACCAAATGTAGGCAATCCTATCTTTGTGCATATTATCCTCTAGAATAAGATAGAATATGAGTGTTATTTTTACATGTATAAAAATTTAAGCTAGGGGCTGGGAATGTGGCTCAGTGGTAGAGTGCTTACCTGGTATGTGTGAGGCCCTGGGTTCAATCCTTAGCACCACCAGGGGGAGGGGGGCATTAAACTAATCTGTTAAAATGATAGATAATTGTTCTATTTTATTTCAAAAATAATAATATTGGTGATGGTATAAGGATATGTAACATGGTTGAGGTCTAAATCTGGTTAAATCAGTTATGGCACATACATAAAACAAAACTTTTATAGCTATTAAACATATTATAGGGGAATATTCCAGTTTTAATAAAATATATGTTAGGACATAAGCATAGGCACACATAAAAAACTAGAAATACTCAAAAAGAGCATCTAGAAGCATATTATTCTCATCTTCTATATATTTGTACTGTTTTCAAACTTCCAAAAATGAATGCAAAATTACTTACATAACCTAGATTTGTTTTTACCAAAAATAATCAAAGTATATATGGCATTTTGTAATTCGATTTTTTAGTTATTAAGATAACTTAGACATATCCACACATCAGTGCATATGGGGTTGATTCTGTTTCTTCCTTAAAATCTTTGGCATGCATATATTGTATAATTTTATATAAATGTGTTCCCAACACAAATGCTGGAATATTTCAAATAAACTTTTGGAAACTGAAACACTTATAAAGAAAAATGCAAAAAAAAAGTGCATACTATGTGATAAATTTTAAGAAAGAGAACAAAACTCTTGTAACCACCGTCATTAAAAAATAGAACATCAAGCCAGGCATGGTGGCGCAGGCCTGTAATCCCAGCAGCTTGGGAGGCTGAGGCAGGAAGATAGCGAGTTTAAAGTCAGCCTTAGCAACAACAACAACAAAAAAAAGTGAGGTACTAAGCAACTCAGTGAGACCCTCTCTCTAAATAAAATACAATAGGTCTGGCAATGTGGCTCAGTGGTCTCGTGCCCCTGAGTTTAATCCCCAGTAAGCACCCCCTGCAAACAACAACAACAACAACAACAAAAAAACAGAACATTAACATACAGAAGTCTGGATATCTATAGCAATTACTGTTTCTTTAAACATGGACATTATCTTTTATAAATACGGGCATTCTCTTCCCAAAACAGCACTCTCACAGTACGTGTTCTGTTGTGTCTACCTTCTATTGCTCAACATCACATTAGTGAGATTTACTCATGTTATTAGGTATAGCCTAGATTGTTGGCTTGTCTGTGTTCCTTGCCATGTGATACTCCACTGTGTGATTGTCACCCAATGTAATTACCATTCTATTGTTAAGAGATATTTAGGTTGTTTCTAGTTTAGAGCTATTGAAATGAAAATAGAACAGAGATGAGTGGGGTAGGAGAAGAGGACTGAAGGGAATGGAAGAGGGACAGGAAAAGGAAAGAACAGTGGAACGAGTCTGACCAAACTTTCCTAGGTACATATAGGAATATACCACAGGGAGTTAATTTCACTTTGATGTATACCTATAATGCACTAATTTAAAAAAAAAAACTATAATAGAAGAAAAACTCATAGAGTAGAGGAAAGGAGAAAAGGATGTGGGAGGAGAAGAGAGAAAGGGGAAGTACTGGAGAGCGTATTGGACCAAATTATAAGCCACGCTTGTACGATTATACCAAAACGAACTTCAATATTATGTATGACTATGAATGCACTAATAATAAATTTCGAAAAGAAAGGGTACAGGTACAGGGTGGGGAAGAACTTGTGATCATCTTTACAACACTATGTGTATGCTAAGAACTTTTCTTGTTTCTTTATACAGTTTATTTATCTGTCACTTAAAAGCCAAAGAGATAGTACATACTGTCTTCCCATTTGGCACATGAGGAAATTTAGGTTCTGAAACAAAGCAACAAGATAGTATCAACAGTCAGTATTTAAACTGGTGTCTATATGATTTTAAGGTTTCTGCTCTTTCCATACCATCTGCCTTCTGAAGGATGGCTAATGTGCATTGCTTCATCTAGTTCCATGCAGTTAACATTTCAATGTTCATATTTTTTGTGTGCATAGATACAGATTTCCATCTGGTATCATCTTCCTTCTGCTTAAAGCACTTCCTTTAACATTTCTTGTAGTGCCAGTTTGCTGATGAAATTTTCCAGCTTTTGAATGTCTGAAAATATCTTTGCCTTTATTTTTAAAAGATGTGTTTACTGGGTAAAGACTTTTAGGCTGACAGATTCTTTTTCTTATAACAGATTTAAATTGCTGTCTATTGTCTGCTCACTCCATTGTTTCCTATTCAAAGTCTGTCGTAATCCTTATGTTTGTTCCTTTGTACATACTATAACTGTATGAGCAATATTTAGTTTTATTTATTACTGGGTTTAACCAATTTCATCAATTCAATGCTTTTTGTTGTTGTTTCTTGTGTTTGGGCCTATTGAGTGCCTTGAAACTGTAAATTTATACTATACTTTCCTTCAATTTGAAAAGTTTAAATTTTGTTGTTCTTTTTCCCTTTTTTTTTGCAAATATTTTTTCTGTCTCCTTTCCTGCCTCCCTCCCACCCTCAACATGTTATAAAGTCCAATTGCACCCAGAACTTTCTTATAATTTCCATCTCTCTACTTAACTTTTGAAACATATGGAATACAGATGTAATAACTTGCAACGTCCTTGTCTACCAATACTAATATCTGTCTCAATTCTGGGTCAGTTTTGATTTCTGGTTTTATGTGAATATTCCTGCTTCTTCACAAACCCAGTAACCTCTAATAAGATGCCAGGCACTGTGAACTCTATTCTGCTCAATGCTGAATATATTTTTATTCTTATATTCCTGAGTTTTGTTCTGGAAGGAGTTAAATTACTTGGAGACAGTGTGATCCTTATGGATGTTGCTATTAAGATTTGTTTGGTAGAAAAAAATGTTTGACCTGGATAGAGTAGTGTTTAATCTAGGGCTAATTATTCCCCATTACCAACAAGACTTTGTCAATACTCTATCCATAAATAATAAGGGTTTCCCAGGCTAGTTGGTAGAAATAGGCACTATTTCTAGCTCTGTGAGAACACTGGGAATTAATTCTCTAATTCTCTCAGATGAATCTTTCTCCAGGCTTGGGTTGCTCCCTTTATTTATTTATATATATATATATATATAAAAATATAAATAAATCAAAAACTCTGCTGACTATTCCAAGAAGCCTCTCCATACGTTTCTGGAGATCTCTTTCCTCTTTGGTATTCTGCTCTGAAAATTCCAGCCAAATTGGATTCTTCCTGGATTCCCTTCACATGCCATGGTCTAAAAATTCTCTTAAAGCAGCAAACTGGAGCTCACTCCACATGTTCTCACTCTGCTATGAATCACTGTCTTCTACTTCTGATGTCCAGTGTCTAGAAAGTGGCTGCTTCATATATTTTGTCAAAGTTCTTGTCTGTTTTAGACAGAAGAATAAATCCATTTCCTGTTACTCCATCTCTGCCAGAAGCAGAACTTGGGCCATCCTTGCAGTTTTAATTTGAATTTCTCTGCTTGCTTATGAAGTTGAGCTACATTTCATGTTTTATATCCATTAGACTATATCTTCTTTTATGAATTGATTAAGTATTCTGCCTTTTCTTACTTGTATTCTAGAATATCTGTCTTTCTTTGTAGCAATTATATTCTGCTTATGAATCTTTTGTTTAATATATTACAACATCTTTCCCAAATTTGTAGTTTGCATTGTTAGTCTTTTAATATCTTTTGATAAACCCAAGTTTAAAAAATTTTTAACATAGTCAAATCCAAATATGCCCTTTAGAGTTAATATTTTTGTGTCCAATTTAAGAAATTTTTGCTTATCCCAAGATCATGAAGATGTCCTCTGACTCATATATTCCTCATTGTTTCACTGTTTTATCTTTCACATTTAGATTTATATCTGCTTAGAAATGATTTTTTTTTTTAAATTTTGAAGGTAAATGCCCGTCCTCCCCAGCAAATTTATAACCAAATGACCTTAAAACCCTTTCTTCTTGCTTCTTGTTCAATTCTCTCTGTATTCACTGTCTTATTTTTCTCCTTTCATGTTCTCTGACACTAAGGAAAGCTCTGATCAGCTTGGTAGATCTAGCACAACTGTGAATCAACAAATATCTCAAAGGGCAAAGCAGTGCTACACAGCAGGTGGACCTCACTGTGCCTCTTCCTGCTCATATCCTTAACCCCAAAACCTTGATTTTCTCAATGCTCTTTAAATGGTCTTCACAGCATTTTAACAGATCAATGTTGTCTGGTTTTTCAGGAAGTTCCCAGAAGAAATGGTCCTTTGCCAGGGGCCCTTATCTATTGATGTAAAGCTAGAGAAGAAGTGTCTTTGTTAAGTGACACGAAACCAAGGATGGAAGGGCCTAGAACTCCTTGCTGGCAGAACCTTGCAATTTTAACATTTATAGTTGGATCTCAAAACATTAAAGCAATATTTTAGTTTAATCCCACATTACCATAACCCTGACATAATTGTATAGCTTAAAAATGGGCTATGGAGAAAATCCTGGTGACAGAACTGCAATAGAATTCAAAGCAATGGCAACACATTTGCCAAATGAACAAAATATATGTAATTTGTGATTAACTGTATTAGCCAGTTTGGGGTAATTAATGATAATCCATTAGAAATGTAGTTTATAACAAATTTATTTTAAAAACTAGATTCTCTGTTTTCTTGTCAACACCTAAACTTCTATGTATCAGATTGCTTTATTTAAAGGAATGCAGAGCTAGGGTTGTGGCTCAGTGGTGGAGTGCTTGCCTAGCATGTGTGAGGCACTGGGTTTGATTCTCAGCACCACATATAAACAACAACAAAAAAAAATATATATATATATATAAACAAACGAATAAAATAAAGGTGCATCAACAACATATAGATATGTATATTATATGCATGCACACACATATTTTTTAAATAAAGGAATGCATTTGAATATGATATCTTCATTAATTATGCCGCTCTCCTTTGGCAGGGACTAAAACTACTTTCATGAGCAGTTTCTATACCTTGTCATCAGTTGAAGGAAAACATGGTCAATGGCAAGATGGTCAAGCCATGGCCATCTTCAGGTCTATTTCTTTCTGTTTTCTTTTCTCCATTCCTTCTTCAGTCTTAACCTAAACTCGGGGGCAATCCCTTCCTCCACATTAGGAAACTGTTATCCCTCCATCCTTCTACTTCCTCTAGAAAAGCTTAGATTTTTTTTTTTTTATCAATTTCCTTTCAACTAAAACTCATTCTTGCATGCCCTCACCTAACCATTTACATTTTGAGCCTTTTTTTCTCTTTACTCTCTGAAGAGAACTATTCCCTTGCCTGAGGAGGCAGGGGTTCCCTCATCCTCATTCCTGGAATGCAAATGCAGAGACATTTTTACTCCCTCTTGAAGATAACCAAATGGAAGCTTTCTGTAAAAACACACTGTGCTTGTAGGATGTGGCGTCTAGATATTGGCCCCTTTAAGATCCAGCCATGCTTCTTGTGGCCTAATATTTATCCTATTTCTCACAAGCACCTTTCTGAATTCCAATTTTCACAGTCTATTAGAAGTATCAGTTGAGCGTCATCTGTCTCATTGCTGAAACTTTGGGATTTCTTAAAAGACAAGTTGGCAGATTTCCTTTTATGTAGATTAGTGTTCAGGTCCTCAAAGGACTTTCCTTGATGCAAACATTAAGCATTCCTGAGTATATGTATTTTTTAATTTTTTTTTACATTTTTTATCTTTATTTTTTAGTCATTCTATAGAATGCACTGCAGGTCAATTTGTACCACTGCAACTTTTTTGGTGGGTGAGGGGGTGATGGGGATTGAACTCAGGGGCACTCAACCAAAGAGCCACATCCCCAGCCCTATTTTGTATTTGATTTAGAGTCAGGGTCTCACTGAGTTGCTTAGCACCTCACTTTTGCTGAGGCTGGCTTTGAACTCACAACCCTCCTGTCTCAGCTTCCTGAGCTGCTCGGATTACAGGCATGTGCCACCATACCTGGCTCTACCATCGCCACTTTCTAACACCCACATAAAATAATAAGTTAATAATTTGGTACTGGGGATTGAACCCAGAGGCACTTTACCACTGAGCTTTACCCTCAGCCATTTTCATTATTTATTTTTAAAAATTTGAGGCAGGGTTTCACTAAGTTGTCCAGGTTGGCCTCAAACTTGTGATCTTCCTGCCTTAGCCTCCCAAGTCACTGGAATTATAGGCTCTATTGCACCCAGCTAGCTCCCACATTAAAATAACTAAAAAAATTTTAATATATTAAACTTAGTGTATCCAAGTTATTATTTTAACTTGAGAAATATAAAGCTTAATGAAATACTTTGCATTCCTATAGTGTAGTAAGCCTTTGAAACCAGGTGTGTATTTTATAATTATTGTGTACCCCAATTTGGAATTTTCATCAAGAATGTCAGATCTATATTTAGGTTCCATAAAACATACAGAGGCAAATGTACATCCAAGTTATTTTGAACACACTTACACTTTCAAATGACTGAACTGAATGTCAGTTTTTAAATTTGAATCTTTTGAAACTTACTTAAATTAAAAAGCCAGCTCCTCATTGTCACCTGTCAAATGATTAATAACATGTGTGACTTGTGATGACCCCTTAACACAGATGCAGCGAGTCATACTCAGACACCAAAGTTGGTCTTTCTTCAGCATAGCTCCATTGTGGAGAAGCTTTTCATAAGTCAGACATCTTAAAGTAGTTAAAGATCTCAGAGTGGATAAGGGAAGAGAACATGGGCAAACTCTTCCAGGACAAAAAAAAAAAAAGACCTTTCACATCATCAGATTCAAATGTCTTAACTACTCGCTTGTCAGCCATTCCAAGGCACTGCATGACAACCTGGAAAGGTACAGGCATGTAAATGGTTGTCATTTGATCTGACTTTAGTCACTATACTACTTCAGTTGTAAAACAGACATGGATATTTTTGTAAAGGGGGGTTGAGAATGTCAAAGAACACAACTAGTGAATCACAAGAACTTTATACCAGTTGCACAAAGCTACTGTACCATGCCCATGAATTCTGCAAGTACATCTTTAAGTTTTATTTTCAGAGCAACTACGAGAGAGTTTTACCAGTGATATTAAGCCCACAGTCCTTCAGATAATCCATGCCCTTGGGAGGTCAGCCTGAGTTTGTGGTTGAGAAAATCTTTAAAACTCGATCTTAGCTTACTGACAACTAATAATTGCCAAAGGCATTCTAGACATACCGAACTGCATGGCTCCTTCCTTCCAACCCCAGTGTCTTAAATTGGGAACTTGTGCTCACAGGATGGAGGCTTTAGTGGTATCAGACCTCCCTGGCTGATGTGCACAGGCTGATCAAATTCCACAATTAACTTCAGAAACTCTCACTTGGACCAACACTCGTAAATTGAGAGTGGGAGGGTAGAGGAGAGGGGTCTGAAGAATTCAAGTCATTCACAAGATGTCAAGATGAGTTATCTGTCTACAAAGGGTGTCTTTTATGGGGAAATTGCATTGCTACTCCACAAGCAGCAGTTGCCATGTTATCTCGGTCACACTACAGGGAGCACATTTAGGAATGTCAGCACAAAAGGCAGAGATGCAAAAGCCTTGTCTGGTGCTCTGAAACTGATTCTGATATTGCAAAGAGGGTAGGAGAGTGTAGCAAGACCATGCTGTCCCGCATAACTGCCAAAGGCATCAACTATTCCACAGTCAGTGACCAAGAATGCACGTTGACCCTGCAGAACCAATTCTTTCAGGGATGGAAGCCAACGAGGCCTCTAGATGATACAAATTGCCCTTTGCTGCTCTTTCTCAATTCCCTGCCCCAATAAATCACTCTGAAATGGTTATTTGCACCACAAAGGCTGCTGAACACATTTTCTAATAATGGACCATCAGTAACAGTGTGATAGCATCTTATTTGAATTTGAATTATTCAAGGTTTAAGTAGTATAACAAAAAAGGTCTCAATGAAATCACATTTTAAGCACAATTTGAAATAATAGGATTCTCCTCGAAATTTCAAACTATCAGAAATGTAATCATTTCCAAGCTGGCAGCTCAAGAGAACCATAAACCATGTCTACCCTACAGCCACATGGTCTGACCCGCTTAGCTAATAGGCAGATATATCCACCTGCTTGTATGAATGTGTTACCTACAGCCCAGTGCTGGTATTAATCAGCATGGCAAAGACATTGGAAATTGCCATGCCATGATTTAACCTCAGTATGATTATGATTTAAAATCTTTTAAGCATCTTATATTACCTAGTTATTCATTAAAAAGTATTCCTAATACTAATACTAAAGAATGTACTTGAAATCCAGGAATTTAGACTATGATTGCAAAATACTATGAATGAGATAGGTGGCAGATCACTGCAATAAGTCACGAGAAAGAGAGAAGGTAGTACTCTGTAAAATAAGCTAGTCATGCTGTGAAAATAAAAAGAATTAAAGATTAAAAAAGCATACCACTGAAGTTTGAAAAAAAAAAAAAGTTTGGTGTCAGGGATGCATGTCAACCTGCATGAACCAAGATGTTGCCTGGCTAAGGCATGAAACATTTTTTAATGGTTTCAAAGGAGGGTGATGAGAATAGGTGACAAGAATACATTGAGTGATTTGTTCCCCCAGCACCAGCCTAGGACTTCAATGAAGGACAAAGAGGCATCAGGTACATGTGCATTGCAAGGACAGCAGATATGGGTTAGGGTGGGTCAGTCTCTCCAGGGGTCGGTGAAATACTTCAATACCCTGCTTGCTCATTTATCCACCATTTTTAGTTCCTTCTCTGGAAAGTATGGAAAGGGAGGGAGAAAGGAAAGGCAGAATCCTGCAGCTATGAGTTACCATCCCTAAATGGGCTGCCCAGGCTTTCCCCAACTCCTGTGGGGAAGTGAAGCAATGGTTCCCAGCCTCCACTAGAGTCAAGTGAGAGAAGCTGGAGAACAACTCACAGAAACCCTGGTTCCTGCAAGAAGTGAACCTTCAGTGTGTCCCTTGTTTGGACATCTGCTTAGGCAAAAGGGAGAAAGAAGACTGGTTACCTTGCCCAGGCAAAAACTAGGAGAGCTGGGCAGCACTTGGCTCTGCCATTTTACCCCTTCCTTGCAGGAGGTTCCCTTTGCCCCCTGAGGACTTTCAAGCTTAGTCTACAAGGGACCCAATATGTGGCTCCTCACTGTTGATTGCAAAGATGGATAGTCACTGCTGACCAGAGAGGCACAAACAATCATGGAAACAGGGCAACATGGGCTGGGGTGAGGCTCAGTGGTAGAGCATGAGCTTAGCGTGAATAAGGCCCTGGGCTCAATCCCTAGTACCAAAAAAACTCGGAGGACAGCAACAACGGACAGACAGCTCTGTAAACCCTCCCCATGATAAATGGGTAGAAAGAGGACAAATGAATCAACACCTGCCTCCAATCTTCAACTCCAGGTGCATAAGTAAAAGTCTGGTCTTCACACAGAGATGAACTGTCATTTTCAGCTAGCTAAGTTGGTTTTGGTTTATGGTTTATTTATTTGGGTACTGGGGATTGAACCCAGAGATGCTTTACCACTGAGCCTCATTCGTAGTTCTTTTTATTTTGAGACAGGGTCTTGCTAAGTTGCTGAGGCTGGCTTTGAACTTGTAATCTTTCTGCCTCTGCATCTCAAGTCACTGGGATTACAGGTGTGTGCCACACCTGGGTATTTATTCATTTTTTCTAATATCAAAAGAGAACTAGGGAATTATGATATTTGCCCAAGACATTATAAAGGGGTCTGCTACTAGTGCATGGAGACTCTGTAGGGCACATTTGGGATTAGGAATTGAAGAAAAATTTGAACTGTTCAATATTTGTAATTCCATGGAACTTAATACTGCTCAATAAAATAGTCACGAGACTATTTAAGGATTATCATTAAAAGAAAGAGAAATGGCATCCTAGTTACAGACTTATCCACCTTTCTTCTGATTTACATATGGGAAATTTGCTTGGCATAGTAAATATTTGGATTTGAAAGGTTTTCAGGAATGCCTGGACGAGGACATGAAACCCCCTACCTCAGAGTTCTCCCGCTGCTCCTGCTGAGGATACCCACAGGGAATTATTGGGGCATAAGTGTGATTATGACTATTACATATGAAATTCATTTTGTTGTTTTTGTTTGTTTTAAAAAGCACGTAAGGCTGAGGACGTAGCCCAGTTGTAGTGTGTTCATTTAGCATGCACAAAGCCTGGATTCCCAACACAACTAAAATTTTTTAAAAAGAGGCCATCTAACTGCATGCTACATAAATATGTAAGGAATGGATGTAGTATGCTCCTACTCAATCTAATTAGAATTTATATGCAAAGCCATCTGGGGATTAGACTATACAAAACACCACCTGATAAGGGACCCTAAAATAGTTGACCAAAAACTCTAGTCGCAAGATTTCACTTGTATTATAAGCAACAATAGACATCCAATTGAATTTAGATTCAAAGTTAAATGAACATGAAAGAAGTAATCAAGATAAAGTCTGCGTCCAAACAACATCAAAATTCAGGAAACTGTGATGCAAAGAGATACATATTCCAAAGAAAATGGCATGAAAATACCTAAAGATTTTTTTTTTTCCTGAGAACCACTGGATAGAACTCCAGTGGTAAATCATAACCTTCAGTTTCAAAATAATCTGCAATGACAGTGTACTCTAGGAACGGCCCCTTTGTCAGCTTTTACAACTGTAAAAATAAGTGAGTGGGACAACTAGGTAGGACTAAGGGGGAGGCAACATCCTCTAAAAGATGACATAAAGGAATACTTTACATGTGAACAAACTTTGTCCCTGATCAGTTTATCCCCTCAGATGGTAAAAGATGGTATCTATTTTTATTTGCTTTCAGTATTGATGCAGGAATCAGTGAGATGGTGCATTATTTCTGTATAGATAGGGGAAGACAGAGGATGATTCTGAAATTATACAAATCCAACTATGACAGTACTCAAGTCTAGTCTGACTTAATAATTATGAAGGTTTCTTTGGCACTGAGGGAATGGTAAGGAAGTACAAGCCATGATCTTGTTCCCACATGCGGCCACTTTCCCCTAGGAAGGCGGTCACCTGGCCAACATGCGTCAGCCTTGTCCTGGAACCTGGGGAACCTGGAGCCAATGTTTCTCCCTGTTGACTTCTCTCAGGACCCCAAGTTCACACACTCAATATCCTGCCCCTGTAATAAACACCAGGCAGTTACTCTTCAGACCTCTTTCAGTACAGCCTCTGACATCCTGTATGCTGCATTAAGAATTTTAACTGCAGATTTTCTAGTTCCTGGCACATGTGACATGACAGATGGCACCTGATAATGACAGGGAAACTGGGGCATTCCTTAGCTAACACAGTATAATGTGAGACTTTAAAAAAAAAAAAATTACCTGTTTAGGCTGAGCTCCCTTTGAGAGAATGTCAAGTAAGTCAGCGGAGGAGATGAAATAGAAGCGAGGAAAAGCTACACGCTTGGTTTCCAAGTATTCAGCAAGAGCTTTTTCACAAAGAGAAAGCCTAGATGAATGAAAAAATCTTTTTAAGCACACCTTGCCCATTTACTTGTTGACACTTCAACAGAACAAACCCACTCCTTTCACCTGTCCATTCATCACAACAAGCTCACTGTTGAACAGAGTGTCTCCCCCCTCGACACCACCACCCTGCTACAATGGATGCATAAGTCATACAAACTGGGAGGATGAGGACACATACATACATACATACACACACACACACACACACCTTAATTGAGGCTAAATATCAGACTTGGGTTTATTTCACCCATTGGCATTGTTCAAGCTGAGCACAAGTACATTAGTAAAATGTGACTGCTGAAGGGTCCTTCCTGCCACACCCCACATTGAATGTCTACAAAACACAACTGTCTTCCATCCTCCCACGTCCTCAATGGAGTCATATGATCTAGAATCATTTCTGCTTTATTGTCCTTAGCTAACCAAAAATGAGTCAGAGACCCGGAATCCCTAAAGATTATTGGCTAAACAAAAATGAGTAAATTCTGTAGACAAACCTCTCATTTTAGGAGCTGATGTGCCCATCTTAAATCAAAAGCCAGAATATTTGTGTGACTAGTAACTATTGTAGAATTATATTTGAAAATGAATTTTAAAATGTCCCTCAGGAAAGGATTTCTAAAGTGTTAGCAGGCTCTCTGTGGATAATTTCTAATAAAAAAAAATATACACAAACTAAAATGAGTACCATCCTACTTCCCAGCATACAGCAGGTGTTCAATTAATAGCTGCATAATGGTTTGATGAAAGAATTGGTCAATTGCATCAATGCTTGCAATATAATATTCTAATTTTACTATTATAATAGTTCTTTTAAAAAACAGGATATATTTGAATTTAACTCCCAATAGGTATACCATCTAAAATCTACAAGGCAACTAGATAGTTAGGAGCAAAATTAGAAAATAATTTAGTAGAGATTGAACCTGCAATAATATGAAGTCAAATATTTCTAGGTGTATGAAAGAAAAATTATAAAATTAAAGCAAACCAACCACTTTAGATAGCTCTATACTTACCTGTACTGTAAATCCTTAAGTTTTTCATAGAGAAGAGGTCTACAGGCTGCTTCTAAGACATTTTTTATCTTGGCTGTCTCCAACATTAACTCCTACATGAAAATACAACATGGACACTGGAAATTTCTAAATTCTACATCCACTTTGGGGATTAAAAAACAAGGAAAAACATACACTGAGAAAGCAAGGTTAATGAGACTAACAATGCCTGACACTGTATCTGTCTGCTTTTGCTTTTTAAATTTTTAGGTGAACCAAAGACAATGTATAAACACACAGCTTTGGTCAAAGGAAATGGTATGGTAGTGAGCCCACATGGAATTTCTCTTTTGAACCAAATTGTTAAAACAATAAATAGGAGGGAATAAGAAGGGAAGGAGGTGAAGAGACACACACACACACCCACCCCAGAATCTCGAAGAGTACCCGAGTAAAAAGAAGAAAAAAATTAACTCCCATTTGTAAAAATGGTACAGCTACTGCTCTTTGCCCTAAATCTCTAAATCACCTCTTATTGTCATGTGCACATCTTCATGTGTTCTGTATGACTCTTATGGGAGCAGGGGCAAACTGGTAGTATTATTTGTTACATGTCTCCCCTTTTCAGCCTATCCTTCTTACTGCAGGGATCAACAATCAGTGCCTCGTGGAACAAATATGGCTTGCTGTCTGCTTTTGAATGACTCTGCTAAGAATGGTTTCTACATTTTTAAATAGTTGAAAATTCCCAAAGCAGCATATTTTGTGACAAATCAAAATTCTATGAAATTCAAACTTTAGTGTCTATAAATAAGGTTTTCTCAGTGCATGGTCATACCCGTTTATGTAGTGTCTGTTTTCCTTCATGCTACAGAAGCAGCATGATTTGCAAAACCTAAAATATTCACTACCTGGCCATATATGTAAAAAAGTTTCCTGACCCTCATTTATTGAAATGAAAAAAATCCATTCATTTTTGTAAGTCTGATACTCCAAATCATGGTTCTTTACAAAACTTTCATAATGTTCTGAAAACTTCCCAAGCATAGAATTCAACTCGTCTCTGACAAACCTTAAATTCAGCATCTACCCCATCAAATCTTCTGGCATCTTCCACAAGCTGGATTCGAATATCTTCTGAACAGACAAAAATGCTTTCCAAGTGCGACCAAGTTCGCTGGACTTCCATCCAAGTAAAGATGACAGAGTCTAGTATGTTTAATTTATTTTGCCAGCTTAAGACTTGCTCAATGAAATATTCCACATACTTGCTTTGAAGGAGAGTCTGCAACTGAACCTAAGAGAAAGGCAAAGAACTGTGAGTAGTGGAATTGGTAGACCATGTGCCACAAGGAAGGCATCATTCTGCTTATTGCTGGATTCTTGGACCTGACATATAATGCCCAGAATAGTCATTCAATAAGCTTTTGCTAAATGACTGAATGAGTGAATTAATGGTAGTAAATATTCATGT
Source organism: Marmota marmota marmota (assembly GCF_001458135.2). NCBI lineage: Eukaryota > Metazoa > Chordata > Mammalia > Rodentia > Sciuridae > Marmota > Marmota marmota. Next base: position 13,338,359 of record NW_025999905.1, on the reverse strand, counting down.
TAGCATTTTTCCCAAAAGAGAAAAATATAAGCAGCTGCATTTGATGTCTTTACAAGAAGACCACGCATCTCTTTGGAGGCAGGAGAAAATATGGAGCCCTTGGGTGCAGCTCTAGGAGTTAAACTGCTCTTTTATCACTCTTCCCCGGTCCCTGCCTGTTAATCATTCCAAAGTTATGCGCATGTATGTGTGTGTGCTTCAGTCTCCAAAATATAAAAGCAACTTCCTTCCAGCCTGCTAGGCCCTCAAGCTTCCATTGCCCTCTGTTTTCAGGTGACCACTAAGCTCTGCAGCTGGCTTATCACCATGGCTTGCTTTCATGCTGTGGAGTTTGGTTGGCACTGCTCACCACATTCAGATGCTGAAATCTCACAAGGTCACTAAGTGGAATGGCCTCTTCTCATTCTCCTCCACTAGGTATTTAACCCAACCCAAGTGATGAATCTATGGGAGAAAAACCCATTCTGAGGTCTTTGTGATACCATAGAATCCTATTTCTATTATTTCCCAGGCCCCTCCTCCTCCTCTCTCTCTGCCCTTTTGTCTTCTCTTATAAACCAAAATGCAGCATTTTTCAAGGTTCAATTCCTAGTTGTTTTTTCTTCTTTTTGGATATACATGACAGTGAGTGTATTTTGACTTATACACACATGGAGTATAACTTATGATCCCACTCTTGTGGTTGTACATGATGTGGAGTTACACTGGTTGTATATTCATATATCAATGTAGTAAAGTTATGTCCAATTCATTCTATTGTCTTTCCTATTCCCATTCCTGCCTTTTATTTCCCTCTGTCTAATCCAATGAACTTCCATTTTCCCCCCTTATTGTGTGTTAGCATCCACATATCAGAGAACATTCTGCCTTTTGTTTGGGGGGATTGCCCCAGCTTATTTCACTTAGCATGAGAATCTCTAGTTTCATCCATTTACAGGCAATTATCAAGAATAAAAGAAACAATAAATGTTGGCAAGCAGGTGGAGAAAAAGGTACACTTAAATATTGGTGGTGGGACTATTAATTGGTACAACTATTTGGGAAAACAGTATGGAGATTCCTCAGAAAACTTGAATGGAACCAATATTTGACTCAGTTATCTCAATCCTCAGTCAAAAGACTTAAAATCAGCATACTACAGTGACACAGCCACATCAATGTTTATAGCAGCTCAATTCACAATAGCTATTGCTACACAATCAACCTAGATGCCCTTCGCCAGATGAATGAATAAAGAAAATGTGGTATATACTCACAGTGGAATATTACTCAGACTTAAGAAGAATGAAATGATGGCATTTGCTAGCTGGCTTATCTTCTATGCCTCTTTATCTAGCTCAACAGTTCTCAAGATACCAACAATGACCTCTCAACCTACAATGCTACTAAACCTCTGTGTTGGGCTCTAGTCTAACTTTCCATCCTTACATGAGTACTTTCCATACTAAACACATGAATATATAATGCTGACATCTCTCTATATCAGTTTCTCTCCATAGTGCTTTATGTCTAACTATAGGTATTATGTTCCCCAAATAATCTCTTCTACCTTTCTTGTCCAAAGAGATCCCAGCACCTATCATCTTAGAATTCAAGACCATATGCGCTGTACTCAATTTGTATTTCTAGCTTTATTTTACAATTTTTCCATAAGGACAATCTATAATCCAAGGAAAACAAATTCTTAAAATAACTGTGAATGACAGATACTTTCTGACATTCCAAGAGTCTATTAATATTGTCGCCCTTGCCTAAACATCCTTTTCTAAAGTCTATTTTTCTGTTGAATGCAAGCCCATCCTTCAAGGCTCAGCCTACACACCATCACCTTTTAGGGACCTCTGCAAGATTTTCACCTTCTCCAATCAGAAAGCCTATGTTTATTAGACTCTTTGGATGCCTTATATTTGTTTCTTTTCTCAAGTGTAAGTTTCTTAAAAATAAGTGTTTATAGTTGCGGACCCCACATGGTATAGTACGTGGAGCCCAGAATAAGTAGCTGTTCAATGAATGAATAAATGTTGAGTATTAGAACTTAGAAAAAAATCTAAAATCATTCATTAGTATTAAAAATCTATCATAAAACTGTCCACCTTACCTGGTTGTGCTCTAGAGTTTCAAAAAGTTGTTCGTCAGACTTCAGTAATGGAATGCTTGTTCGATAGTGAACTTCATAAGAAAACTCCATAGTTGCCCAGGTCTGGCTAATTTCAGTAATAACCTGGTAATCAAAAGCATGAATCTATTAATGTATACAAAGTTTAATTTAGGATCAATATCTAGGCTATTGCCTAGAATTATTTTTAATGTTTTGATGAATTTTTTAAAAAACAGAGTAATATCAAATAGTACTGGCCTCACCTTTTTCCTCTAAATAATTAATGGTGATGAGGTTTGCAGAATAAATTCTACCACACCAAAGGAATGAACATCACATTCATACCAAACATAGATTGGATCTGAGTTTTACGTCCTTCCCCATAAGACTCTGCAAGCAGGAGGGGACTCAAAAGATTACCTACAGGCCTAGTAGACATTATTTACACAGTAGTCAGCAGTACAGGTGACAGGTAGTACTCTGAGTGCCTGAATGTCAAATGCAGTTCCCTATGTAAATCTGGGTAAAGTACCTCTCTATGCCTCAGTTTCCTCATCTGTAAAACAGAGATAATAATATCACCTACCTCCAAGGGTTAAATGAGTTCATATAAACAAAGCACCAGGAATGGCACTTGCTCCCAGTAAAGGTTACCTACACATAAGTGCTTTCTGCTGTCTTCGATTGGTCCAACCTCCTGTTTGAAACTTTTACTGTCCTTCTGAATGATGACATTTCCTGCCCAACTCACCCACCCAACCAGCAGAGCAAACTGGGATTCATGTCTTCACATCCCAGGGTATCCAAACGAGTTTTGCATCTATGCTAAAGAACAATAGTAGGCTCAGAAAAGAGACTCTTCAGGGTAGCCCTGCAGATGCTACCTTCTCGGTCCCCAGTTCCTTCACAGCTTTGTCCACAATGCTTCGGACATCATCTTCCACTCTGTGCAATTGCAATGCAAGCAGATCCGCCAGTGTTGTGGCTTCATTTATTGAAAAGTTAACCTGATTAGGAAGGAAAAAAAGTAGAATTGACACTGCATATCTATGAGGGCTCCCTTTATCTAATAGCCACAGGAATGTATTACAACTAGAATACACTTACGGGGGCCACAGGTATACCTGGAGTGCCGAAAAGTATGGACAATACAGTCCTTTAACTCACAGTTGCTTAGGCACCTTGGGCCACAAGCCAACGCCGCCACCATACTCACACTAAACTACTGTCTTTTGTCTCAGATCCTCCCTTTGTCGACAGGCTTCTTATCTCTTTTGCCCAGAAAACCCATTTTTTAAAAAGAGGATCTTATTGTTCATTTATTATAATTTGGTTGAAGTCCCAGGAATCAGGCAGTAGCTCATTTGTCTTTTCTTCCTGAAGTACCCTATTCACTGAACGTAATTCCCAGCTGCTTCCGTGATTTAACCTAGTTTTATCACTAATTTAATCTTAGCTCCTTGGCAAAAAGATACGCTAATACAAAAAGTCATTATTCATACTTACCATGTGAAAAAATAATTCACATTTATTTCTTCATTATCTTGTTGACACGTTCCCCCCCCCCCCAGCCCTCTCCAGTATTTGGTTCTTAAGACGCACTTGGCTCTTCTACTTTCCAAACTCAACCACGTCCCTTGCAAGAGAGAGGTGACCCAGCCGCATGGTTGCAGAAAAGCCATTTCCTTTCCTGCTCCTACAAAGAATATCAAATCACAGCTTCTTGGAAGTTGCAGCCCCCTGTTTCTCCCTACCCTATACTATTTCCTAGAACCCCCCCACTTCTCTGCATAAGGGAGACTTTAATTCAGGTTTTCCCAGGACTGAGGACTTTTCTAGTATGTGGGACTTTCAGTGCTAAATCCTGTACCTAGAAAGTCCTGGGAAAACCAGAAGAGTCGGCCACTCTCTGTAGAGCTTTTGACCTCAATCCAGAGCTGATGGGAATCAGGTCTGTCCTAGAGAAAGGATGAGCAGGGATGTGCAATGGGGCCACCCTGAATAGTTGGGCAATTTATGCACTGAAATGGATACGGGCCCAAATGGCACATGGAGACTGAACCCAGGCTCTGCCCTGCTGTTCTGGGGGCAGCCTGGAGGAGAATTCTTTTTTTTTTTTTTTCCTATATTTTCTACCAGAGACAGTACCTTTTTCTAGTTTGCAGAAAAGTATAGCAGGCAGGCAGAGATTGAATTGACATGAAATTATATTGGTAGAAATATTAGAAGGGGTTAGAGATCAGGGTTCACAATCAACTACGTAGGTGATTCAATAAAGATTTTCTGAGTGAATAAATTAAATCAATTATAAGGTCTAAATATTTGATGACTAAAAGATTAGAGAAATTAATCATGATGATGATGATGATGATGATGATCACGACTATGATAACAATGATGATAGCAGGTTAAGGGACCATTTGTGGAGTGTTTACTACATATCTATGACCTAAACAAATGTAAATAATGCTTGTCATGCAGACTTGGTGAACAAATTGGAGATGCATTATTTTTATTGTATGGGACAGTCAATGAAGGTACAAAGAACAAGTAACTGGCCAGTGACCCCAGAGTGACTCCATGTTAGAGTTGAGCCATAAAGGCTAGGCTGGCTCTGGTCCCATGTGTCCCTATTCTTCCAACCTTCCTTCACATCATGAGAACCTTTCTACACAGTGTGCACCTCAAGTTCTTGATTTGCTTGAGAAGAAGGCACACAGACAGATCTTCCTTTTATGTATTTTAAATTCATAAAGGTCACCTTTTCTGAAGTGAATAAATTAAATCAAGTTTAAGGTAGATGTAATTGCTTTTCAATAGACACAGAAAGGGAAAGAGAACCCAAGTGTCACAGACACATGACAATCATTTTATGTCTTCATAAGATTAAAAGCATCAGATGACCATCAAGATGCCTCCATGCTCAGTGAACTGCGGGGGAAGGGTGGATCGCAATGTCACAACTCCCTCTCCCTCCAAATTCACTTCTATGCCTTCTAGTCCCCTCTGCAGTAGGATTCTTTGCTACCATTTGGTGCTCTATAATAACTTTTCACATTATTTCATTTGCTTCTTCCTCTAATATATAAGAGCAGTTAGTATTCTTCATTTTACTCATTAAACAAACTAACTAGAGAGGTTAAGCAAGTTGCTTGAAATCACACAGCTAGAAAGACATAAAACAGGGTGAAAACTATGCTTTTTGGAGGTCCAGTCCACTGAGCCTATCTCAAAGAATTTGGCCTCAGGTAAATGACTAGAGGCTTTTTCAAACATTTCACTCATTTCAGAAGATGGCAATCAAGGAATTACACTGCACAGAGATCCAGGACACTCACCCCAATGGCCTTCATCAGCTGGTGCCAATGCCTGTCCCTGAGGGCAGGGCTCTGTAACTCTGCGACAGCTCTCAGGGAGGTTGTCATGTCCTTTACAGCACCTTCCAAGCCTGCATATGCCTCCCAGACGCGGACCACCTTGTCCAGGGACCAAATTTCCTAAAGGAAAGTAGGAGGGGAGAAACAGCTTCCTAGATGTAATGATACATTGTATAATTTGCCTCCTGTGGAAGAATAAATGTATTTTCCCCATCACTGGATTAAGAAATAGAGTAAAGACGTTTAAACACCTGGGCTGGGACCAAAATCAGAATGAAAAGGGATGTGCTTGCTCACGTATCACAAATCCAGTACACATGAGCCACCTGGACACACCAGTTTCTTGGTCATAAGATTTAAGTGTATGTCCCATGGGCCATCAAATGTGGGGACCTGAGAGACCACAGGACATATGCAATGAAGAAATGCAAATAAGCACAAAATGAGGTTGTCAATCCGGATCCCAAAGACAACCCTTTCCAATATCTGAATTGTTCAAGTGGTAGCCCTGAAATGTGGTTATCCTTACCTTTTGCATGGAACTTAAGTCTTCACTGATTTTAAGATGTGTCAAATAGGGAATAACACCAGCAATTGTGAATAAGAAAACCCTCAACAAATCAACTGGATTTCAGTACAGAGCAGAGGACAATGCAATTGTCTAAAATAAAGATCTGCAGTTGAAAGTGGGAATTAAGTTGTTACCGTGCTGAGATAACCAAGGGTACAGAATGAGGTACCATGATCCCATAACAAACACAAAAATAAAAACATTCTAAGTAGGGTCTTTGGTACTGGAATAATATGGGAGAGCAAACTGGGCAGAACTGGTAGTGGCTGAGCACAAGACTAAGTAAGTCAGGGGCAAAAATATTCTGGGATGAGAAGAAAGAACAAGGCCCTCACCTTTTTTTTTTTTTTTTTTTTAAGCTGGGTTCTTGCTGAGCTGCCCAGGCTGGTCATGAACTCCTGAGCTCAAAGAATCCTCCTGCTTCAGTCTCCTGAGTGAGCAGCTGGGACTATAGGCAAATGCCACCACATCTGCCAGGCCCTGCCTTTTTAAGTTGTTTTATGAGGGAGGATGGGGGGGATACTGGGGATTGAACCCAGGGGCATTTTACCATAAAGCTACATTCTCAGCCCTTTTGATTTTTTTTTTTTTTTAATTTTGAGAGAGTGTCTTACTAAGTTGCTGAAAGCCTAGCTTACTTGCTGAGGCTGACCTTAAATTTATAACCCTCCTGCCTCCCAGCTGCTGGGATTACAGTTGAGCACCACTGCACCAGGCCCCTTGCCATTTTTAACTTTATCCAAAGTTCTATGCTCTTCAGAGGGCATATGGTTATGGGAAGTATTAGACCGCTACAATCAAATAAGCTAAGTTTTGTAAATACTGAACCTCCCTGAGATGCTAGACTAACCATGGCAAGGATGAGAATACTCCATGGAAATCTAGATGTGGCCTACTCCTACTAGATGCCCCAAATTCCAGAACCAAAAGGTATCTTTTTTTTCAGTTACAAAATGCTCATGATAACTAAGGAAGGAAATCAAGGACTTAATCCCAAACTAACCCCTCAGCCCTGATACTCTTAATCTTCCTCTCTGTTTAGACAACCATAGGAAGCTCATGATTATAGCTGTTTCTCATAAATTCATTAGCCCTAATATGCGTTCATCAACTCATTCACAGAAAGGCAGGCTTGATTAGAAGTGCAACTGACTAAAAGTGGAAAAAAAAAAAAATACTATCTGATATCATTCTATTTGAAGTAAATAAGGACATGTAGCCCAGCACACCAGATTCTAGGTTAGGGAAGATGGAAGGAGGTGGTGCTGAGAAAGATAAATTGTTGTAATAGACAGTTATGGAACTCGCCTTGGCAAACCTTCTGAGCTCTACATCCATCTGTTCCACATTAATCTGTCTCCACTGGGTGTTAGTCCAATTATCAATGCTTCTCTGAAAATGCACAAGCAGATAAAAGTGTCAACAACATTTGGTGAAAGCAAGTCTCCACAGCAAAATATATAAACTGATGATACACAGTGACTCTATCATCCAGTAGAAAGACGATTTTTTAAATATTAATTGCACTTGTCAAAACTTCCCTATCACCAAAACAAAAAAGCTGTCAGAACATGTCAAGCTTGAGGCTAAAACATTATGATATATTAATTTTTAGTAGCAATTATAAATTCCATTTATGCACAGTCACTATCACTTAATCCTGTGTACTCTATATTGATAAGTATATTATTAAATAACAGGTTTCTATAATCCTACATGAAACAAAATCAGCTTTCACAATAAAATCTTTATCCATTATAAAACAAAACTCTCATTAAGCTTTTATTGATCACATTTTCTATCTTAACATATTTCTATTTGGCTTGCAACTAACAGGAAAATTTTTTCAAGTACATTTTGCAATATGCCAAGTTCCCTAGAACTTAATTTTGTACTTAAGTTTTTAACTTAACCACACTCAAATTAACTTTGTTTTTAGTTAGTCTTTTTTATATGCACTCACATATAAAGCATGGTCTTATACATTAGTTTATATGCACAAGTGACTGTGTATATGTAACATATACTTATATATTAATTTTTATTTATATTCTATATAATCCCCCAAAAGGATCTGAGTCACTTAGAGCTCATTACAAAGTTTCATCCTATACTAAAGACAAAAACAAATGACATTCAGGGAAGCAGCTTCCACTATCAGAGATGCATGAACACTAATTCTCAGGGTGGGAGATAAAATCTAATATGTACATATTTTAAAATGTTAAATCCAAACAAAATGATATAGACACTAACAATTGCACAAGTATACAAAAGAATTTTTGAAAGAAAAAAAAAAGCATGCTTTGCAAAAGCACATCTTACTCTAACATAAATAATGACATCCCAGAGTCCCTTGAGCAATTTTATTTCTTTGCGACACTGCTTCATTTGTCTGTACTCTGGAAGAGCCACTTCGAAAAGACGAGCAGAATCTTGCATCTGCATCATTTCTTCTTCTAAGGCCTCAAGCTCCTGATTTGCCTAAGGAGAAAAACAAAACAAAACAAAACACCTGCACACAAAGTGCCAGAGAGAGAGAGAAGCCACACTGTCCTGTAGTTCTGGTTACTTCACTATTTCAAACTTTGATATTGGCCAAATTCTATTATTATAAAACTGTGTGCACATACAAACGAATATGTAATAAAGCCCATCATTATGCACAACCATAATGCACCAATAATAAATGTGGAAAAAACTCTGATTTTTGAAAATTCCAAAAAATATTTCTGCAGTATTATTATTGGTAAAATGTAGAAAATTTTCAGCTAGCAGATTCACAGCTACTTAAAAAAGCGAAAGTTAATAAGTGCAACAATGTTACCAATACTTTCCTTATACACATTTCAGCCAAATTTGCTATGGCATAGGATTTCAATGGAAACAATCGATTTTCATTGTACAGCTGGGGGCTGTGCTAGGGACTAAAAGGTTATGCTGTAGAAATTTCCATGTAAGAATAAATTAGCTTTCTATAATCACTTAGTTAAAAATAAAAACTATGTTTTTAAAATTACCCTAAACATTATTAGGTAATATTAATGGCACTCAGGAGAATCATAAATAAAACACAGGAGCTTAAAAACACAACCTAATATAAAAATTTCTCCTTATGATCAAACTCTCCAAGGTTCACCTACCACCTCATCTATGTGGAAAAGTTTATATTTTTCCTCAAATATAAGCTGGCTCATTTTTTTTCTTATTCAATGAGTCATCTCTTAATTTTAGATTTTTTTTTAACAAATTAATGTATTTTCATGGTGGAAGTTGGAGGTGTAAGAACAACTTTTAAGGCAGAAAAGCCATTCCTGGAGTTGGTCTCTGGTTCTGGTGCCATTTCTGTGACTCTCCAGTCTGTATCCCAGCTGCTCTTGATTAAGTGTAGACATTCAACTTGGTTAGTAGCTTTGCAAAGAAGGACTGGCTTTGTTTTATAATTTACACTTCCTCTCATTCTCCTCTCAATCTTAAACAATTATATTACTTTGGTTCATTTTTAACTTTGAAAAATAATACTTTGCTGGGAAATGAGATTGATCAAATTATGCCATGTGTTCCAGGAGTGGTGGCACATGTCTATGATCCCAGAGGCTCAGGAGACCGAAGTAGGAGGATCACAAGTTCAAAGCCAGCCTCAGCAACTTAGGGAAACTCTTTCTCCAAGTAAAATATTTTAAAAAGGGTGTCAGGGCTGGGGATATGACTCAGTGGTTAAGTGTTCCTGGGTTCAATCCAAGTTACAAAAAAAAATTGTGTATAATGTGTATAATATGGTACAGTGAAACCCACTATCATGTATTATTATAATGCACCAATTTAAAAAAAAACAAAAAACACTTAATCCTTTTGTGTACCATTAGCTTTTAACTCTTTAAATTGACAAAAACTTATATACAACATATTTTAAAATATGTATACAGTGTGACATGACTCAATAAAGCTAATTAACACGTATTACCTCACATCTTTTGGTGGCAAGAGCGCTTAAAATCTACTTTTTAAAAATGGATAACAATGTTTTCACACCGTTCCAATGTTCATTAGATTTCCTACTGGATCTACTTTATTAGGAATTTTCAAAATACAATACACTGTTATTGACTACATTCACCAGGCTGTTCAATACATTAATGCCTTGGTATCTGTTGGGACTGGTTTCAGAAACACCAGGAATGCCAAAGTCCACAGATGCTCAATTCCCTCATATAAAATGGTGTAGTGTTTGCTTATAACTTACACGAATCCTCCCATATACTTTAAATGATTCCTAGGCTAATTAAAATGTCTAATATAAATAGCTATATTGTTTAGGTGACAAGAACAAAAAGTCTGTATTATTCAGTATATATGCAATTTTTTTCCAAAATATTTTTCATTTGCAGTAGTTGAATCTGAAGATAAAGAATGTGTAGCTATGGAGGGCTCACTGTACATCAGTCGAACGTATTTCTAATTGAACTTTGGTATCCTTTGACCAAGCATACAAAGCTTCTGTCTCCCCAACCTCAATTCTGCCTATTAAAGTTTCAACTAGGAAAATGAAAATATAAGAACTCTGTTTTTGTTTTCACAGGCTATTTATATACCTTTACAAACAAGAAATGGAATTTTTAAATTTTTTTTTTTTACAAATATGAAAAATTTCATGCACATAAAAAGATGTGTATGTTTATATGGATCCCATCCAGTTTAGGAAATGTTACTGTCTCAGCCTCCTGAGTTTCTGGGATTGTAGTCAACCCAAATTTTCTGATTTTTCTCTTTCCTGTTGCTAATTAAACCACTAAAACCTAAATTTTTGTCTCCTGATTTTCACTACATATGTAGGTATTACAAAGTGCTAAAAAGTTAAAGGTTTTGATATTATATAGCTTTATTCTTCCAAAGACATGTCAATTTTTTTTTCTGTTTTTGGTACTGAGAATTGTAACCTCTGACCCACATCCCCAGCTCTTTATATATTTTGAGACAGGATCTTACTAAGTTGCACAGGGTGTCACTAACTTGCTAAGGCTGATTTTGAACTCATGTCCTCCTGCATCAGTCTGAGCCACTTGAATTACAGCATGAGCCACCACATCCAGCTGCTCAATTAATATTTTTGAGGAATACCTATCCATGATGATGTGAGTGAAGTTCACTAATTTCTAGTACGATATAATACTATAACATGCAAAAATATTTATTCTACTTATAATGGTTGTTTAGGCTTCTATTTCACTAGTGGTAGTAGGATTTTTCACAGTCCCTGGTGTATAAAGTTTGATGAATAGTTTGTTATCTTTCAATGGTTTAAAATGTCTTCCAAGAGCCTCTATCATGAATGAAAGTTGAATGACATTCAAAGAGTTTGGCACTTCTTGAGACAATAACTTGATTTTCTCTTCAAAATGTATAATCACATTAGTTGATTTTCTAATGTTAAGTTTTCTTAGAATGAACTTAAGTTGGTATAATTTGATTGTTTTGTTTAGGATATGTACTCAAGACTGATCTACAATTTTTCCTTTCTCATTCCTTTTATGAAAATTACAGATGCTTCATAGATAGCTTCTGAGTATTTATTCTTCTGGTTTGTGGAATCACATGAAGGAGAAGTGGTTCTTCAAAACTTCTAGAATTCTACAATCTTTGTTGGAAGATTTTTTTTTTGAACTATTGGTTGTTTTTCTTGTTTTACTACTGGTTAATTTTTAGTAATTTTATGACTATTCAGAATCATTACTTGAGATAATTTTAATAAATTATTTCAAAAATTATGTTCACTTTATATTCAGTTTTAATTATGCTCCATGAATTTTTGAATTTCTGCTCTTTCTATATGCTATCAGTCCCTATTTTATCCTAGAGACTATTATTTCTTTTTCCTACTTTGCTCAGTCCACCAGGGGTTTGCCAATATAATTAGACTTTTCTGATAACGACGTTTGGCTTCCTTGATTCTTTTCTGGAGGTACTTGCACTAGAAATTATTTTAGTGATAAATTTCAATTTTGTTTATCCAAAGTATACTTATTTTTCTCATTATTGAAATATACTTTCATTTGGCAGAATTTGAAAGCTACCATCCAGTGCCTTTCAGGTTCCATTGTTCCTGATGAGAGGTATACTATCGACACAATCATTTCTGACAGGTGACCTGTCTTTTCTATCTGGCTTCTTTCACAATCTTATCTTTGCCTTTGATAACAATCTCATGCCTTTGGTGGAGTCTAATTAGATAAATATTAGACATGTATACTGAACAATCACACCAAGAAAATGACTTGAAGAAAAAGTTGTTCCAGTCCTAGTATATTTAAAGTATCCTTCTATATATTCTGTACCTATAAGGATAAGCATCTCTGACTTTTAAACATGTAACTTTATGCTGTTGTGGTATAGAAAAGAAATGGTAAGATTCAATTCACTGTTATAAATATTTACATATAACACTTTTGTTAATCAAGTAAAAAATAATTCCTCATCCACAATCTGTTCAGACCATCTACAATCCAGATACAATCTTAACAACAACAACAACAAAACTATTATCACATTCTAACTTCTTCCCTTTCAATGAACATATGAACCAATTTTCTTCAGCCAAGTAAAAAAGACCTTATGCTATAGAATGGTGTTTTCTGAGTTAAAAGCAATTAAATTAAAATCAAAATTTGGAAAGAGATAACAATTGTGTCAACCAGGACACCAGTCTAAGGGGACAGACTAGCTCCAGCATTAGGTCAAACAGGGTGACAATCAGAATGGAGAATTCAGAGTCCCAGCTCCTCCTTCTAAACCTAAGTTCTTTCCTCATTTGGACCACTGGGATATGTTTTTAGAAGAAAAGAACAGTGTAATTGCCCAATGAAAGTTTAAAATGCCTTTCTAAGCCTTCTATGAATTATTCACCATTCTAGATTAGATGCCCACTGTATTCATTCTTAGACTAGACTATAATATTCAACAATATTCATGTGCAAAGTCATGAATACATATGAACTTTCCCATGCTTGAAAGTTACTTAACAAAAGTATGACATGTGGGGCTGGGGTTGTAGCTCAGAGGTAGAGTGCTTGCCCAGCATGTGTGGAGCACTGGGTTTGATCCTCAGCACCACATAAAAATAAATAAATAAAATAAAGGTCTATAGACAACTAAAAAAAATTTTTTTAAAGTATCACATGTGAAGTAATATGATGACTAGAATTTGATGCTTTTTATTTAGAAAGCAAGAACTTTAATCCTATGTTAGTCATTTGGTAACTCTGTAATCTCCAACAAGTTACTTAATTATAACACTTGATTCTTTATCTGAAATTGGAAAAGTAATAGAAGCTATATCAGAGATGCTGTGAGAACTAAAATGTAATATGAAGTGAAATATGTTTAACAAAATTCTTGACATGTAATAAGTACTCAAAAGAAGTAGCAGTAGTTTTCACTTTCACTAATGATTACTTTGATGATGGTGGTGGTATTTGGAGACATGATTTAAAACATAATTTACTCGGGTAAATCTGCTTACCACTGGGTTTTAAACAGTCCTCAATTTCCATAACTAATATCAAAGATAAGGCAAAACATAGCAGTATCTCAGTGTCTAAACATATCTTGTAAGTAGCTAGTACAATGCATATAAGACATTTGAGATCTATATTACCTGATCGAGCACTGTGTATGGATTTTCAGCATTAAAGCCAAGAGGGGCGTAGCTTTGGAATCTCTCTCTGAACTCTGCCTGCTTTTCCTGATCAGAACCAAAAACAACAACAACAAAAGTGATTCTCAAGTAGCTTCAATTATCCTAGGAAAGTCTTTCTTAGAAAACAAGCAAACAAAACTTTGGTAATTATCTTACATCAAACAAAATACATTTCTTCCGTATCAGAGTGACCTCTGCATTTTGGAGAGGTGAGACTTCATGTCTGACTGTTGCTGCGATCTTTTTGGTTATTTGCCATCTTTCAGGTAATTCCTACAAAAACAAAGGTGTGGAAGGGGAATTTACTTCAATTCCTAAAAACAATTTAACCCTATAGGATTAAGTAATTTTAATTTTTTTACTCTAACCCAGGAAATCTTTTCATTCTTTCATATAGGGTTTACAAGAAAAAAAAAGTAAAGAAAAAGAAAAAAATAAAGAGAAAGAAAGCGACTAAAAGCCCCAGAGCCAGGGATGAAGTGCAGGCTGATCCACTGCCATGTCTGGGTTTGTATCTTCCAAGCATGTGCCAGAGTTGTTCTCATCTCAGAATCAGTGGAAATCTTTTCAAAATAAAGACAAATCCTCAAATTGTTTTGCTGTTATGGGAATAAAATCAAAGTGCTCTGGAAATTACTTTGCTAATCTCTAACAACTAGAAATGGAAGCCAGCCACATTTAGCAATTTAGCAAATAAAAAAGATGCTTTCAATCTGGTGGGGCAAAGATGGCAATGTGAATTAATGTCAGCCTCCACTTTCCTCTGCCTCCCAAGGCTCTGCAAGTACTCTTTTCTTGAGGAAGAGTTTTACTGTTGAAGTTGGTTTACTTTCAATGACTAGGATTTTTGAAGGAGAAGAGACAAAAAGGAAGGTCCATTCCTATTTAATTTTGAACAAAAGCAATAAATAGATACCAGCTCAACTCTGCTCTCCTTGCCTATAATGCAAATAGGTCAAAAACAAGTTATTTTCTTTAAAGAGCCGGGTGCATAATTACCACTGAAAAGCATTCCTTGTATCTAGACTAACAAAGTATTGTTTCTCTGGGTCATCTCCCAGGGCAATGAACTGGTTTGGTCATAGAAAAACAAAGTTATGGATGTGTCCCATAGTGATGGGGTGAGGGGTCAACAACTACTTCTTTCCCTGAACTGCAAAACTCAAAGGTCCTACAGACTATTTTGTAATCTCCAATAAATATTGGATGAATGATTCAGTAACTGCCACTTATGAAGAGTGCACTAAGTATAAATAGTTTTGTGTTGTGGAGAGGGTGCTTCAAAAGAAAAATACATTCTTTGACTTAAACTGTTACATAATCTGAGCAAGACACACACACAATAACTATTCTACAGCGCAGAATACGTTAACTTCCACTAGGAGACCAACAGGTCATGGCATCAGTACAATTAGGAGACAATATGGTGCCATGACAGGAATACCAAACTAACTCAAGAGACCAGCACTGAAGCCATTGCCTTTTCACCTTGTGCTTCCTCTCAGCAAACCCTGCATCCTCAGCTATGCAGACTCCCACTTTCCATTTCCAAGTCAACTCCATGGAACCTAAATATCCTGTGGAGTCCCTTCAGAAGCCTTGGCTAAGAAGTGAAGGAGAAGTCACATCAGGAGGCTCAGGACCCTTAGCCTTCCTCTAACACAGCAGATTTGCTTTACGTTTGGGGATTCCAAAGTAGATTTCACCTCATGGAAATAAATTTTCTTAAAAATTAAAAAATTAGATATCTCCGAAGTCTAACTTATAACGATCCAATCAAGGAGGTGATGTTGAATCTGAGCCTCAAAGAAATAACTGATTTAAAGAGGCAGAGATTACGTGAGATCTTTGAGGTACAAAACAGGATGGAGATAAAGTGGGCTCTTGTGGAAGCAGGAGGACTCAGAGGCCAGGACAGTGGCTTAAGAAGCAACGAGAACTGAATTAAAATGGGAATCACAGGAATGGAAAAGGGGCAACAGACTGAAAAGAGCAGCGCCCACAGACCACATGATTGGGGGTAAATGCTCATTTTTTAAAAATTTGTATATGACAGTGGAATGCTTTACAATTCTCATTGCACATACAGAGCACAATTTTTCATATCTCTGGTTGTATACAAAGCATATTCACACAAATTAGTGTCTTCATACATGTACTTTGGATAATGATGTTCATCACATTCCACTACCATTTCTAACCCCATGACCCCTCCCTTCCCCTCCAACCTCTCTATCCTATCTAGAGTTTATCTATTCCTCTCATGTTCCCCTTCCCTACCCTACTATGAATCAGCCTCCTTATCAGAAAACTAAATGTTCATTCTTGACTTTGAGGAGATAATGTTTAAATTTCACATCTAAGGGCTTTTTTCTTTAAAGCACAGAATTATGCATAGATAAGCCTTTGAAAAAAATGCAATGATACCAATGATAATGATGGAGAAACAAAATAACTGTTACAAATTGCTTTAACTAAAGTAAAATTGGGGCCCTGTTACTCCCCATATGCAACTTTAATCTCATTATTCTTCCTCACCAGCCTACATTACTTGCATGTGGCTATACTTATACCTTGAAGTGTCCTGCTTTCTAAATACTGAAAAGTCTAATATGTTTAATACTACCAGAACCTAGAGAAGTGAGCCAAATTTTATAATACAAATTCTGGAGGCCATGGCTAAAATCCCTTACTTCCATGACTTATTTTATGACTGGCTTCTGTATGAATTATCTCAAGGTCCAAGACATGACTCAAAGAATATCCAAATCTTTCTTCAAAGAAGAAATATTTATAGTTGGTGCTACTCTGTCATCTCTCAGTCATGTGAAGTATCTACCTGTCCACAACTTCTCCTCTCACTCCATGTCATAACAGGACTATCTGCACCAAGGATAGTTTTATGCTCGAGTAGAATTTAATAATTCATACATAGTAATTTTCTATAGTCAAGAGAACACTTATAAATATACTGTTGCATTTAATCCTCACAACACAGAATGAGGGATATGAAACAGCCCAGCCGCTGTGAAAATCAGTTTGGCAGTTCCTCAAAAAGTTAAACCACCATATGACCCAGCAATTCCGTTCTGAAGTATACATCAAAAAGAATTGAAAACAGGTACTCAAGCAAACACTTAAGCACCAATGTTCAGAGCAGCATTTTTTACAATTGCAAAAAGATGGAAACAACCCAAATGTCCATCAACAGATAATTGGGTATGTAAACTGAATTATAAGCAAACAATAGAATATCATCCAGCTATAAAAAGGAATGAATATCAGTATGTGCTACAAGGTAAAACATTACATCAGGAAAAAGAAGCAAACACAATAGATCGTGTGTTATATAATTCAACTTGTCGCAAATATCCAGAGTAAGTAAACCCATGGACACAGAACAAGACTGGCCAAGGGAAGAGGAGGGGAATAGGGAGCAACAACTAATGGATACAGACTGACAACTAACGGATACAGAGTGACAACTAATGGATACATAGTTTCTTTTGGGGGTGAAAAAAATATTTTGTAACTAGATACAAGTAGTGGTTGTACAACATTACCAACATACTAAATGCCACTGGTTGTATACTTTAACATGTTGCTCTTATGTGGATTTCATCTCAATAAAAAACAAAACAGAAAGTGGGAAATTAGTATAGTATAGACAAACCAAAACATTTAACGAATCACAAGGAATAGTCTACTAAATAGGAAGCATGCTCTATGATATTAACTGCTGTGTCCAGGCAAGCCGGTGAGATGGACTTATACGTACTTACAAATTTCAATCTTATTTTGTGCTCTGATAACTAAATAGGCTGAGCTAGAATCCAATGAAAGCTTTCTAGTTTATGTGTCCACTTGATCACATTTGCAAGGTTAAATGTAAGCCCAGCCTGGAAGTCCCCTCCACCCCCACCATCCACAGAACTTCAATGTGGGCAGGAGAACAGAGCCTCAATTGTGAGATTTTTGTTCACGATTTCAATTATAATTAAAAAGACTTTGTTCATCATTTGGCACACAGAAGCCACTGAATCTTTCCAGAGCACAGAAAATACGAGGATAGCATAGAAATCTGTCTGGGAAACAATGATTTCTCCATCCAAACCAGGCTTTATTTATTTATTTATTCTTTACTAGCACGTCCACGAAATGTTTCCAGGCCTAGAACACTTCTGAGCCGACAGGCAGCTTTGAATGAGGAAGACTGTGGGTCTATTTCACATGTATGAATCATGGTGAACCTGGGACTCCCAAGAGCAACTGAGAGGCTCTCTCCAACCCAAATGCTTTCCATCAGTGAGGCACAGGGACACAGTGAGTCTTCTGTCTTGAAACATCTATAGCTAAGTGCTGGATGGCTTCACTGCCTATGTGACCTTCAAAAAGTTCATGTCTTAGCTTCAGATTTCTAACATAAAATAAACAACCACCTAAAAAAATAATAGTATGGACTGTTACAAGGATGTCACAAGGTGCACGTGAATCACTGGTCATAAGAGATGCTACATGTAGGTACCTGTGAGTATTTAGCCTCCACACTCACCTCCAGCTGAACATAGACTTGTTCTGGCATCTTCTGGCCATAGCTTTCCAGGAGTGTAATGGTTTCTTTCAGAGGTTCGAAGAGTTCATCAGTGGCTCTCTGCCGGCTTCTTACAGCCAGAAGGTGGCCCATGATGTCAACTAACCCCTCGTGATCACCTTCACTCAGTTGTCTCTGAAGTCCGCCATCTGTCACCTTCATGAATCCTTGCAGCTCATTCAGACTATTAAATACATACACAAAAATTCATTAAAACATTTAGCAGCATAAGACTTTTAATTGAATCTTATTTTCATTGTGCACCTGATTAAACATTACTCATTATTTCTATTATGAGATCAGCAGTATCAATGGTCTTAAAATCAATCTCAATTAGAAAGCAGTCAACCAAGAAAAAAAATTGGTATAACTTCGACTATCAAAATATAAAGGCTACCTGTCAATGACAAATCTCAAAAGATGCTCCTGAAACATCCAGCTCCACTTCTTAATCACATTTAGTAAGCTCACTTTGAAAGGTCTCATGTCCACCTTGAACCAACTATTAAACACTCTGAAGTCATCAAACTTGCTCATCTGAACATACAAAGCTTCATAAATATCAATCTACAGATAAGAAAAAACAAAAATAACTACAACAGCTCCATTAGAAAGCCAATTAACTACAACATAAGTTAGGGAGTTTTCCTTGCCTGTTCTTTGAATTGTTCAAGAGTTGGTGGTTGTTCGGGGATTTCTTCATTGGCATGAGCATCCATTTCCTCGGATACTGCAGTATGACCATACTGGAGAAAATGCTTCATAAACTCAGCTCGGTCATCCACCCAGAGGTATGCATAGGTCTCCAGGGAGTTTCTGAAATCCAAGACTTTGCTGATGACGTCTTCCACTCTATTCATTATCTCCCGCCTGACCTCCGCCAGGCCTAACATATTATCCATGTCATTCTAAAGGAGAAGAAAAACCAAGCAGAGAGTCAAGTGAAACTTGATGCCAATTATGTGCAATACAACATAGCAGAGGTCATTTTTCAAAGGGAGAGTAGATTTCAATCTAAAAAATTAAGCAAGTTTTACCAACTTCTTTCCTTGTGATTCCCACTACCCTAGTTTATTTCTGAATTAATGGAAAAAGCTAATACCCACTTTCAAATACCTGATAATTGGTGATTTCCAGATGTGCTGCTACTCGCTCCATCTGGGCAGACATTCTAAAACTGTTGCACAGCATTTCTTCTACGAGATCATAGAAGCCATCCCCAGCCTCTCTCTCCAAAGAAGGTTTAAACACAATCTCAGGGGGTGTTAAGATCATTTGTACTTGGAAAAACGGTGCAGGTTTTGGTTGTTTCTCGGTATTTGTCAGAAAGAAGTCTAAGTCACACATTATTGCCTGGAAAAAGCCTTCCACCACCATGTCATCGATGAATTCTACATAGATTTTCCAGGTATCCAGAGAAGGATCAACTTTGAAGAGCTTCCTGTTTTCCTAGCAACAGACAAGCATTAATAGATGACTATTAACAGTAATGAAAATAAAGATAAAAGCTTTCTGTTTAAGTGGCTTTTTAAGGAAAGGAGTGCATTTCACAGGAAAATCCAAACACTGGGTTGCAGACGTTAAGCCAGACGGCAAAGACCTGAGCAGGATTTTATGACACTGAGTTCAAGTACTATGTACATTCAAAAGTCATTCTTTAAAGAAAAAAAAAAAAAATCAATGTGAAGATTGCTATCTTCAGATACAGACAGGAAACACAGAAGTTTCCCAGTGAATGCTACAAGTATTAGATCTGGGCTCTAGTTCCCACTGTGTCCTAATTCAACATGGGCCTGGACATGGCCTTGCCTGAAAGGAAATGGTTTCTCATACTGGTCCCTCTAAGAAGGCTGTTCTGGGATATCTGAAGATAAGTCAGGGAAGGGCTGAGCCCATTCTTTTTATTTTTCTTTAATATTTTTGTTTATTTATTTATTTTTATGTGGTGCTGGGGATTGAACCCAGTGCCTCATGCATGCGAGGCAAGTGCTCAACCACTGAGCTACAGCCCCAGCCCTGAGCCTATACTTGAAGACTCCCAGCATCCCTATTATTTGAAGTCCATGGAATTTGGTTTAGTGCAATCATTGCCAAACTTTATTCAGACACACAGACTATGTCCTTTTTTCTTCTTCTTCTTCTTTTTTCTTTTTTTTTCAAAGTATCTATGTGCAACTCAGCTTGGGAAATGCTGGACTGGAAAGTCTCAGCTCCTTGTGGGCTTCCAAAATGTGGCCTTGTTTCACCCCTGCATTTCCAGAGAGTGTGGGCAAAATAATGGATGGGCCAGTGAAGCAAAATAGGACCAGAAGACAGAGAGGTAGCTAAGGACAGCTGCAATTGGGCATATCATGAGCTAGGCCTAGAGGCAACCATGTGAAAAGGTCAGGTGGGTGATAAGGCTGATTCCAGAGAAACTATCTTCGTGGCAAAGTCTGCCTAGTTTACACAGGACAGACAGCAGTTGCCAAGGCAGAAACTGGAGCACAGAGAAAAAAAAGGATACTGGAACAAGAGCTGATTGTGAGGTAAACTATACTCTCTGCCATCTTTGATCATCTTCATTGTGGCTACATAACCCAGGATATAAGGTGTATGCTCTGTGCAAGAATCACAATGACAGAGGTGAATCCAATTCCTGATAAGGCAGGGCACGAAAGAGAATCCTAGGGGTATGTTGCTCCAAATTTAAGATCTACTACCCTTGAGGATGCTGTATAGTCTATGTGACCCACACTCCTGCAGTTGCACAGTACACATCTTGAGAAGCTATACACAGCAGCCCAGTTCCTTAGTAGGCAGTAGAAAGAAAAAGCATAGATCTTAGAGCAAAAGATAAAAAACAATCCCTCAAAAGCACCATGTTCAGTCTCACTCATTCTGAAGATAGGAAAACAAAGATCTATCACACACTGTCACTCTGGTAGAAAAGAAGTTAGCAGCTGAGCTAGGACTAGAAACCAGTCCTCTTGTGTCCCCCAGGGTAGGCCTCTTGTGACACATCACATATGCTTTCTCATACCTAGAGAGATGGTTCACATCACTGGTGGCATTTACAGGAAATGTATTTTCACATATTAGGGTAAAGGGAAAAGAAAGAAGAAAGAGGAAAGTCACCAAATGGTCACTTAGATCCCTTCCAGACCACTCTTCCAAGATTCTGCCCTTTCTTTTCTCTCTGCACCTAGAAAGATTTTGTCATTCTCCAAATGAAATCAGGGACATCACACAAGCCAGAGGATATAGCACAAAGAGTCTGAGCCAGCCACCTCCGCACTGTCCTGTTTCCCAGCCCCAGTCCTCACCAGCGCCCCAGAACTGGCTTCAGTCACATGCTGACAAGCCAAAGGTGCAGGGTGGGGCCTCTCAAAGGACACAATGTATGGGAACAAACATTAAACTTCTGTAGGAAGTTGGCTTATATTCCCCCAAATGATAAGCTCTCCCTAGTTCTGTGAATGGAGATGGTGATTTCAAAGCTGCTTGGTTTTTGACTTAAAAAGGAAAACCCATTTATTAGTTTCTAAATTCCAACTTTATTCTCTGAACAGGCTCCACAAAACCTTGTCTTACGTTTCCAGTCATGTCTTGTGTGGGCCATACTTTCAATGCATTTAAATGGAGATTAATAAATCTGAATGGTTTAAAACCCCTACACTACAGTTAGGGGAGTACTTTAAAACAATTATTATATAGAATATGTACCAGAAATTGTAATCCATTATCTGTCCTCCATGAGACAAATTCTCATGCATAAACAGTTTATAGGACTGACCTAAAAATCACATAATGATTCATAGCAACCCAAGGAATGACTGGAATACTCAATGGCAGGGCTTAATTATGACACTGCTGAGAAAAAAAATTTTTTTCCAGATATATACCTTCTTTACATGTGAGGACACCCCATAATCCTCTGATTGGCCACTCAGGCCTTGGAGTACCAGAGGGAATGGGGCCTTACCTACTCTTTGATTGTAAACTTCCAGTCCCCAGATTATGATGGAATAAATTTCTGTCATTTTAAAAGCCCCATTTGTGTTGCTTTGTTTTAGCAGCTGCAGGATGCTAATACAGACTGTGATCAGAGATGGCAGAGACAAAGTCTGTCCTGGCAAGCTGTCAAGAGTGTGAACAATCACAACTTAGATGTTTCAGACAAACTTGGAATTTGATACATATATGCACCATAGACATCAAGTGTACCACATCGTACTGTGTGGTAAGAAAATCTACAAAACGCTTCTTTCACTTAGCTTCCTGGATGCCACCCTCCTGGTTTTCCTCTGCTGTGTGTCCCACTGCCCCTTTCCTGCACTTCTGGCAGCCCCTAATCCAGTCTCTCAAAGGGAGAACAGTGCCCTGGCCAACTGTCCTCCATTTTCTTCCATGGCTTAGCTGTGCTCATGTTCTCAGTGACCTCTTCTACTGGCTTAACTCTCATGGCCAGCCACTCCTCTTTCATTTGTATTTCCAGAGTGGACCTCTACCCGCAACTCCAGCCTCGTAAATCTAATTACATGACCAGCTCTTCTGCTTGATGGAGGGGCACCCCAAACTCGTATGTAAAACTGAAATCCTGATCTCCCTACCCAGCTCCTCTCATAGCTTTTCCTCTCTGAATACACTGCAACTTCCTCTTGATCAGAAATGAAGCCTTCGATGTCTCTTTCTTTACCTCCCACTTCCATCTTGATAGGATATTGTTCCACTTCATACAAAATATCTCCAGAATTCAGCTGCTTCTCACATTTCCACTGCTACTACCTGGTCCAGGCACTGTCATCTGTTACGATGGGTATGAATGTTGTGTCCTCCCAAATTCATGTGCTGAAATCCTAGACCCCAAGGTGGTGGAAATAGGAGATGGGACTGGGGAAGTGATTAGGTCACAAGGGCAGAGCCTTCATAAAAAGGACTAGTGCTTTTATAAGACAGGCCCGAGGGAGCTTGTTTGACTCTTTCACCTTGGGGTCACAGTGAGAAGATGGCAGTTTACATTCGGGAGGGGGGCTCTCCCCAGAAGCTGACCAGGCTGACACCTGGATCTCCAGAACTGAGAGAAATAAACATCTATTGTTTTCAAGCTGCCCAGTTTAAGGTCTTTTGTTATAGCAGCTCAGTTACACTAGGATAGCTAAATTATAGCTAGAGCAACCTACCAGGTCTCACCATTTCTTCCCTCACCTCCCTACAGTCTCAACATAACAACCAGAAAGCCTGTGGAAACCAAAGTCACGTTGTATTTACTCCTCTTCTGAAATGTATCAGGGACACTCTGTGGACTGCAGGATAAAGACCAGATTCTGCCTTACCTGATCACCCTCTACTTTGCTCCCTCTGTTCCCACTACTCTCACCTCCCTGGTCTACCTTCAGCCTGGCCAAGGAGCTCCTGCCAAGCAGCCATCGCCTTTGCCTTAACACTCTGCTCAAATGCTCACCTGGCTGACTTGACAGCCTTCAAGTCTTTGTCAAAGCCTTACCTTCTCATGGCAGTCTACCCTGATCCTGTTTAAAATGCACCCTCGACTCCACACTCCAGAATTCCCTCGCCCTGCTTATCTTTTAATCTACAGCACTTGCTGCTTCTCAACATCTCTCGTCTTTTCTAATCTGAATTCCATTCTCTCTCTTCCATCACTAGACTTTCATCTCCATGAAAGCAAGGATCTTTGTCAGTTCTGTTCACTGATATATCTCAGAAACCAAGAATGTTGCTGAGTACACAGGAGGCGCACAGCAAATATGTCTTGAATGCATGAATGACAGGCTGATAAAGATGTGTTAGATGATGGATGGGTCACACAATTTCCAGGAGGGACACTATAATCCATTGTTCTCTAGCTGAGAGGTAGCCTAGAGACAAGGACCTTCACTTCTTACATGGAAAAATTTAAGCCCTGTTTCTAGAAGACACAAGACTGAAAACTCTGGCTTCCAGCTTTTGGAAGGGCACTTTCATCACACTGATGGCTACAGGATAGAGAAGCCAAGGGAAAAGGTTCACCTCCTCTGCTCAAGGACAATAACTGTTTTTAAGGACTATACCTATTTAGATTCTATATAACAAGATGCTTGGGAGAAATAAAGAATACACTTTTATTTTTGTCCCTTTTTCTTAAGAAATAAGAACAGTAAGAATTCAACTTACCCACATTCCCATTTCCAGCTCTGCCCACCTATAAGACATGTACCTATTGAATACCTGACTACAAATAAATGCTCCATTCTTCTACCTAAAGCCAACATCTATATGTATTTGTTAGACTACATTCCCACAATGATGTACCAAGAATGTTTTGATTCATCCCAATTGACATAGGAACATCAGCCAATATTAAAAACGAAATTCTAACCCTGACATACATGTCCTAGGTACCACCCAGTTTTTAGTATGCCCCACAACAATCTGTTAAGAGTTCACTGGATGTGTTTATTCCCATTTCTCCCATTCCCTCCTTAGTCTACTCCAGTCAGGCTTCCACCCTGCCACTCCACCAAGTCAAGGTCATCAGTAACTTCCAATCTGTCCCATCTGACACTCAACCTCTGCCCTAGTTTTGGATCCTAAGCTGGGATGGGACAGAGCTGAACTCTTCCCCTTCCAAATGTAATTTCCAGGCTACCATTCTATTTTTGGAAGGATCTTCCTCATCTTTCTGACCTCAGAGAGTCTGTTAAGGCTAGCCCTTGGACCTCTACTCCATTGACAATCTCCTGGGTAACCTCATCTAACTCCATGTCTTAAATATCATATATATGCTCACAATTCTTAATTCTGGGTTATTAATCTAGGCTCGGTCCTTGAACACAACATACATTGGCAACATCAGCCAACTCAAAATCTCTGCTGGGGCAAACATCTCTGACCTATCCAAAGCCCAGTCCTGTTTCTTCCTACAAAACATGTTCCACCAGTCTTCCCCATATCATCACGAGAAAGTTCATTTGCCCAGCTGCTCAGACTAAAAACACTGAAGTCATCCTTGATCTCTCTCTTCTCCTACTCAATGACTCATCCTTGATTTCTCTTTTATCCCACCCTGATCCAAAGTATCTTATTCCCCACCTGGATTATAAGAGTAAGCTCCTAATAGTCTGTCTACACTTCCTTGCTCACCTTTGGCTTACAGACAACAGACAAAGCCTCTGAGCAAGAAAATCTGGCAGCTGTTTCTAGACTAAAATCCAAAATCCTCAGAATGGCCTGCCACATACTTGGTATGCTCTTAGCTCCGTGAAATGTCATCCCCTACTACCAT
>NW_025999905.1:13274649-13312740 GCF_001458135.2 Marmota marmota marmota | reverse complement strand
TACCATTCCCACCCCCCCAACCCCGCCCCTGACACACACACACATTCTGCTTTGGTCATGCTGGCTCTCAAACTGATCCTTGGACTGGATAGCCTGCTCCATCTAAAAGGTTCCTGCACTTTCACTTCTAGAACCCCGTTTTCCTGATACCCAATGCACTTCACCCCTTTTTGGTTTTCTGCAGCCCATCATTTATTTCTGCTTTATTTTTCATCACTGTTCCTGTTACAACTGACATGTTTATTATGCACTTGTTATTTTCTCTTGCTATCTTCCCAACTAGAGTGTAAATTCCATGAGACAGGGGCTGGGTTTTGTTTGTTACTGTGCCCCCACTCCCTATCTTATTTTGGTAAAATAGTGCCTGTTACACACCTGTAATCCCAGCAGCTTGGGAGGCGGAGGCAGGAGGATTGTGAGTTTAAAGGAAGCCTCAGCAATTTAGTGAGGCCCTAGTCAACTTAGTGAGACCCTGTTTTAAAATAAAATATAAAAAGGGCTGGGAATGTGGCTCAGTGGTTAATTGTTCCTGGGTTCAATCCCCAATATCAAAAAGAAAAATAGCATCTGTTACTATTTTAAAACTCAAATGTCTGTTAAAAGGACAGTAATTCTGCTGCCTTTGTTAGACGGCTCAGAGGGTTACAGGAGATGATATAAACAAGGTGTCTGACACCTAAGAGGTGTTCCACACTGGTGGCAACTATTAATAGCAACCAGGAATTTAGGTGCAATCCTGTCAAAGATAAGGATTCCGCCTCCAACCTTTCTGTTTGATCAACACATCTCACATTCTAATCTCTTCCCTCAGGAATATGAGTAGTGAGGACTACAGAAATCACAGACAAGCCGCACAAATTCTTTCACTGTAACTGCTTCACATGGCCATTCATAAAGTTCCTTCAGGCTCAATAAAAGCATCCTACACAGGGCCTGTTGGCACACATTTGTAATCCCAGCAAGTCTGAAGGCTGAGGCAGGAGGATTGCAATTTAGTAAGACTCTGTCTCAAAATTGAAAAAAGGGCTAGGGATGTAGCTCAAGGGTAAAATGCCCTGGATTCAATCCCCAATATCAGAGAAAAAAAGAAGTCTATATTATCAGGTTAAGTATATTTGCTCTTCTCTAAAGTAATTGAATAAAAAATCAGTAACTTTTGAAATTTTCAAAGCAATTACCTCTACCAAGTTGTGTATCTTGCAGCCATCTTCTTGGATTAACTTGTATTTTTTAGCAAACAGATCGCCCTTGTCCTCCAAAGTCAAGGCAGCCTCTTTTCTGTGCTCCCTCCTGGGCAGCAGTGGACACTCAGCCCAGGCCCTCATCATCTGCTGTATCACCTGCAGGTTGTTCTGCGTGTGTTCAACCCTGCACTCCAGCTCCGCAGTGGCTGCCTGCACCTTCTCCACGTAGCCCCAGCAGTCATGCTGCCATGTCAGCCACGTCACGGCTGCCTCCAGTTGCTCATCAATAGCCCCCAGCTCTTCTTCAATCAGAGGGTACTCAACTTCTAGAAGAGTCTGCTTCAGCTTATTATACCCTTGTACAAGAAGTTCAAGGTTTCCAATGTACTGAGCAAAGAATACCCAAAACAAAAAAGGTCAAATATGTTCACTGTTTTCTCTCCTTGAAGCATCAAAATGTCTTAGGTCTACATGCTAATAATTAAAATTACTTTCAATAAAAAAAAATGCTCTATTCCCCCCAACACACAAACCTTTAAAATAGTGTTCCTTTTTTGGAAGATGGCAAGCGCTGAATCTGGTATGTCCGATTTTTTCATCATCAAAAGGTATTTCACCTCTCTCAACACAGCTACCAGCTATTCAAACAGCAGCAAGAATTATTGCATATTTTAAAAATATCATTCTATTTCAACACAAGTTTGACTTGAAATACTTATAATTTCATCCAATGGTTACTACATTTCCAAATCATCAAGATTGACTTTTGTTTCATGTTTTTTAAAACCAAAAAATCATGCATTCCATAACCTAATAGAGGTTTACAGTCTCTACCGTGTATATAACACATACCAGTTTGTTTTTTTTTTAAGTTAGTTAAAACTTCATCATGAGAGTTAAGATATTCGGGGAATCCACATGCCATACGAAATGGCCTGTCATGCTTTTGGTGGACAGTAGCATATTTTGTCATAATTTCTTTAAGAGAGAAAATATTCTGTATATTTTCAGTAAGTCTATGGTAAGTCACACTATCCCTAAAACACTTCAAGAAACCTGTCTCTGTAAGCTATTTTATGAAATCTCAAAGTAGAAATAATCCTCTGTCCTCTAGATCAAATACTGAGTTCTGAGTTTCATTTGTAAAATAAAAGTAATGCTACTTTAAAAAATTTATTTGTTCTTTTCAGTTATCATGACAGTAGGATGTATTTTGACATATCATACGTAATGTACAACCACAAGAATGTTTTCATATGTGAACATAGGAAAGTTATGTCCAATTCATTCTGTCTTTCCTATTCCTCTCCACACTTCTTTCCTTCATTCCCCTGTGTCTAAATCCAATGAACTTCTCCGCATTGTGTGTTAGTAGCCACATATCAGTTCATTCAGCCTTTGGAAAATAATACTATTCTTTGCATATATTTTAGAGAAACAAAGCATAACTAACATGGAGTATGTAAGACTAACTCTCCCACCCCCTTGGCATGGCTTTGGGCTGAAGCAATGATTTTTTTTTTTTTTTTTTTTTGGTGGAAGATTCTGGGCTCCAGCAGAGCCTTCTTTATTTTGTTTATTTATTTTCATGTGGTGCTGAGGATCGAACCCAGTGCCTCACATGTGCGGGGCAAGAACTCTGCCACTGAGCCCCAGCTCCAGCCCACAATGATCTTTACTACCTAAAAATTCAGCCAGATGTTGTTTTTGATCATGAAAACTTAAAATAACTTTGCCCTTTATTGTAAAGCACATCTATGGGAACTCAATAGAAAAGAAAGCTTATTTTATGCCCCTAATCTAGCAAGCTGAAAGAATTGGAGATGTTTAAAATATACACACATCGAATATTATCTATATATACCATATATATGTATATACACGTACCATATAATTTAAGTACACATGTGCATATCACCATGATCACTAATAATGTTTCTATATGCAATATTATTACATAACATGTAATGAATGAGAAATTTATTGACAAAATGTATTGAGAAAATTGACAAAATGTGAAATTTCCCTTTGTGACATGATGTATCATGTCATAACAAAAGATCTGTTTAATAAAGGCAATCTTCATCCTGGATATTTATTTAACTGTTAGTATTATTTTTATATTATTTGTTTTATTAAAATCATCATGAGTTTAACCACCATACACAAGCTTATTTTTTATTTTAAAGAAACTATGACAAATAGAAATTTACCACTATCTACCAAAAACACGACTGATTTTTATTCCATGTAGTCAGTCCCCAAATCTTATGATACAGCTTCAATGAACCAAAAAAACTAGTATGTTATAAAAATATTTAAGCCAGAAACCATCTGGCAAAAACTAATGATTCAGTTCAGCCGAGCTAACATTTAGTAAGTGTTACCAAGTGCCAGACACGAAACTAGAGACACAAAGTGAAATGAAGCCCACCTTCAAGAAAGAGTGGGGAGGCCAAGAAATAATTATAAGAAAAATAACAAAGAATAATTAATTAATTAAGACTTAGAAAACATCTTTAAGGAAAGACTTACTGGAAGTTGTTTATAATTATATTCCTCACAGCTCTTGACATTTTCCCAAAATAAAGTATGAATGATTGGAAATGTAAGTCTATCGGGAAATATTTCAGAGATTTACTAAGGATAAGAATAGCACCTATAAAACATCTTAGGAAACCAAACCCCTACCTTTGGGTCAAAGTTGACACTAAGAAGACCATTTATGGCACTGAATTTAACCAAGGGTTGATTCAAATTGAATTCACAGATTTCATCCACATTAGCTTTCCATTTATTATAGATATGATTTTCAAATTGGTCTAGTAAAGTGGTCATTTCGACATACTTCTGATAAACTGCAGCTTCATCAGGATTGTCCGAGAATCTGTAGGAATAAGGTTTTTCTACTTTTCTATATACTGATTTCTGCTTATTTTACAATAATATACATAGTGATGTTATACATCATAAACAGCCAGGGAGAGAAAAAATAAATACCAAAAAAAATGCTTTGGAATTGTTTTTGCTTTAAAATATATAGTTATAAATGAATGGAACGCCAAAGCTTTTACTAAATATCAACAGCAACAAGTTGAGAGAAATGCATAATTAGAGGTGTGTTTGTTCCTGGAGAAAGAAAAAATAATAGCAAAGAATCATAACAGATACCACAGAGGAAAGAAAGTGTAAAGAAAAAAGGACCTGGAAACATGTAAACATATGTACTATGAGTCCCATCAAAAATATTACAACCATGGAGATGAAGTGCCCTCAACAAACCAGTGAAGAAAATTAAATGAGACCATGACCTCTTGAGTGCTAATAGGAACAGATTGTTACCCTCTATAAAAAACCACCCGTAACCTTAGGATAATTTACCATGACATAGGCCTCAGTACTTACAGATAATGGAGAGACGAAAAGTTTGACCAAAACATTTGAAGACGATCAAGGATCTCTCTGGCCCATTTGATATTTCCAGAAGTAAATGGCATATTCTTGTTAAGAACTACACAACCATGTTCAATCTGCAAGTTGATATTTTGGTGAGGAGGAAGAGAAGGAACATTTAGTTAGGATGCCTGTAAGTAACCTTACAACCTTGTAAGTAACTGTTCATTTTGGTAGTTTGGTATAAAACCTATGTGAGTGGCACATGACTGTAATCCCAGCAATGAGGAAGGCTGAGGCAGGAGGATTGCAAGTTCCAAGGCCAGCCTCAGAAACTTTGCTGGTCAGTCCCTGTTTCTTTCCTCTTTCACTTCGCTTCTCTGCTTGCTAACAGTTTCTACTCACTTGTAACTTTAGCCAGCATGGATTCAGTGCCTTTGGGTTCAATCCCTAGTATTACAAAAAATAAAAAATAAAGTGTTTCATATCTTGATTAGAAGAATTATGGTCCTAAAGCAAGTTCTCCATCTCCATAAGAAACCAGTTAAATAAAAGTTTTTTAAAAATTTTAGTGTCTATATCTAATCTTTAGATATAATGAAATATAGATCTAGGCCATTACCTACAAAAATGATACTGTGAATATGATCAACCTCAGCACCACTTACCTGTTCCATGTGTTCATTATATAACTGCTTACACATATCCAACTCTGTATTCAACATGTTCATGAGTGTGCTGTAATGTGGGCTGAAAATTTCCATGACAACTGGTTTCTCTAGAAAATTCCCAAATATAGTCAAAAGCTAGAAAAATCAAAGTTAAAGAAAGGTTAAGAACTGTGAGTTTTTAATACAAATATTCAGCTCAATTTCCCCCACTAAACCTTTGCTATGACGAAATAGAAGAAAGATCTAGAATCCTGCATTGCCTCAATATGTTGTTTCTAAATGGCATTACATTCAACAAATCAAATTCTATATGTAATTCTTCTCTCTCACTGGAAACTGAGAGGGGTCAGAAATAGCCCATCTGTAAGAAGTTCCTGCTCATAGCTAATACTACTTCCTATTGGGCATCAGGGAACATTTTTGAAAATACTGTGTATGTAAGAATAGAAGCAAATGTGATAATTATGTTATTTGTTCTTCCCCAACATAGTATTCTTTAGATATAAGAATCCCCATATCCATGAGGACGACTTCCTGATTTCACCACCAGTAATTACACCAAGTGTACCACTTACACCAACTGTTCTTCCCATCACCTTTGTGTACCCACAAGATCTAGCCACCCCTGACAGCAACCTGGGATAGCAGTGGTCATTGGTCCCAAACAACCACTCCACAAGTGGATAACTCCTTTGACATAAACGTCCTGGCTCAAATCAATGCCTTGAGCTAATCAGATTCTCTGTTTATTCAAAGTCAGCACTGAATCCATGCTGGCTAAAGTTACAAGTGAGTAGAAACTACTAGCAAGCAGAGAAGTGAAGTGAAAGGGGACAGAAACAGGGAATGAACAGGATCACATTACCAGCAAAGCAGAAGTGAAGGTCCACAGGTCCTCTTGCTCAATGAACTGCCTGCCCTAGGTTTCAAACTAACATTTACCACTGGCTTCCACAAAGCTATGAAAGCCAAACCTCGGATCCCTTGATCCCATCTTGTTTACTGCTCATGTGGATTTTCGTGTGTATATTTTAAGGAATCAGTGTTTATATCATGCTATGTGCCACATGCTTGCTATACATTGGGCCCTTAAAAATGCTGTTATGGGCTGGGGATATAGCTCAGTAGGTAGTATGCCTGCCTCTCATGCATAGGCCCTGGGTTCATTCCCCAGCACCATAAGAAAAATTTTAAAATGCTGTTATCACACGTTCCAGATGAGGACACCGAGTTGTGGGAAGGAAGTAACTTGCCCAAATTAAAATTTTGGCATAGTAGAGCTGGGATTTTAAACCAGGCCATGTGATGCCTGGGTATACACTTCAAGGTGTAGTGTCTTATTGGCAGAGGCCACTGAAAACTATATCACAGTAGTTCCCCTTCATCCAGATTTTTCTTTCTACAGTTTAAATTACCAGTGGAAACTGAATATATTAAATGGAAAATTCCAGAAGTGGATATTTAAGTTTTGAAGAACTTTTGTTTTGTTGTTAGTTATTGTTGTTACTCTTACTATGCCTTATTTATAAACTAAACTTTATCATGAGATGTATGTATAAGAAAAAAAATAGTACATAGAGTTCAATACACTTCAAGGATTCAGGTATCCCCTTGGGTTCTTGGAACACGTCACTTGTGGAAAAGGGGGCATTTTTTTGTTATCTGGTTACTCCATATGGGCTTTAGCATATGTTATTACCCATCTTATGAAGGTGTTTTAAAAGATGACACCTCAAAAAAACTAAATGTACTTAAGGTGACAGAAAAAGTATATATGAAGTCTTGTGCCTTGTTAGCAAGATTAAAAAAGAGTTTTGTTCTGTTTGGAATATATTAGTTATTTCTCAAAACTTATTATTTTTTTAAATAGCTTCATTATAAAAGCGATGCAAACATTTCCAGAAATTACACTCAATGAAAAAAAAAAAAGAAAAAAGAAAAACATCAACATAATGACAAAAGTTATACAAACCAAAATATAAATCTAAATATATCTTAAGGGGCAATTTAGACAAATTCCAGCTTTTTCTAGTAAGATCAATTATACCTATCACAGAAACTGCTAAATATTTTTAAATTATCTTGGTTAGGAGCTACCTAGCAAAATGTAAATTATTAACTTTCTTCTTGCAGCCATTGTTTTGTTGCATTTGGGCTTCAGGTAAATTCAAAAGTCAACACTGCCTCATGAGTTTAACAAAGAAGTGTTCTCCAGCAACAATTAGGAAATACATTTATTTCACAACATCATTTTTCAAACACTTATCAAATTCGGCCCAACTGAAACAAGACCAGTAGTTTCCTTGCTACATCTTACCTTGCCTGCCTGCTTAGTAGAACCTAACTTCAAATGCAAAGGAAGGAAGGATGGGAAATATTCTTTGGGTAGGTGGAAAAAACAAAAAGTAAAAGTTACAAGGTCTTAGTGTACATTATCATAATATTCATTATCACAAATGTGTAAAAATCACCCTCAAGAATGAAAATAAAGGTCATTGTTCTGGAACCTCTTGCTTCCTTCTCACAGAACTAAGACTTATTTTAAGAAGAATATAGATGCTTCCTTCACAATGACCTCAAAAGGTTAAAAATGGATTCCTACATTTCTCCCCTGAAATATTCCACTTAAGATTCATGAGGCTTACCTTAAGTTTCTTCTACTCCCCAGATTAATAATGTAATACAGCTTCTCACAACAACGTTCTTGCTGTCCAAACTAAAACATATTTATGTTTCCCTAGGTTTGCCTCTTTCAAATATTTTTTAAAAAACTGTGGACCCCTCAACCATACACACTTCATAGTTTTCTAGCTTTCAAATACAAGTTGAGTATCACTTATCTGAGATGCTTGGTACCAGCACTGTTTGGAATTTCAGACATTTTTCAGTTTGGAAATACTTCCACATATATAATGAGATATCTTGGGGATGAGGTTCAAATCCAAAATTCATTTATGTTTCCTATATGCCTTACATACATAGCCCAAGGTAATCTTATATAATATTTTTAGTAGTTTCGTACATAGTGTGGGAATTTTCCACCAGTGGCATTATGTTACAGCTCAAAAAGTTTTGGATTCTGGAGTATTTCAGACTTGAGATTAGGTATATTTAATCACCTAAAGTCTTTTCTAGACACTTTTCTTACCTACTTCATTTTATCTTCATGTGAATTTTAAAAGTATGTATTCATGCTTTCTTGTTTTATTGAGTGTGAGCACTCTGGATTTTGAAGCACTACAGTTTTATACCAGAGGTGAACGGTGTTTGGTTCCCTTTGTGGGACATGCCTTCATCCAGAGTAGGCATTACATTGCCATTTTCAGAAAGCAGCCTACAAATATTTCTTCACTGGGACCAATAATAGAGTTCCTCAACTAGCAGCAATGGTTAAAATCCCCCTTTCCTTAAAATATACAACCCTGTCATTTTTTCCCCTGCCATTCCTCTTTCAGCAGCTCACTCTCATCAGTGTGACATTCCAATACTCAAATTACCAGTTAATCCAATTGGTTTCAAGCAGTTAGTGAGTGCCTGTTGTCTATGAGGCCCTGCAAAAGCCTCCCTAAACCTCACAAAAGCTGGAAGCCGATCCCCCATTGCAAAGTTCATAAAGGCAGGATTCCAAAACATAAATTTTTCGGTAGACAAGGTACAAATATGGAGAAAGTTTTTTTAAAAAAAACACATGGTGACAAGGTAAGAGAAAAATATTTAGAAACAATCAAGTGGCATGTACTTAATAGACTCTGTAGAAGGGCAAGAAGACTTGAATTATAAATGGAAGGTGACTGAGATTTCACTCTCCTTTCTTCCAGTTATTTTACAACAGCATGTAAGAAAATGAGTTTCAAGTAATATGAATATGATAGAGGAGTACACAAATGTTAAAAAATAATATGGTCAAATTTTGATACAAAAGCAAGAAAAATATTCATGACTCTTGGCTAAGTGGGAAAGGTTTCAAAAGAGGATCAGAATATGTTGTCATCTTTGTCCAAGAGAAAAATATATGTACACTGAGTCAAACAGTGAGTGTTACATATAATAGTCATTGTACCTGAGAGATAAGATTATAGGTCATTTTATAATAGGGCTATATATTTTAGCTAAGAGAATCTCCTTTTCACCCAAGAGTCTTTTTGCTGTTGTTGTTTTTTATTAAACAAAGTACCATCTGATCCTCATGAATTCTCCATGTTTAAATGCTCAATTGAGGACAAGGACATGAGGAGGGGGTGCACCACTATCTGGCCAATTCATTTGAACTTGAAAGTCAAAGTCAATCTCTTCTAAAAAAAATTTGTCTGCTGTATTGTTTTGCACTGTTACTCTCAAAAAATGGTGCCCATGATCCCAGCTGTGTTTCTTTGACTATCAAACATTCAATTTCTTTTTGAAATGTCACCTGATGATGAATTTGCACTTGACGTGAAGATCTCTTCTTTGAAAAGCACCTTTCACCTGGTGTCCCTACTCTCCATATTACAAGCCTTTAATGTGGGGGAGCTATCCAGATGCTTTTGTTTTATGCAATTCTGAATACACATTTCATCAGTTCTATGACAAGATTCTTTCATGTTTTAACACCTCTGAAATTGAATGCATTATAGAATCAATGGAATCTCAATTATTTGGCTACATTTTTTCCTTATTGACACATAAATAATGATGTATCTGATAACTGATGATGTCTTACACCTGATGAAATACAGTGTATAAATGGCTATTTGTTTCAGTCAGAGAAATATAGCAGGCAGGCGAACCCAACATATGTAAACAATGGGGAAGAAAAAAATTCCTGAATTAACAGGCATTTTTCACTTTTCACTGAGGCTCAATGTTGAATCAATATTTCATTGGCCAGGCCAAGCTTATTCTAAAGGTAATGAGCACTAAAATGTTGTGAATGCCAGAGAAAAATCAATAGTTAAACATCCTAAAAATGACTTTGCCAAACTAAACTTCATTGTTCATTAGTGCGTTATTCAAAGTTTATTTTTCGGTGTGAATTTTTCATGGAATTTTCAGGGAATACAACTAATCTACCTAATACTTCACCTTATTCAGAGAATAGTGTACTCATGCCTGGCATCTAATAGTCCAAATTATTCAGTAATAAAATACTGTCACATTAGCTTCCTCCAAACTCACCTTAAATGCAGCTTCCAAACCATTGCAATTACAGAAACCTTCACAAACAACTGTCCCAAGCCTTCTGTCAAAATCCAAAGTTTGGGATTTAAATGCAGCATAATCATGTTCAAACTCCTGTAAAAGTCCAAGTCAAATATTCATCTACAGGAAAGAATCCAATAGTGAAAATAACAATCACATAAGCCTGACCTAATTTTGAGGGTTTGTTTTTTGATTTTGGTACCAGGGTTTGAACTCAGGGACACTTGACCATTGAGCCACATCCCCAGTCCAATTTTTGTGTTTTATTTAGAAACAAGGTCTCATTGAGTTGCTTAGTGCCTCACCATTGCTGAGGCTGGCTTTGAACTTGCGATCCTTCCTGTCTCAGCCTCCCAAGCCACTGGGATTATAGGCATATGCCACCACACCAAACCTCTGGCCTAACTTTCTGAATTTATTTTTCATAACAGGATCCCAAAGAAGATCAATGAACAGTTGTATTTGACTGAGCGAATGGCTGCCTGCTGGGGACACTGACTGCTCAGTGTTGTCTCCACGTCCACAGCCCTTTTCCCTGGCTCAGACCCCAGTCTCAGAACTTCAGTCCACACCCACACATAAGCATCCATGTGTCTCACTTCCCCCAACACATTTTGATTATAAACAAAAAGTAAAGCTTTCTGAACAGAAAGGAGGAGGAGGAGGAGGAGGAGGAGGAGGAAGAACCTAGCCTCATTACAACTTTAGTCCATTGACAAGTGGGAATATTTTTGGTAGTTTTTCAGAACAGAAAACCTACATGGAAATGCTATTTCTTCAGGTGAGCACTAAAAATCCACAGGTCTGTGAGAAAACACTAGTGATACAGGACAAACAAATATTGCTTCTTTTCAGTTTCTTATTCATATGCAGCAAGCTCCCAGTTTCATAATATGAAACCACTCACTCCCATAACTAGAAGGAAGGAAGTGTTGAGAGAATAACTAGCATCCTCAGAGCACTGCAATTCCATCTTCTGCAAAGCTGTCGGAGGAATGCAGAAACTCTGGGGCTATCAGAGTCAGGGTCCTCTGAAGCACCTGCTACTAACTTGAATTAACAAAGGCCTTTGTTGCCACATAAACTGCACTCTAATTGTTAACAGTCACTAATAATAATGATGACAACATTTATTTAGTTCTGTTAATGCTTCTTATCATTAACTTGATTCTCACAACATTATGTCAAAGGCAGTTTTTTTTTTCCATTTTAAAAGTGACAAATTCAGAGAAGTTAAATAATTTGCAAAAGAACCAGGCCAAGGTCATGTCCAAGGAGATGGAAAACAGGAACCTGCTCAAGAGACAGGAGGTAAGATGGATAGCACTTGCCAGAGACAGGAGTAGAAGGAGTGACCCAGGTTTGTACTAGGGTGCGTAAAAAGGAAGAATCACAGGGTTGGAGTTGTGGCCGAGGAGTGGAACACTTGCCTAGCATGTTCAAGGCACTGGGTTCAATTCTCAGCACCACATATAAATAAATAAAACAAAAGTCCATCAACAACAAAATTAAAAAAAAAGGAGTTACCGCTTTATAATAAACAACAGGACCAGAATTAAAGCCAGGTGGTCTGGGTCCTGAGCCCGACTCTCAACTATGATGCTGTTTCTATGGAGGAATATACTTATGATTGTCTGTGAACTCCTACCTCCGAATTCCTATGTTGAAATCCTAACATATTAGGAAGTAGGGCCTCTGGGAGGAAATTAGGAAAGGAAGGCAGAGCACTTCTAAATGAAGGGGACTATTACCTGCATTCAGATGCCTTGCAGAGACCCCTGGACCCACCCACTAGTTGAGGGCACAGCAAAAAGGCTCTAAAAACCTGAGGCAGCCTTTGCCATACACCAAATCTGCTGTGACCTTGATCTTGAACTTGCCAACCTCCAGAGCCATGAAAATTGAATTTCTCAAGTTTATGAGACACTGGATTTACACTGTTTTGTTGTAATAACCTGAACAGACCAAGATAGCATGTGACGCTGAATTCCACACACACTGGAAAACAGTGCACAATGGCAGAGTTCTAGAACACTGTGTGTTGTACACCAGTTATATTTAGCACCAACAGGAAGTCTCTATTTCTCCTGAATTATAGCCAAGCAGTCTCTCCATTCAAGGATCACTGACTTAAAAGTAAACACAACTTCCCAACAAGTTTTAACAAGCCTGACATGTCCAGCTTCTTGGTATATTAACACAGGGCATACAATTTATAATCCTCAAACATTATCCAACACTTAGAGATCAGCAACAACTTCAGAAGGAAAAAAAAAAAATGTTAAGCTCCATCCCAGATCTCTCCCCCTTACTTGTGCATTCCTGAAACCAAATTTAGAACTGCAGACAGGACCCCTCTCTCTCTCTCTTAGGAAGTCCTGCTGGGATTTCAAGCTTATCTTGCACAAAGTGAACTCACTGTCTTATCTATAAAGTTGTTCTGATTTTTTACACATCCTAGTAGAAACTTGGGTAACTCCTTAGACTCACTCTCTCTGGCAAATGCTGCCCATCTTCTCTTCTGTCATCTTGATTTGGTCCTTGTTTTCCATCTCCCCAGGCACGACCCTGGCCTGATGACCACCACTATTCATCTGAACAGTTAGAATAATGTTAGCCACTCTCTTAACTACTCTTTGCCAACAGTCTTGTTCCGATTCATCCACCAAACTGCAACCTTAATAGTCTTTCTAAAATAGAAATCTTATGTCACTCCTATTCATAATCCTTTAATTTGTAATCTCGATTCAGAATTCTGAATTTCCTAAGATAAAATCCAAAAGTGAGCATAACCCTGTGTGGTCTGAACCTTAATCACTGTTCCTAAGTATTCTGCCACTTCTCTAAATTTTATACTCTAGGATCTGGCAACACCTATCATATCTCTTCTCCCAGCCCCCACCTCTCACCAACTCCTCACTTGATTCATTTCTATTTATGTTACAGGTCTTGATTTATTTTCATATCTGGAAAAGAACCCCTTGCAAATGTTCTCACAGCCCTACATTTTTCATACTCTAGCACCAAACACACTTTGTAATAATTACCTACCTGTATTCTCCCCTGGATTTTAAATCTATAAGCCTAATAGCCAGATTTATTTTTTCAGTTATGGTACCAATATTTCATGAGGTTCCCAGCTCATAGCTGTTTCTCAATATATGTTTACTGGAGAATAAATGATGACCTAGTATTATTTA
Organism: Marmota marmota marmota; assembly: GCF_001458135.2. Taxonomy (NCBI): domain Eukaryota; kingdom Metazoa; phylum Chordata; class Mammalia; order Rodentia; family Sciuridae; genus Marmota; species Marmota marmota. The sequence goes on along the minus strand of NW_025999905.1, from coordinate 13,299,114 downwards.
GGAATCATTATAAAAATGTTTCCATATTTTGAAAACTACAAAGTTGACTTTATTAGCATCATGGGAAGCTATTGAAGGGTTTTAATTAGAGGAATGCCATGATTTTACTTAGCATGTAAAAGGCTCTCAAGCTGTGGTGTGGAGAAGAGACCAATGCATCCTGGACAGCCAAGTGCAAAAGCCAGTGAATTATGGATCTGGTTTCAGGGTATATGTGAAAGAACTTGGCACTTTGTGAGGAAATGAGTGGGGTTTAGGATGACTCCAAGTTTTGTGGAGAAGCCAGACAAGAGTGGATTTGGAGCCAGTGGCAGACCCCTGTTGTCCCACAACTCAGAAAGCTGAGGCCAGAAGATGGCAAATACAAGGCCATGGACAGAGCTTTCAACAGAAAGCTAATACGAATCAATATAACAGGATGCAAGGTTGGTTGAACATACACAAATCAATAAATATAATTCACCACTTAAATAGAATTAAGAACAAAAATCACATGATCATCTCAATAGGTTCAGAAAATGCCTTTGATAAAGTCCAGCACTGGTTCATATTAAAAATGCTAAGAAAACTAGGGATCGAACGAATTTACCTCAACATTATAAAGGCCATTGATGACAAACCCAAAGCTAAAATCATACTAACTAGAGAAAAACTAGAAGCATTTATTCTAAAATCAGAAATAAGACAAGTCTGTTCACTCACCACTCCTTTTCAATATAGTCCTCAAAACTTTAGCAAAAGTGATCAGGAGTAAGGCTCCCCTACCCTGGGTTCAATTCCCGTAAAACACACAAATAAATTAGGTTTGGGGATGGGTAAAGCAAGAATTTAGCTTGTTAATTTTGAGATGTCTATTAAATATCTCAGAGGGATGATAAGTAGGCAGCTTATATGCTTTGTGTTCAGGACTTGGGATTAAGTTTCCTTTAGGTTTTTGCAAAAAATTTTTTTAAATCAAGTTGTGGAAGTTCTGTTTTACTAAGGGTTTATTTTGTTTTGTTTTGTTTTGTTTTGTTTGGTCATGAATGGGTGTTGAATTTGTTCAAATTTGTTTTCTGTATTAACATGATGAAAGGAATTTTCTTTTTTTGGCCTATTAATATAGAAATTATGCTGAAAGCTATAAATATTGATTTCAAATCAAATTAAAGAATGAAATGACCCTAAATTCCTAGAATAAATACCCATTGGACATGTACAATTCTTTTTATATTGGTGGGACTATTGATTGGTATCACCATTATGAAAAACCATACGGAGGTTCCTAAGGAAAAAGAGTAGAACTACTATGTAACCCAGTAATCTTCCTTCTGAAGACTCTGATTTCATCGAGGGGTTAACCCACTGATGACTTCATAGGTGAATGGTCTATTGGGAGGTGGTGGGAATTGTTAGTGGTGGAAGCTAGTTGAAGGGAGTCCTGGAAAGTGGAGATTTCCCTTGGGGACTATATACACAAAGGAGAGAGATCACCTCATAAAGACATTTGCATTCCCACATGCAATGTGTGTTTACAAGAGGTGGGTTCAAAGGTGTGCCTTTGGGGTATATATTTTGTCCTTGTTTAAGGAAACTCTCTGCTTCCCAGTGTGATGTCTTGAGACACTTTTCTCCATTACACCCTTTTGCCACGATGATCTGCCACACTTTGGGACCCAAGGAATGGAGTCAGCTATCTATGACTGAGACCTCTGAAGCTGTGAGCCCCAAATAAATTTTTCCTCCTTAAAAATGTTCTTGTCAGGTCTTTTGGTAATGGAAAAACTGACTTTTAGTGGGAAAACCAACGAAAACACATATACTAACAATGAACAATCCAAAAAGGATATTAACAATTCCAAACTGGGTAATTCAAAGGGTGCACCATCTGCAATCCCAGCTCCAGGAGAGGCAAAGGCAGGAGCATCACAAGCTCAAGGCCATCCTCATCAATTTTGCAAGACCATGCTTCAAAATAAAACTTTTAAAATAGTACTGGAGATGAAGTTGAGTGATAGAATGCTTGCCTAGCATGTATAAGGCCCTGGTTCAATCCCTAGTGAAAAGAGAATATAATTACATTTACAATAGCTTTAAAAAGAATACAGTAGTTGAGAATGAATTTAACCAATGAGACAAAAGATTTGAACACCAAAAACTGCAAAATAATTGCTACAAGAAGTTAAAGAAGGTGTAAGTAGTAGAAAGACATCCATTTACAGACCAGAAGAATATCATTAAGATATTATCCAAAGTAATCTATTGAGTTACCTGTAGTTTAGATATGAAATATCACCCAAAGGCTCGTGTGTTAAAGGCTTGGTCCCCAATGTAGTTATGTTCAGAGGTGGTGCTTTGGGTAGTAATTGGATCATGAGGCTCTGATTTCATTGAGGGGTTAACCCACTGATGGTTGAATAGTGTACTGAGAGGTGGTGGGAACTATCAGTGGTGGAAGCTAGTTGAAGGGAGTGGGTCCTGGAAAGTGGAGATTTCCCTTGGGGACTGTATCTTATCCCTGGCCTCTTCTGCTTCCTGACCATCATGAGATGAGCAGCTTTGCTTCACCACACCCTCCCTGCCATGATGTTCTGCCTCACTACAGGCCCAGAATCCAGAGAGCCTAGTAACCATGGACACAAAAACCTCTGAAACCATGAGCCAAATGAACCTTTCCTCCTAAGTTGTTTTTCTCAGGTAGCTTTCAACAAAAAAGCTAATATGAATCAATATAACCCCTATCAATGTTAGGGTCTGTAAACAAGTCAGGATGGCGCCTGGCATTTTGCCAGAGGGAGTGGTTTGTGAAGTAACTCCAGTGAGCCATTAAGTGTGGAGATTCCTTATTGGTTGACTGCTGTATCTAGTTTATGTTAATTAAGATAAGCTGTGTGGAATGCATATATACCCCTCCTGTCCTACAATAAACGGCTCCCACTCCTGCTGTATCAATGTACGCAAGTTGTTCGTCACCCCCCCGTTATTTTGCTGCAGCCGGACTGCGGCATATCAAAATCTCAATGATGTACTTTGTAGAAATTAAAAAATCATTAAACTTTCATCAAATCTCAAGGGACCCCGATTAGGCAAAATAATTTTGTTCTTATTTTTCAAAAACTCATACTTCCCGAGGCGATTTTTTTCATTTGTTTCAAACCTGTTCATAATTGTTTATTAAAGCATGGGCAATCTAAAAATCTTTGTCAGATAATCTCTACATCTCCATTTTCTTGGTGCTGGCATCAACTGGTTGTCTTGTGGTTCAATTAAGATCTTGGTTCCCTACATAAAAAGCAATATTCAATTGACGTCTACACATTTTCAAATTGCTATGAGACTGGATCTTAGACTTTTTTTAAAAGATTTTTCAAAAAAAAAATTTTTAGTTGTAGATGAACACAATACTTTTGTTTATTTTTTTTATGTGGTGCCAGGGATTAAACCCAGTGCTTCACATATGCACAGCAAGCACACTAACCCTGAGCCACAACCCTGGCCCTTAGATCCTGCTTGTGCTGACTTTCTAATGCTATTTTAGGCTCATTACTGTCAGGTGGAGAGAGAAGTTGATGTTCTCCACTCAGCATCTATTTATGCCCAAGGGTTGGGAGACCCCTTGCTTAGCTAGGCTTGGGTGAGAGGTCTAGCTCCCTATGTAATCTCTACCTACACCATGGTGCACACAGTATTGTTACTATTTTGCCACAGTAAAAGTCCTGACTCTCTATCAGGGCTTCCTCTGACACAAGCCCAGTGGAATGAGGATGCTACTGGGGGAGAAAGAAGATTCAGGATTCCCATGTGGACTCCTTGGACACCAGAGTAGTGCTCATCCCTGGCCAGGAAAGATGAAAATCATGGCTCCTCCTTGCCTATCTCTAATACCTCTCAGCAGAGGCTGGAGCACTTTAATACAGATTGCTATATCTCAAGACTCTCCACATAGCCTTTCCTGGCAGGGGTAGTAGTGGGACAGTTTCTTCTGTGGTTTTGGCAAGACTGGAGAAATTGCAGTCTAAGTTTTCTGTTTTAGTAGGTGGCTCCCTCCTTAGTCCTTCAGTTAGAAAATATAAAAAATAGTCTTTTACTGGATTTTTCTTGATTTGTGCCCACTAGTATTTCCAGGTTGCCAGTGTATTCAGCTCCAAGTCTGGGCAACAAGAAAACCCAGCAAACTCATCACCATGTTGTTTCTTGAGTGCTAAAGTCCTTAGCCAGTTTGCTGCCTTTTCACTTTTCAAAGTAAAAATACTGGCTTTTTTTTTTTTTTTTTTTTTTTTTGTAGTTGTAAATGAACAGGATGCCTTTGTTTTTGTTTGTTTGTTTGTTTTTTAATGTGGTGCTGAGGATCAAACCCAGTGCCTCACACAGGCTAGTCAAGTGCTATGCCCCCAAAAGTAATCAAAAGTAATGTTTTTAAACATTAAATTTCACATTGAAAAAAAAATATATCAAAATCTTATAGATGACTAAAAGAAATTTGTATAAATCAGAAAACACTATATACAGCAATATTAAAAGAATTAATAGTTCAGTAGACAAGAATGGGAAAATGGATTAGTTCTAGGATTCAGATAGCTGGTACAGATAAACTACACAAATCCTTTAAAATGTGTCTTCGATCCCGATATGATGGCAGGCTAGGTACCAGAACAACCCTCCTAGAAAACTAGCAGGAAAATGGACACCGAAACGTGGACCACCTCATCCCAGGACACAGGTCTTTAAAATGAACCTATTCCCTTGGTTTCAGTGAGGATGTAAGGAGGAAAATAAATACAGAAGCTAGGAGAAAAGAACACAGGGCTTGAAGATGAGAGCTCTGGATTTGAATCTCTGTTCCATCACCTGGAAACTGCAATGTCAGGTAATTTACTCAACCTTCATTTGCCTGGGAAACCACTCTCAGGGTTATAGTGAGAATTTAGCAGGAAGTATGTGAAGATTCTGGCACAATGCCCAGCACTCAGTAAATATTAATTGGCTCTGTGTAAGAGATTAAATGGAATCACGAGATTCACCTCAAGAAACAAGCACCATCCTTGCTTAGTAATTCAAGAAATTTTTTTTAAAGTGACAATGCAGAATACCAGCAAAGAACAGCTACTGAGTATAATGGTATCAAAGTAGCTGTTAAACATATTCAACAAAGAAATCCAGTCTCACAATTGTCTAGATCTCAAGTGGGAAAGGCCAAAGAAAATACCTAAAGTAACCTTTCCATTTGCTATTAATAATTGAGAAGCCAAAAAGTGTGTTTATCTAAATGCCTAAATGTGTTAGCTAGTTTTATTGTCAGTGACCAAAATACTCAACAAGACCAACTTAGACCAGGGAGAGATTTATGTGGGGCTCACAATTTTCAGAGGTTTAATCTATAGTGGGTCAACTCCATTGCTCTGGACCCAAGATGGGGCAGAACATCATGGCAGAAGGGTGATGGAGAAGCACTGCTCCATTCATGGTGGCCAGGAAGTGGGGTAGGGAGGGAGGTGTTGTTCCACAGAGAAGATAAACCTCCTCTAGGGCATATGCCAATGACCTACCTCCTCCAGCCAGACCCCATCTGCCTTCAGTTACTACCCAGTTCATTCAAACTAGGATGACTGGTTAGGTTACAGCTCATGATGCAATCATGTTACCTGCAAACTCTCCTGCATTAACACAGGAGCTCAGGGAGACACCTCATATACAAAATTTAACACTGAGAAAATCCCCACATTCTGCACATGGACCATCAGCGGCAGACCTTTTGTCACACCAATTAAGACTGAAAGCCTGATTAACAGGCTTGAGATTGGTGAAGAGAAAACTAAATAGCATTTCAGAAAGTAAATTAGTTATCATTTCTTTAATTTAATGGAATAGATTTAAACCATTTCTGTACCAAAGTGCAGATGGCCCGCCAATCATGACCTATCCTGCTATGTAAGCATGAGTGTACAGTCAACGGGGTCTGAGAAGGATGCATGAGGGTGTGTGCACTGGGAGTGGAAGGGCAGGGGTGCTTGCTTTCATATGTGTACCACATGTATGCATATAAAAATTACTAATTTCACCATAAAAATCAATGTATAATGGACTCAGATAAAACACACCTAATGAACAGCTTATTATGCAAAAATATATAATAGATGCAATATTTTTAGGCAGTAGTGATAATTGAGACACTTTCCCAAAAAAAAAGGTCTTCTTCAACATAAGTGTACCAGTTAAGTAAAATTTTAGTTAATTCTTGTGTTAATTTTAAGGAATGATGAACATTAAGCAGCTTCTAGACTATATCTTAGAGCAAGGTAATCAGATAGGAGATGAAGGGGAACTTTAAGGGAAGGTTGAGGTCTCCAACCCAGACCTTGTCCTTTTACTTATGTGCAAAGTAAAATAGGCCTCCAAGATACAAATAGCAAGCAGATAGGTGAGTTAAAACAAATGCACTGTCTACACCCACATTCTTGTGACTGCACAGGCAGACAAAGGAAGAACATCAGGATCCGGGCATTGACAAAGTAGTGACATCAGTGAAACCTGCTCAAGGTCTCTCACCCTGGCATTCTGAAACCTGCCAGTTTCTATAATTATGAGGAAAGCACAACTCTCCTACTACTCAAATTTCCTGCCCAGTTTCACAGTCTTCCTCCAATAGTTCACTCAGGCAGGCAGAGTCACTGGCTCCTGGAAGTGTCCCATTCACTGAATGCCTTCCAAGTGCCAGCCATCACACAGGCTATCAGGACAGGCTCAGAATGTCAGTAGGCTTCTCCCACTTATCCACAAATTGTAGGGTACCAACATGGCAGTGTCCTCTTACCATTGACTACACTTACCTGAATGCCATCATTATAAAGTTAACATAGATTTGTAGATTTTAAAGATTCAATTACTTAGCCAAATACAAACACAATAGTGAATAAATTCATATTTTGTATTTTAAAAAACAAATTAATTTTTTTAACTCAGCCTTCACCGTTTTTGGCAAACCACTAAAACAATTCTATTTTTTTCTTAGAGCTTCAGGATGCTCACAGGTGACAGAGAACAGAAGCAGCTTAAATCACAATTTAAATCAGATTAAGTCTGAGAGTTACTGCTATTTCCTGAGGTTGAATACATAAAATTATAAATAGCTCTAAATAACATTATAAGAGACAACATATAGGTTAGTAATAGATGCAATGAAAGGGGTGAAACTAATTGGATAAACAGACAAAAAATATATTCAGTGATTTGGGAAAAAACTATAATAAAACATATAAATTACATGGACATCAAAAAAATGAGACTAAAACGAGTTACAATAGAAAATTTCCTTTTCAATATGCATAGGAAACAAATCCAGACTGAGGTCTAGTTATATCAGAAACAGTTCCAGAATAAATACAAAGGCCTCAGTTCTGATCTGTGACCCACCACGAAGAAGCTAAGAGACTTCAGGCAAGTCATTTAACCTCTTTGGTCCTACAGGGGCCAGACTAGATGGTACCTATTATCACTGCAACTCCTTCCTTTTCCAGCTTTAAAAATATAGAATCCTAAGAAATGAGAATGCAAAGGTACAATATTACCATGTTGTTGCAATCAGACGGGTCATAAGAGCTGTGTTTAAAGACTTTACAGAGTTCTATAAATTCTTCATTCATCTTGCAGATTTGCTCATTTAAAATTGTTCCCCTGATACCGCCAAATTCCAGTCTTTCCAGCTTTTCAAATTCCAACATGGTGACAAATACATCCTTTGTAAAAACACAAAAGTTTCAAACTGAGAACATTTTCAAACATTCTGAATCAGTGAGTCCACGGACACTTAGATGACAGAAACTGTTCCTGATACAATTGAACCAAGTGATTATTAAGTTTTAAAATCAAATTCCCATTTTTATGTTTGCTGAAAAGCATCTCAATACAAGGACCCCCTAACTTACCATGGTTAGACATGTGACTCCTATAATTTTATACCCTCCTAATTATAAGCCGGATCCCCAGGAGATATCCAAAACTCACATTTTCAGGCACCTACACTTTATAGTGAGGCAGGTCCCTTTTTTGGAAGAGAGCTCCAGAGATTGTTATAAAAGGGACGAGCAAGCTGCTCTTACTTAGGTATTTAAGTGACTTTATGAGATGGTCTGGCTGGCTAAGCACAAATTTGAATTTTTCAAAACGTAGACCTCTAATTTTGAAAGAAATTCAATGAACTTTATATCAATGATAAAAGCCCCAAATTATTAGAGTTTGAAAATAAGGCCATGTTTTCAGTCCAAACTTAAAAATATCTTACCCAGTAAGTCCCATATACTGAAGACAGTGTAATTATTTTAAATTATCAAATGGGTTTTTAGGTATGCAATCTTAATTTAAACCATGTTTTATATATTTCCTCTTGAACATATCAGGGAAAAGGGAATCTTTTACAACTTCCTGATTTGTAGCATTCAGGAGCTTAGTAAACCATAAGAGCAGCTCAATTCACAACAGCTAAACTATGGAACCAACCTAGATGCCCCTCAACAGATGAATGGATAAAGAAAATGTGGTACCTAGACACAATGGAATATTACTCAGCCATAAAGAAGAATGAAATTATGGCATTTGCAGGTAAATTGATGGAACTAGAGAATATTATGCCAAGTGAAATAATCCAATCCCAAAAAAACAAAAGCCAAATGTTTTCTCTGATAAGTGAATGCTGATCCATAGCGGGATGGGGGTGGGTAGGGAAGAATGAAGAAACTTTGGTTTGCGTAGAGGGGAGTGAGAGAAGGGGTGGAGTTGTGGGGATGGGAAGGACAGTAGAAAGAGGCAGACATTACTACCCTATATACATGTGTGATTACACTACTGGAGTGACTCTGCACCATGCACAGCCAGAAGAATGAGAAGTTGTGCTCCATTTGTGTACAATATGTCAAAATGCATTCTACTATCATATATAACTAATTAGAATTTTAAAAAGACTAATAGATAAAAAGACTTATAATTGGTATAATAACAGAATGAAAAATGAATAAAAGCCAAATTAAATCTTTTAAATTCATTCTTCTATCCTTATAGCACTGACATTGTGAGCTCCTCATGAGACTAAGAAGGGAGCCCTCCTCCCATCACATAGAAGCTGGTCCATGAATCCTGTGGAAAGCTATTGGCTTTTTTACCTCACCCACAATATGAATAAAAAAGTCAATAAATAAATACCTCTATTTTCATTAAACGGTCAAGGAACTTGTCAAATCTGCAAAATACCAGATGAGATGGGAAATCCCAAGTTCTCACATCTTTATTTCCCATGAAATAGCTTGTCAATCGTTTTCTATAGTTGAAAAAAGAATGTTTGAAACTCTTTAAGATGTTAATGGCAACCTGCACCTTTTCCAACGAGTCTTCGATTTCTCCTTTCAAGAGGTCCTCAGGTGAAAGATAAGCTATTGCCTAGGATTCAAGGAAAGGACTATGTTTAAAAGTTCACTGTTACCATCTTTTTCAATTCATAGTTTTAAAATGACAACATCTAGAATTGGGTCGGCAATGCTGAGACACAAAGCATGAATTCTGGAAATTCAGACACTTGGGCTTCAATGACATAAATTTTATAAGGTAGAATAATAATGTAGGAAACACCAACTATTTCTGGATTTATACATTCTAGCGATGACTAAATTTTTGCTATATGACAACTGTGTAATCTGAATTTGCACAGGTATTTCTGCCAGCAAATATTCTGCACAATTATTTCATATAAGGAAATACACAAGCCAGCAGGGAAAGCTGTCAAAATGTGGGTTTTTAAAATATCATCACTTTACCTGAAGTACAGGGTCACTTGCAAAAATGACTAAGAGCCGATTAGATGGTTATGCCACTAAAAATTATCCTGGGTTAGCAAACTTCTCTTCTTGGGGCTTAAGTGGCATTTTAAGATGTTTAATCTGAGATATGTTGCATTAACTATTTTGAAAGAGAAAAAGAATAAAGGAAAAAGACCAGCTGATCCATGGAGCTCTGAGCCAGCACCTGTGAGGACCACCGTCTAGGTCTCATTATATTTGTCATGAACATTCAGAATTCCTCCCTTCAAGGACCTCAAAAACTGCCTTCTGAGTTTCTTTTGTATACTATTTTCTGGTGCATTTTAACCTCATATAGATTATAGGTTTAAATTATGTATCTTTAATTTTGTGGTTGCTGATAAGGTTTTTCAAGATCTCAGTGAAGAATGGAATGTTTTAAAACCATTGAGTTCCATGCTGCATATGGAGGTCCTTTTCCCCCCTAAATGTAGACATATGATCCCCTAACCCATTAATGCAACAGTTTTACATTCAAGACAGACTGTATGGCACTCACTTTTAAAGCAATAAGACAATCACTCGCCAGCTGTGGTGGCGCACACCTGGACTCTCAGCAGCTTGGGAGGCTTTGATGGTAGGATTGCAGGTTTAGGCCAGCCCCAGCAATTTAGCAAGACTGTCTCAAAATAAAATATAATCAAAGAGCTGGGGCTCAGTGATAAAGCACCCCTGGGTTCAATTCCCAGTGCCCAAAAGATCAGTGTCTAAAACCACACTGATCAGAATACTTCAAATTCCAGCCATTGATTCCCAGTCTATGCTCTTATTTCCTCCTCTGGCTGAAAATTAATCTCTACATGAAGGCTGCCAACACAGAACAGGGAGGAGAACCACCAGTGATCCCTTCATAGTGTGAATTTCAAAACAGTGTACACTCTGGAATAGTATATGGTATACTCCATTTACCATTATGTATATGATGCTTTGATGTTTTAGTAAGTTGAGAATAGAGAGAACTCAATTTCCTTCCCTTCTCAGCTTCCTGTTACCTAATTACTTAAACTCAAAGTGACATCACTGGACAAGCCACCCCTGTATTCATTCCTGTGCTAGCCGGCTGGCCTGCATGTAGACAAGATCATCATAGCCAATTCAGTTTACTCATATGCCCACTGTTGAGTAAGATCTCCTAAAATAATATCCCTGACTAGCTCTTAACATCCTAGATTATAAAACCCGGTCTACAGTATTGGACTGGGCAGCAGAGACTATGAGGGAAACGCACAGGAGTCAAGAGACCTGGGCAAGTTGTCTCAGAGGATCTATTTCCTTATCTGCAAATGAGAGAGATGAATTAGAGAACCTCAAGATCCATTTTAGCTCTTAAACTCTGAATTCCTTTCTACCTCCTACAAATGTTTCTGGAGCAGACCCAAACACACCTCTATTATCTTATACTTAATGGTATCAGGACAAACAAAAAGCCACAGGATTGAGTATGAACTGGTCCTACTTTGAAGGTTCTATAAACAAATACAGTCAGCCCTGTCCAGCCCTCCACATCCATGGATTCAAATCACCACAGATTGGAAACATTTTTTAAAAATCGTATCTGTACTGAAAATGAACAGACTTGTTCTTTTCATCATTTCCCAAACAATACAGTATTATTGGTTTTTACCGTTCACATAGCATTTGCATTGTAGTAGGTATAAGAAGTAATCTACAGGTGATTTAAAGTATACCAGATGACATGCATTGGTTATATACAAATGCTAGACCATCATATACAATTAAATTGAGCATCCAAGGATTTGGGTAGCCATGGGAGTCTTGGAACTAGTCCGCTGTGGACACTGAGAGACAACTGTACTGCTAATCAATTTACATATCAGTAAGCCAATTACATATCAATTAGCCAATTGATCAATGATATTGTCTAATAACACCCATTTCCCACCTGCTTCTTCTCTATTCTTTATATGCTTTTATAGATTCTTTTGCTCAATACTGATACCTCTTCTCCAGGCTTGACTGCTCAGACTTTGATTCTTCTCCACCCAGGATCTTATGGATAACAATATTCACCTATAGAGATATCAAACCATAGAATAGAAGAGTGGTGGACTTATGGTGTAACCATGCACTAACTAGAAGTTTAAGTTGGATTAGCAGAGAAATTAGTCAAGGCATTAAGAAAATCCCCATCGCTGAAACTTATGTGTATCACCATGTCAGGAAATCCAATGATCCCTTTCGTGCAGCTAACCTAAGTGACAATGTTAATGATCACTGTAAGGAAACAAGGAGAAGCACATTTGCTTCTAAAGTAATTCAGGGTTTCTGTCTGTGACTGGAAACCATCCATTGGGTCAGGCAGATGATGAGTAAAGCAGATCAGGAGCAGCAGCAGACTGTGAGGACGACAGTAATCTGGGCTGCAACTGATCCATTGAAAGGGGCACCCAAAGCACCAGCAATCAACTGTGATAACGGGATGACACAGCCAGTGTGAAAATATCTCTGACTTTTCAGTGGAGGCTAAACACTGGAATTTAAATGGAATCTATCAAATTTAAGACTGGCAATTAAAAAAAAAAAAAAAAGCCAGGCATGGAGGTGCTCACCTGTAATGCTAGAAACTCATTATGTTGAGGAAGGAGGATCATAAGTTCAAGGCCAGCCTCACCAACTTAGCAAGACTTTGTCTCAAAATAAAAAATTAAAAAGGCTGGGGATGTGGCTCATTGGTAAACATCCCTAGATTAAATCCCCAGTAACAAAAATAAATTATGCAAAATGCAGCTGACAGAATGCCAGTTTATGTCCTCTAATAACAGATTATGACCCTTAGTTACATAACAAATTAAAAAATGGTTTATCGTTACTGAAACGATGGGATCAATAAATTCATGAAAGCGAAGTACATGAAGGATAGATGAAGAAACACAATTGAAAAAGTACATAAAATGTATAATCACACATATCATGCAAAGTACAAATAAACTACAGGATACTGCTAAATTCCCAGTAAATGACCCCAAGTTTTTTAAAAATGGTAATGCTCAAAGTTGGCAAGTTGTAGTAAAACTTCAAGCATATTAATAATATCCTTTTAGGAAAAAATTTGCAAATATTAAATATTGCTCAAGAGTCATGAAAAGATTGTACCTTTTGAATTAACACTAAGCCAATTATCCAAGTTAAAGAAAAGGGGCTTTAGCATAAAATTTTTTCCGCATGTAGTTTATAATAGAGAAGGCTGGCAACAATTTGTATATCCAGCAACAAAAAGTCATTTTCAAAGAAGGTAGTGAAATTGTGTGTATCATAAAGTGCATAACTATGCATAAGTTTTAGGGGAAGAAAAAATTGTTAAATGCCGAGTTTCAGGGTTTTAGAATTGTAAAACTTTTCCCATTGTTACAAATGTTGTAAGAATGTTTTACAATTCTTGTTTGCACATCATGTATGTTTTAATTAGAAATAAAAATTTTAAAAATATGGAGCATCATAGAATGGGCATACAATTCATCACTTACTACTTAGGTAACCTTGAGAAAGCCATTTATGTTCTCTCAACTTCAGTTTTCTAATTATAAAATGGAGCTACTAATAATACCTATGCCACAGTCTTGAGAATTGAATATTTGATATTTTATAAAGGGATTAAGTAGTTCCTGGCAAAACAATAAGCACCATATAGTGTTTGTTAAATATGTAAATTAAATGAGCAAACAATTGGGGAGTAGAGAGGGCACTTAGCTCTTTAAGGAATCCAGGAATGAGTGTTGGCTCATTGCTGATTTTTGCTTCTTAACATATTAGGGCAGATTGACTAAAAAATCCTGGATCTGCCATTTGGACAATCAAAGAAATCAGGTCAATGGAACCTTTGGACTGAAGCCAGAACTAAGGAACAAGAGAAGCCACAGAATTCTCTCGGGAGCTTGGCAGACTCTGGCTGTTGACACAGACTAGGGGCCCGGATAATAGATTTATAGGCTTAAAGGTAGCCAGGACTTCTTAAAAGCAACCTATCCCAATGAAAAGCCCCCTCTGAGTTTGTACATTAATGGAGCTTTGCAGTAAAATGGTTTTGATAATTTTATGAGAAGAGGGTTCCTAAAAGGAGATTTGGAGTAGTAGTAGTTGTATTTATGGCCCTCCAACAGGGATAGCAGTGTTTCACATGGAGATCAGAGTCATTGGGGCCCAGGACACTTGCCTAGAAATGGAGCAAAACGAAGTCTGACACCAGGAACAGAAATAAAATGAAACCAGAGGAAATGACAATAAAATATAGCAACAAATTAACTTGAAGCTCAGAGAGGGGTAATATAACCTACCTAAGTGGTTCTAATAGATTAGCATCTATCTTGGTTCAAGTCTCAAGACTTTTCCACACACCACTCACCTCCTTCAAGGGGTGAGGAAGAGGGACTTAACAACTTCATCTCACACTCCAGAAACTCTAAACCACAAGTCTGCAGATCGCTTATCTAGTCTGGCTCTCCACTAACTTCAAGGAAATTGAGCAAATGACATCTTTCAAATCTGTTTAGTCATCTGAAACCTATCTGAATTTTGTCCTTCCCAAACTTATACGATGAAAGGCTAACTCCAATGTGACTATCTCTGGATCTATGGTTTTCAGGAGATCATCGGGGTTAAGAGAGATTATAAGGATGGGGCCCTAATCCAACAGGACTGTCACTTTATAAGGAGAAGATGATCACTAAGTTAGAACACAGTAAGAAAGTGGCTGGCTGCCTACAAACCAATAAGAGGGCCCTCAGCAGAACATGAACCTGCTTCAGCCTCCTCACAGACTTCCAGCCTCCAGAACTGAGAAAATTAATTTGTGCCGATTAAAGCACCATGTCTATACTCTTTAATCATGGTAGCCAGAGCAGCCGGACATACTCCCAACTAAGACCAACCAGGTTTTGCGGAATCCAAGCATCTTTCAGTTCTCAAATTACACAATATGTTGACACCATGAACCCAAGAAGGATGAAACTTCACACAGAAAAGGATGGGGAAGCAGAGGGCGCTGATCTAGTTTAAAAAAAAAAAAAATTGACATGTTAAGGGTAGAGAAATAATTATAAAAGATTTTTAAAGATCAACAGTGAACCAAAATTCTTTTAATACAATTCCACAACTGTCAAAGATGATTTGGGGGTGGGGGCAGATGCTCTACTTCACTTCATTCCTAACAGTCTTCTATCAGCCAGAATCTTGTGGAAACCAAAGGGAAGGCCAAAGAGAAGGTACTTTGCATACTGACCTTTTATTGGAATCTGCCTTAAATCTCTTTGAAAGTAGGATGTTAAACAAAACCCACCAACAATATGTTCTTTGACTGTATCTCACTAATTTCCAGAGCTCCTTTGGGATTTTGGATTTAAAAAAAAAAAATGCTACTGGCTTTTGTAACCATAAAAGTCATTTCTGAAAACAGAGGGAAATGGTGTTCTTATAGTAATCTGGATTTTTTTTCTTCACTAATCCAATACAACCTACCTCATGGCAATGATTTTTTGGGGGGGAGGAAGAGGACTGGGGGTGGGTGGGTACCAGGGACTGAAAGCAGAGGCACTCAACTTCTAAGCCACATCCCCAGCCCTATTTTTTATTTTATTTAGAGAGTCCCACTGAGTTGTTTAGCACCTTGCCATTGCTGAGGCTGGCTTTGAACTTGCGATCCTCCTGTCTCAGCCTCCCAAGCCAATAGAATTATAGGTGTGCACCACCGCTCGAGGTACAATGATTCTTCTTGTTCCTATTTTTGATGCTTCATACCTGTTCAATGAAGAGATTACAAAACTCTTGCAATAAGACTATAATCCGAGCAGGGGTGCTGTAAAACTTGGAATGACTCCAAATGAGACAGATGGTATGAAATAATGGGGCGACTAGCAGGTGGATCTGTGGGAATTCTGTTTCCTGGAGACGTTCAATGTGTCTTCTCAGAGGGCTCAGATAAAGTTCTATGTCCTGAGCTTCAAGAAGAGCTGAAAGGAAAGAGAACTGTCATGCAGAGGATGTAGTCTCTTTTTTTTCTAAACTCGCTTTACAAGTTCAAGAGAACCATGTCCAACGACATGGCTGTACTTAAATGTTATCATCTTTCCTTTTTCATTATTTATCTTACAATCCACATATGAGCAGTTTGAAAAACTTTATACACCGTTCATTTGTAACGCAGCCACTCAGGAGAGCGCTGGTCTAGTTACTCACATAGCATAAGTAATTGTGGCTGAAGACCCAGGGGGGAAAATCCTTGCAGTCTAAAGAGATTTACTCAACCCCATGGAAACACTGTGGGAATAAAACAGCTCTGTGATGTTGCTGTCACTTTATGAGTTGGATTACAAGCTTCATCACCAAAACATTCATTCCTCCTCAGTACGTGGGACAAGCGCAAATCAATCATTTATCAGGCCAATCCAGTTTCCTACAAGAGTAACTGATGCAATGGTTAAGAAAACTTCTATTACAGTACTCACAAAGATACCAATTATTAAGAACAGTGATGAAAATATTTTGGGACTGGACAGAAGAGATAGTTGTACTGCAATGTCCTAAATGTCACTGAGTTTACACTGTGTGATGGTTAATTTTATGCTGTGTGAATTTTACAACAAAAATCAGTCAAGCATGATAAAAGCAATGCTTCTTAAAAATCTCATAGATATGAAGAAAAAATAGTTCAATACTGCTAGTGACTGCTTAATCAAGTTCATACCTTCTCTTGGTTAAAGCTAGTCCTCTTAATGTACCCTAAATAGATCTCCATCAGACTTCACTTTGCTCCTGAGGCTACAGATACCTTTGATTAACTGAAAAATGGTTATTTTTAGGAAGGTAGAGAATGAAGTTAAAGCTTATTTTCATATGTTATTCCAAAAGATCATTAAAAAAAACAAACACCCACTGACCTTTGTCACTCACCCATACTACTCCGCTTGATATACATATAACCAAGCTATCTGTGCACCAACAATAAAGCCTTGCAGGCTGGGCATGTAGCTCAGTGGTAGAGCACTTGCCTACCATGTGCAAAGCCCTGGGTTCCATCCCCAGCGTGGCAAAAACAAAACAAATAATAAAGTTTTGTGAAAAGAGCATACCCATGTCCCAGATATACTCATGTTTTCAAATTAGTGTATTTTTGTCAATATTAACTTCAAAGTTAAATAACTGCATCTAATAGGCAAGTGCCCTTAAAACATGTTAAGCATGTTTGATAATTTTGTAGAGCACCAAGGACATTTTTGAGACGGGCCTTCTACCTCTAACTGACCATACCTTTGGGCCATAGGCTCAACTGAAAATTGTTTTTTTCTGAATCTCCAGGACATTTGCTGGTAAGACTATGAGAACCCCTGGAATTTATTTCTGTAGCAGTTTTATCCACAGAGAATGCTCATCTTATACTCACACACACAAAAAAAATGCTAATAGTATCTATTCACTGAGGACAAAGCTACTGTGTGTTCCATACAATATAATGTATATGATAACCTCTATCCAGTGGTTCTTAGGGGAGATTTTGGTCCCAAGAGACATCTGCTAATGTCTGGAGACATTTTTGGCACAACTCAAACGGGAGCAGTATAGAGGCCAGGGATAATGCTAAGATCTTACAGTGCAAGGATGTCCCCTTATGACAAAGATCTATCTGGCCTAAAATACTAACAATCACAAGAATGAGAAATACCACACCAAAACCATGGTGTTTTGGCCAGTTTGGCCGATGAAATCCAGACAGAGACTTGGCAAATTTAAAATGTTTAATAAGCAGAGTTAGAACACCAATTCTATTCTGAGATAACCTAGACCAAATAGTCCCCCTACACCATCTTTTCTAACCAAATTCATGGCAATAATCCTAAAGATATATCAAAATACTTCCAAAGTAAATTTGAATTATTTCTTAACTTTCTAAATGTCACATAGGGAAAAAAAATGAAATGTTCTAGTGTTAGAAACAAGCAAAAACAGCTATTATTTTTAGTTTTTATTGTTTGGTAATGGGAATTGAACCTGGGGCACTTAACCACTGAACATCCCCAGAGCTTTTATATATTTTATTCAGAGAGAGGGTCTCATGGACTTGCTTAGGACCTCGTTAAGTTGCTGAGGCTAGCTTTGAACTTGCGATCCTCCTGCCTCAGTTTTCTGAGCCACTGGGATTACAGGCGTGTGCCACCAAGCCTGCCTTGTTTATATTATTTTTAGTCTTATTTAAAACTTCAGTTTTATGTACATCCATATTTGTTTAAACTAGAGAAAGAAATATGAACAGAAATCAAAAACCTTAGGGAGAACTGTTCTATTTGGGCAAAACTCAAAGTAAATGGTGGGAGGACAAGGATGGAGAAGAGATTTTTTTTTTTTAACTGGATACCTTTTCATAATTTTCATATTTAATATTCACCAAAAGATCAATGATGCCTTTGAGTGCTTGTAAGCCAAATAACTGGTGGAGATCAAGCACAGATTCACCGATCAGGAGAAAACTAGACAATCACAGCCTGGCTGCTGATAGGAAAACCTCTATGTAGGGTCTTTCATTTACCCGCTGCCAAATACCCAGGCACCTCCCTTCACTCAGATATTCTAATAAGATCTTCAATCTGGGGCCATTTGAGTAAGTACCCACTATATACCAGATAAACTAAAAATAGTTTAGTATAGCTGAAGAATAAAGGGTGAGATGAATCTATCATTAGAAGAACCAAGCATCATCGTTTCATGAACAAGAGTCTTTACCATTTTCCACAGTCATGAAAATGTCCTTCAAAGTAGAAAAATAGCTGCTTTTTTTGGTTTTCAGAATCTTGACCATCTTGAGAACAACAGGAGCCTTAAGCTAAATTAAATAAGGAAAAAAACTTTTAAAAGGGGCTGGAGTTGTGGCTCAGTAATAGAGTACATGCCTAGCATGTGTGAGGCACTGGGTTTGATTCTTAGCACCACATATAAAGATCCAACAACAACTAAAAATATTTTTAAAATTTTAATAAATGTAAGCTAGATGACTAAATCTGTCTGTAATAAAATATTTAAATTATCCTCCACTCACACAATACAATATACACAGTATTTAATACTCAAAGGCATACTTTGTTTCAAGCTAAAAATAATTTAAAATTTTTTTCATAAGTTTATTTTGATTTAGTTTTCATTTGAAATTTCAAAAAATTAGTTTACACATGTAAACCATTACATAGTCCATGCCAACTTTCTTAATCTGTTTCAGAAAAATCTCTAAAAAACATGTAAATGACCATCTTACGTTTTAGAACATTTTTTATTTTTAAAAAAATAAATGACAGCAGAATGCATTACAATTCTTACTACACATATACAGCACAATTTTTCATGTCTCTGGTTGTATATATAGTATGTTGACACCAATTCGTGACTTCAAATATGTACTTTGGATAATGATGTCTCTTATCAAGCACCCAGTAGAGGAACCAAAGTTAGCTCTTCCAAAGCTGTGTATCCAGTAAGCAAGACACTTTTCCTTCCCAAATCAATTAAATCAACTAGATTAATTGAATTTTGGCATCTTCACCATTTCCCTTGGGGAACATTCTTTTTCCACTGCCACAAAACATTTCCAATTATCTCAAATGCTGTCAAAATATTCACATGAAGGCAAAATTACTTTAATCCCCATTAATTTTAAAAATGCATACCATATACACTTTGGTGTAAAATCAGAGCAGAACATTGAGTCATACAAAGATTGCTTTAAACCTTTAAAATTACTGGATATCACTACTCAGGAGACCTCACTCTACAGTTCTTTGCTTATTCAATTTACAATTTCTAGGACTCTCTACTTACTTGATTATAAGTGCATGATAGATTCTCTCTCCTCATCGTCCAGAAATCCAGCTCACTTTGAGGAGTGAGATGAAGACCATTCAGCAAAGGCTGCATAGAATCTTTTTCTACAATTTCTTGGATTTGATGTGACCAATTAATAACCACAGATTCAACTGCATGAAGTATTCTCCTCTCATTTGACTGCAGCCTACAAATATTGAAATGATAATCCAACAGTGAATTATCCAAATACAGATATGAATTTTAATAGGTATTTTATGCATCTGTAAACTAGTTTCCTAAATATTATTTCCTCAAAATCAATTATTTTTACATTCTTAACTGAAGCTATGGCATTTTATTCTGTGTTTAGTAGGTCTCTAATATGCCATATCCTCAAAAAATATTTTACTAAAGGAATATTATTGTTGAGATAATGAGGTTTTCCTTTAGAAAGTATACCTTGAAATAAAATAACATTTAAAAATAAAATGTAGCTAAAATAACTCCTTACTTTGCAAATAGTTTGCTAAGGATGTGATAGTAAATGGGTTTGCTGGCTCTCCATTTTAATATGCTGTATGAAATATGTACACAATTACATACTTGGTCTCTGAATAATTCTGATCCAGGTCAATGTTTTCTGCAATAGTGGGAATTGGTAGAAGAGTTCTTCTAGACATTTTGCCTCTAAAAATATGCATCTTATTTTTCATGACTTCTACATGATGTTCCATATCTTGTGAAGTAAAGCACGACCAGGATTTATGGTTGGTCTTATTAGAAAGAATAGGCACTAATATCTAGAGAAAGAAAAATGTTTTAAAAAGCAGTTAATTTAAAGACAATATGCCCCTTCAAAGATTTTCTTGTCATAAAAATTGGCAACAAAACCACTCAATTTCATAAATCTCCTAGGATACCAAATTGACATAAGATATAAGGTCTTTGTAGTAGAAATGATATTGCTTGTTCATTCAGTTATGTATTTAACAAGAAGTTGTACAGACTCCCTTAAAAAGTTTTTTTTTTTTTTTTTTTTTTTTGTATTTCTGGAGCCTATTTTACATAAGAAACTCAGGTTGAGTTCCCAAAGTTGGTTTCTTCTTGCTTTCTTGCTCCTTTCCAATAACTATTTATTTTGAATGCATTTGTATGATCTATTTTCCTGATACATTATACACATTATAACTATAAAATTTCAATTAGCTGAAATGCTCAGAAAATAGTTATTCCACCTTTTTTAAAGTTCACATGGAGAACACAGGTTGAACTCCCCTTACTGAAAATACCTGGGACCAGAGGGGTTTCTGATTTCAGGGTTCTTGAGACTTGGGAATATTTGAATATACATAATGAGGTATCTTGGGATTGACACACAAGTCAACACAAAATTCACTTATGCTTCATATAGATTTTATTGTGTAAGCTGAAGGTAATTTTATACAATTATTTTTAATAACTGTATGCATGAAACAAAATTCCATGGCATAGAATTTTCCACTTGCAGCAACAAGTTTGTGCTAAAAAAATTCAGATTTTCAATTTTCGGATTGAGGATGTTTGACTTGTACAATATTCTGAAAAACTGAAAATTCACTTTTGTTTTCAAATGGTATTGAAACAGATCTCTCCAAATGATATTATTATTACTTAGCACCTACTATCCATCAAGCTATGAATATGGAGATTAATCAATAGTCCCTGCTCAACAAGCTCAGTGGATAGATGAAGTACCAGAAATCATAATGTAAGCATTGCCATACTTAGAGGTGTGTTCAGGATGAACATGAAAACATGGAAGAAATACCTGACTCTGGGATACAATTATATTAGGGAAGACTTGCTAGAAAAATTGTTACTTGGCTTGAATCTTTAAGACAAAAGGATGAGGTAAGACAAGACCAATGGTCAGATTGTTTGTGTCTTCCCAAAATATATATGTTGAAATCCTAGCCTTCAAGTTGATCATATTAGAAAGAGTGGTCTTTAGGAAGTGATTAGGTTATGAGGACTCTGGGATTGGTGGTGCCCTTGTTAAAAAAAAAAAAAAAAAAAAAAAGGTTCTAAGGAGCTCATTTGTCCCTTGCAACAGATGAGGACAAAACTAGAAGGTGCCAACTATAAATCAGGCTTAAATCTGCCAGTATCTTCAGTCTTCATCTCATACTTTTAGCCCAGAGCTATGTGAAATACTCCCCCCATACATACACACCAACCAGGGGCACTTAACCACTGAGCCATATCCCCAACCCTTTTTGATTTTTAATCTATTTTGAGACAGGAGCTCACTTAGTTGCTGAGGCTAGCCTGGAACTTGTGATTCTCCTGCCTCAGCCTCCTGAGTGGATGAGATTATAGGCATTCCCCACCATACCTGGATGTGAAATAAATTTTATTATTTATAAGGCACCCAGGCTATGGTATTCTGTTACAACAGCCTGAACTGAATAAGACAGAGAGCATTCCAGAAAACTGCAGCCAGAAACACAGAAATATGGGGCACTAAGGAATCCTAGTGCTTAGGGGAAACTGCCAGTTTGGGCTACGTGGGGCTGGAACTAGCACCCTAGAGAGAAATGACAACAATCAGGCTCTGAGGAAGAAGCTACTTTCTAGACTTAATCCCCAGTACCAAAGCTTTTTCTAAAAGTCAGGTCTGAGGACAATTCCAGTGTCAACATTCCTACTGGGTATCTGTTTCAGACTTTCATTCTACTATTCTGTGACCCAGCCAGCTTCTCTTAATGTTCCTGCTATGAACTACAGGGGGAAAAAATGCTATGAGATTGAGTTGCATGCTCTGGAAAAAGCCGTTATTCAGGCAAACAGCTAAAGCATTTCTTTAAATAAAACAAATAAATAGGTCTGGAGTTTGCTTTTTAATTATAATAAATTTTAATAGCTACATACAAACTGATTCAACTAGTCTGTGGGTTTTTCTTGTTCAATTGGAAATTGTCCAGTTTTTGTGATTTGTAAAGAAAATCCCAAACTTTCTCTGTGACCCAAAATAATTTGGACATGTTTACTAAGAGCAAATACAACCAGAGATAAATGAACAAGTCTCTCTCCCCCTCCTTCCCAGTACCACTTCTCTCTAGGAAGAGAGCCTTGCCCAAGAACTCTATCCAGCTGACACTCTGATCTCAGCCTCCAGAATGGTGAGAAACAAATGTTTAAGCCACTTGGTCCACCTGACAAAAACCTCCATAGGACATGCACTTCTGTTACCGTCTTTCAATAAACACAAGGACTTAAGTTTGGCTAATGGGATTTGCTGGCAGCCATCTGAATTAAAAAAAAAAAAAAAAAAAAAAACAAGGCTGTTTACTTTCTATCAGCTTCTCTAGTCTTGTTTCTCCCACCTCCCAGCTCATCCCCCAATCTGGGTACATAAACTTCTAAAAACTCAACCTGCATTTCCCCACCTTTGTGCCAGGGTGCATATTTCTTCTGATACCCAGAATGGCTTCCATATTCTACATCGAGCTATCTTCTCCTTGTCCATCAAAGCAACCAAATAATTCAGCATACCACATATGGATACTTTTGAGAGTAAAAGGAAGCACTAAAAATAACAGATATTAACTTATCTGTAACAGGCTAAAACTGGAAGTTTCCCAGACAAACTAAGACCTAGGTTCATTTTCTTCAAGACTCCTCACCTCCTGTCACTCTTTCCAATGTGGGAAGATGCCACCGGACTCCCACCACTCCCGGCTAAACCCCATTACAGCCCTGACTACCATGCCATATTGCTGTTGGTTTCTCTCTCTGCCTAATTAGGCTGGTTTTGTTTTTTTTTTTCGTTTTTTTTTTTTTTCTTTTCCAGTGCTTGGGATGGAACCCAGGGCCTCACATGCACTAAACATGCATTCTACCTCTCAGGTACACCCCCAGCCCACTGGACTCTTTTTGAAGGCAAAAAGTACATTACTTATCTCAAGTGTTCAAGAACTGCCACCAACTAGGTATGCAATCGATATTGATTAAATGATGACTGGCAATTTTAGGCTTATCAGCATAGAATTTTCCAACTATTCTTTTCAAATGTTGCTCAAAAAGTAGACATCATACATCATATGCTTTTTCTCTAAAAAGCTGAAGTGTTTTGTCTCTAATAAGAACACATCATTTAGCCTTCATTTAACTTCCATTCCTTTAACAAATAATTACCAAACTCCTACTAGGTGCCACACAATATTTCTGGGGATTGGAACATGTTAGTGAGTCAAAGATTCAAGAATGAGCTGGGATAAAGTAATTAAGATACTTGCCTGGAGAACAAAATTTAAGAGGGCACCAAAGAACTTGGAAATCAAGATGGACATTTAAAAACTATTTTTACATCAAAATTTTCCAGATGTAGTGGTGCACACCTATAATCCCAGCTACTCAGAAGCCTGAGGCAGTAAAATTGCAATCTAGGCCACCCTCAGTAACTTGGCAAGACTGGTCTCAAAATAAAGGTTGGGGATGTAGCTCAGGGCTAGAGGGCTTGCCTAGCATGTATGAGGTTCTGGATTCAATCTCCATTGCCACCCACACACTTCAAAGATTTTCATGAAAAATTGTCAAAAAATTTAATGAACACTTTACCTTTTGCCTCAGACTCCATATGGATTAGTAGTGCTACTAATCCTATGTTTTACATTAAATGTTGATTGTAGGGCATTTTTATTTTTTTAAAAAAATTGCATTACAATGTTATTTATCCTTATTCAAGAAGGTTAAAATAAAATTGTATTATCTTCTCTGAAACTCTTTCCTTCTCTTTTTAAGAGATGATCATTATTCTACAGTTGTAGTGTACCCCTCCTCATTCATGTTTCTTTTTTTTTTTTTT
>NW_025999905.1:13267189-13274564 GCF_001458135.2 Marmota marmota marmota | reverse complement strand
TTTTTTTTTTTTTTTTTTTTTTTTTTGTAATTTTTTTTTAATTGTAGGTGGGAGCTCTACCCCTGAGCCACAACCCCAGTCCCTCTATTTTTGATATTATAAGTAATGTTGTAAGGAATGCTCTAACCATGTTTCTGTGTGTTGCTTCCTTGGCCTGTGTGTGAGGTTCTTGTGTTTGTTGAGATGTGGGGGAGAAGAGCTAGAAGTTCAAATTTGCATTCAAGCTGTAATAAGAGTATCAAAACAGTGCAGAGAAAGAAAAACAACAACAACAAAACAACAAAAACAAAAATTAAAAAAACAAAAAACAAAACTCGGGGATTTTATTGCTAAAATGATGCCAGAAATGAGAAAAAAATACAATGTTTCCAGCAATCGACCCTACCTTTAAAACTAAATAGTAAAAAGTATGAAACTAGGAGGTAATTTCATGTTTGTCAAAATAATAAAATACATTTTCAAATGTGGCAAAGTGGAACTTGACAAAGTTGTAAAAATAGTTTAGTGTTATGTATATTTTTTTCCAAAGTAATATGGATTTTGCTATGACTTTGAATGTGTATTATCACCTTTATTCCTGCTGAATTCACCTCTTCCAAATTCACTAGCTCACATCTACTCTGTATCAGGTCCTCAGTCTGTTTCATTAGACCCATTTCTTTTGCCAAGTTAATAAGATGTTCACTGTTAAAAATATTTTATCTTAATTAATGCATTGGTTTGGAGTTGCTTTTCTATGATGAAAATTTTGCTGATTTGGATATGTCCTTGCCTCACCCTGGTTTCCACCTCGGAAAACCCCCCTACTTTCCAGGAGGGAAGCTTCAGTGAAAAGAGCTATTTGAGCCCAGCACTTGAAGGACCAGAAGGGGTTAGCTGAGTAGATTCAGGGAAAGAGGAGGAAACAGTGAGAGCAAAGGCCCTAGGGCAAGTGTATGCCTGAGGTGTTTAGTAGTTAGCAAGTGAGATGAATTCTGAGAAGGAAGAAAGAGGCCAGACCACAAACTTGGGGCCAGTGCTTTCAGCACGTCTACTCAATCAGCTGACTTAGCAGCTCTATGGTGGGATCTGAGGTCCTATAGTTCCAGGTGATGCTAGTAATGCAGATTCCCAGCAGCAGCCACCAAAGGAAAGTCTTTATGGCGATGAGTCCTTGGGCCTTTATTGTGAGTAAAACAGGAGCCAAGGCAGTGAGAAGTGACATATTGTGGTTCATATTTCAACAAAGTTCATTCCAATGCTGTGCTGGGAATAGGTTGTGAATGAGAGCCACAACAGAAGCAGGGGGATCTTTTAAAAGGCTAAGGCGGTAACACAGGGTAGTGGTACAGGTGAACTGAATCAGGGAAGAAGCAGTGGAGGGGGGCAGGGGACTGATTTGGGAAGTATTCTGAAGACGGAACATACACAATATCCTAACAGAATCAATATAACATTGAGACACAGAGTCAAGGATGACTCCAAGGACTTCTGCCTTAAACAATTGTAAGGACTCACCTCCACTAATCTGGGAATAACTACAAGTAAAGCCAGAAAAGGAAGGTCGAGGAAGGCCAGAAGTTCAACTTTGAGAGGTCAATTATACAGAGTAGAAGTGTCTGGAAGGAATGTGGCTCTCCAAGTTTGGAGGACAGGAGAGAGATCTTGGCTAGAAAAAGAAGTTTAGGAGTCCCTGACACATTCTAGAACACAGCTAATTTTGTATTACAGTGGGTACTAAGCTATGAAAATCCTTGGATCTTTTAACCTAAAAATATATAGTCAGACCTTATAGCCTCATTCATACCAAATATAAACCTTGTAATAAAAATTTTTTGAACACCTGATACATACCACATAATAATGTGATGTCTTTACTTTTTTCTTTTTCCCAGTGCTCATTTTAGACCCTTCTAAACCACTTATTAAACTTAAATTCTGGATGTTTTATGTTTCCAATACATGTACACATTGGCATACTCTTTCATCTAACCCTTTTTCTAAATGCAGAGCAGATTCTGGTACTGAGATAGAGTCAGAGAAATATCAAAGGAATTCGACAGTTTTCTCTCTTTTGCAAAACACAGATGGTAGAGCGGGAATCTCCATGAAGAGTGTAGTCTTGCCCTTCTAAGCCCCAGCTGATGGCCATCTAGATGCAAATTACAACAGAAACTCATCAGATTCACTAAAAATTTCTTGAGCACCTGCTACATACCAAAAACTGTTCCAGGTACTAAAGATAGAAAATGTTCTTCCCAGCCTCTCCCTATAATCAGCTAAAACCAGTTAGTGGATGCAGGGAGAGGGGAGCCTAGGCAGAGTACTAGAGCTAGTTGCAAGAGACTTGGCCTGCCTGAAGACAACAAGAAAATACCTCCTTTCAAGAAGACAGTGCCAAGACTCAGGAAGTAGAAGAGAGATAAAGGGAAATTGGTAAATCATAACTAATAAATGTACTAGCAATTTTACCTACCATATAGCCTTGGCAGGACTGATTACTGAGTTCTAATTTAATAAACAATTTTTACAATTGACTTCATGGACAGGTATCTGAACCACTGATTCCAGTGCTTACTATGCCTTACAATCAGCTGGGAAGCCTGAACAACTTCCCACAGACATTTTGAATTGCTATCAGTCATTGGTATGTTAGAATACTCCCCCAGGTGAACTTAAGGTTCAGTAAAGCTTGAAAACCACGGCTCTAATTCTATGACACCTACACTTCCAAAGATAGCCTACAAAAAGCATTGGGTAAGAAATAAAGACTTTGGGGCTCCACTGAAGGCCAAAAAATTCAGTCTACCTTCCACAAAATCCCCAGGTGATTCAAATGCACGTTAAAGTACCAGTGATAGGTTCAAAGAACATCTCCTGATGTAAAGGGATGTATCAGTCATTTTTCTGTCATTCTGATAATGTACCCAAGATAATCAACTTAAAGGAGGAAAGGTTTATTTTGACTCACAGTTTCAGAGGTTTCAGTCCATATAGTTGGTTGACCCTATTGCTTTTGTGCTGGTAGCAAGGTAGCAGCACCTTATGGCCAGATTGGGTGACGGAGAAAGGTTCTTACCTCACAGCAGCCAGGAAGCCAAGAGAAAGGAAGGGGCTGGGGTCCTTATATATCCTTATTGCCCCAATGACATCACTTCCTTTCGCTAGATCCCACCTCTTAAAGGTTCCACTACCTACCTTTAGCACCAAGCTGAGATCCAAGTCTTGAAAACATGGGCCTTCAGAGGGAGATTCCAGATCAAATAATAGCAAAGGGTTAAGGGAGTTTTAAGACAAATATTTCTAATTCTTTCTATCACAGTTTCAAACTGTTAGTTTCTAACAAGAATCTGAAAAATGGATAATACCCATTTTCAAATGTAAGCTTATCTTATCTGAAGGGGAAGTTTAAAATCTACAACTAAGAGCAAGAACCTAGCCAATTCAAGTTGATTTACATATACTTCCATTACTTGGTGAGGAAGAAGGGAAGGAGGAATGACCTGACAAGTTACCACTTGTTGAGTGTTAGGGTCAGTATTGGCTCATTACAGAAACAAACTAAATGCTGTTACTCTCCAACCACCTGGCTAAAGAAACTGCTGACTTCTATGTGTTCTTTCTTTTCAATAGTCAAATAATTCCAAGGATCATGGAGATAAACGAAAAATTCAAATATTTTTGAATTGACTAGTACCTCATCTAGGAAAGCAGTTATATGCCCAAGAGATGATGCAGGTAATTCTCCAAATAAAAGCGTTCGAGATAAATCATTTACTCCAATGCTTTCAGTAATCTTCTTAGCAATATAAACAACTTTATGTTTTGCATCTCTTGGAATCTGAAACAAGAGCAAGATAATTAATGCAAGTTCACTATATAGTTTCCTGGTTAACAAGCAGGATTTGCTATTCCCAATTTGTAGCCAGATTGCTAACATAAGAAACAAAACCTGGCATCTTGCCCACCTTTACAAACAAGGTCATTCTCCTGTTCCTCCCTATTCTCCAAAGTACATACAATTTTCTTTGTTTTTTTATAACATTAATTTCACAGTATTACTGGTGTGGAAATACCACCTTTAAAGGCATGTCAATTACAGCAAATCAACACATAGCATAAGATCTCATAATTTAAAACAGAGCAGATACAATGTTTCAATCTTAAAAATTATTTTTAATAATATTCTCTTCTTTGGACATAAGCCAAACTGAGATAAACACGAGGCACAAGAGTCTAATTTGTATTTCTGTCTTCAAGGCAAAGATTAGAAGTGTTTAACCAAGATATTCTAACATTTTCACAACTATTGAGTCATTTCTATTTAGCTTCCTCAACACTAAAGTACTTTTTTGGCTGAAGGACTTTTAAATAATAAGTTACAATTAGAAGAATACCAAAACAAAGATTTTCAAAACTCACAAAACCCTCAGACAATCTTCATGTCACACTTTAGTGTCTGGGATCCTATTTTCCAACTATCCTAAGGACATCTAGGATGCTAATATCACTTTACAACATTCACCTGAGACACAACTGCCTCAAGATCTCGAATCTTCCTCCAAGCTCTTCACATAGGAAAAAATGCTAACTACAAATGCTGTTCTTGATATAGTAACCAGATTTTAGTGGACAAGCAACATAAGTTCAAAAATAAAAAGGAAAGGAGGAAAAGAGGGAGAAAGGGAGGATCACCAAGTTGTGCACATATTGCCTGGACGCTCCTTTTTAAGGACTGATATTTCTCCCCGGAATGGAATGTGGTTGACAGGTAGTCAGACTAACCAGTGATAAGTTATAAGAACTCTACCAAACATGTTTTAAAGGATATGATTTCAGAGTAACCCACGAGCGACTGAGACGGAAATTATTTTCTACAGAAAACCCTGGATTTCCTGCATTACCGTCTCAAGAAGCTCAATGGGAGATTCTCGGTCAGATGAAAAGGACTGAAAACTATAAAGCTGAACTGCAAAGTGGAGCACGTGGGAGGAGAGGGGTTCTGCGGATTCCAGGCTAGAGAACTCAAACTAAATTTTTTTAAGCGCCCCGGGGAGTGCGGGACGAGGAGGCACTCCCGACTTTGCCACCTAGAGCGTCCGTTTTACCCGTCCAGAGACGTGGCAGGTCCCCTCTCCCCTTACCTCCCGGGAGACCGCGAGCCGCCCAGTGGTGGCGATGCTGAACACAAGGCAGACAGGGCTGATGCTCTCCAAAAATTCCCCAAGAACCTGCCGATTTTCCTCACTCGCCAAATACTGGTTCCAATTCTCCTCCAGGAGTCCCAGCATCTGCTCCAGGTGGCCTTGGAGGAAGCGCACTCGCGGGTCTTGAGCGAAACTCCGTGCTCTCCTAGCCTCCGCTTCCTCCTCTTCCTCCTCCTCCTCTTCAAACTCCATAGAACCTGAGGCCTGCAGGCGGGTCCCCGGGGTCTGGCGCAAAGTCGGGACTTCCAGAAAACCTTGAGTCTCGGAGCTTGCGCCTCGGGCTGCCATTTGGTACATCCAAGGGAACGCGGGGCCAGTCAGCTCTTGGCGCGCACCTCTCTGCAGTCTGGAGTGGAGGAGGTCACCCCCACACAGCTCACCTCCGGAGGTGCCCACCTGCCTTGCGATCGCGGACCCTCGTCCCCGACCTGCTTCTACTTAACTGCCGCGAGACTGTGCGCACTGCGAGCCCGGCGGACCCAGGCGGTGGCCCGGGACAAGCAACGCGTCCCGTTTCCCAGGGGACGGCGTCCCCGCCCCCGCTCCTTGGGGCGGAGTGAGAGCCCGGTGCCCCCGCCCAGCACCGGCGAGGTCCGCAGCCTGAGGGAAACCTGGCGGGGAGAAGTGTGTATCCTGATTGGGTCTGCGCCACCCGTTCACTCCACTGCTGTCCACTCCTTCGCCTACCCGACGTCTTTGTGGGCCTCCCAGTGACAGCCCGGTATTGATTAGCTGCTCTCAATTAAGCAGTGCTATCTTGGGAGGAGCTCCAGGCTGAATCCTTTACCTCGATTAGTTGATTAGTTCGTGTGACCTCTAGAAAGCCAGGGCTCCGACTGGTCAGCCTTGTATAGGTAAGGAACTAAGCCACGAAGTCACAAGGGAATTGTGTAATGGTATTCGGGGCTCAAGTCCAGGGTTTTTATTCCCTTTACTCGAGATAATCCATGTATTACCAGAAAAGAGTCAACTCACGTTCAACTTTCTGAGTTGTGGAAGTCCAAGATCTTGGTATCTAAAATCCTGATTCCCATCCTTAATCTAACACCAGAATGTTATTACCGCCCCCCCCCCAAAAATGTAAAGCGCTCTTCGTAAACTCCAGTGTGTTCTAAAAGTCTGTAGTTTTCAAGAGTAAAAGTGCACGGGAGGAAAATACTAGATAAAACATAGTCTTCATGGCATGGTAGCCCATGCTGTACTCCCAGGGCTCAGGAGGCTGAGACAGGAGGATCGCAGTTCAGCCTAGCAACTTAGTGAGGCCCTAAGCAACTTAGTGAGACAGTGTCTCACTGTCTCAAAATTAAAAAATAAAAAAGGCTGAGAATGTGGTTCGGCGGTTAAGCACCCCTGGGCTTAATCCCTGGCACACACACACAAAAAAAGTCTTCATAATACTGAAATGAAATGGAATTTCAGTATAGTCTATAAGTGGTACTTGTAGAGACTTACTTATTATTATTATTGTTTTTTATTTTTGGTACCGGGGATTGAATCTTGGGGGAGCTCAACCAATGAGCCACACCTCCAGCCCTTTTTATTTTATTTATTTATTTATTTATTCATTTATTTATTTATTTATTTATTGAGACAAGGGTCTCCTAAGTTGCTTAGGGACTTGCTAAATTTCTGAAACTGGCTTTAAATTTTCGATTTAAATTTGCCTCAGCTGCTGGGATTACAGGTGTGCACCACCAAACCAGGAACTTGTAAAGACTCTTAAGAAAGTTCCCGTTTTTTAAGTAGCCAGAGTTTTGAGAAGGGAGTCTTTGAACTAAAACTTCTTAGTGGTTCCCCTTTGTTAATTATTAATTATAAAATAAAGATTTGAACCCCTTCTCTTCCATAGATGCTACTGATAGTGTTGCCCTCAATAATTTATATAATACTAGATTGTTGATTATGTTTATAGGAAGATTTTGAGCCTCAGATATTTTTCTCTTCAAAATAATAATTGTCTCTCATAACCATCTATATGCTTTCTAGTTATATGATCAGAATTTTGAATGAACATAAGCTCGTGGAAAGCCTTTATAATTACTTCAAGCCTGCTTTGTCTAGTCCATGATATCTTTGGGGCTCCAAGTTGCTGGAATGAAAGCCTAACAATAAGTTCTCAGACCCTCCTCTCACCCCTGTATTCCTAGTTTGCATTCCCCTACTCCAAAGAAACAGGAAATATATATATA
>NW_025999905.1:13260111-13266691 GCF_001458135.2 Marmota marmota marmota | reverse complement strand
ATATATATATATATATATATATATATATATATATATATATATATATATATATATATGTAATAGTTGAATTAAATTGGAAGTGAATAACCACCTTCAGATTCAGTAGGATGTGTGGGGTGCGGAAGCCACAAGCATGTGCACATGTTGCTGGGGATGGAATCCAGGGCCTCATACAAGTTAGGCAAGTGCTCTACCACTAAGCTACATCCCCAACTCTCAGCAGGAAAGTTTTTAAATAATACAGCTGATATTAAAGTACACTTTTCAAAAAGTTAAATATGTAACTCAAATTACAGAAAAACATGACAAAGACTTATTCAACTCAATAATGAGGAAAGCAATGAAACACTGATGTTGGTTCCATTGCAGAGACTTGAAATAAGATTGATAGGTTAAATGCAATATTCATTTATGTCCTGCAGGGCAATGTAATGTTAAGTTTTAGGGGGAGGATTTTGGGAGGTTCCCAGAATAATTTGTTTTTCAGAAATAATTTACATATGTACTGAATCAAAAAAATATATACATATATATAGCTTCACAGACTTTGGGTCTTTAATCCATAGTAGAAAATGAGCACCCCTCGCAAAAACCAAACAAACAAACAAAACATTTCTCTAGATAATTAAATAACGTTTTGGTGTACCAGTTAAACAACATTCCAGTATGGTTTTGAAAGACCATGCTATCTTTCCTTTATCTTATTCCCAAATTTTGAATATTTTTTCTCAGTTACATCTGCCATTTCTTAAGAACCAGCTATGTGCCTTGTGTTGTACTGAGTTCATTTGTTTGTTCCACAAATATTTACTGAGCACCCACTAAGTGCCAAGCAGTGTTTTAGGTGTTGAGACTGCAACAACAAACTCAACAAAAATCCTGCCCCAATATTGTGATTATAAGGTATACTTACTATATTTCACTGAATAATTATTGCAGATTTTTTGCCCATTTTGGGGTGGTTTTTTTTGGGGGGGGTGAAGGAGTTGTTTTTTGCAAAACAGTGGGATGCAACCATTTTATGACTTTTTTTAATTTTGTTTTGTTTTTTGTACTGGGGATTCAACCCAGGACTACTTTACCACTAAGCTATATCCCCAGTCCATTTTATTTTTTATTTTGAGAAAGGATTTCATTTAGTTGCTGAAAGCCTTGCTAAATTGCTGAGGCTGGCCTTGAACATTCAATCTTCCTGTTTCAGTCTCTCAGGTTGCTGGAATAAGAGGTGTGCACCACCAAACCCACCTATGAAGTTTTTTTTTTTTTTAATTGTGTTGTTATTACTTTAAAATCATTTGTTACTAAACTGTGTTTGGTGCTAGATTATAATGCATGGAATACTCATGAATATACATTAAAATTGAGTAGTCAAAACCAATGCACAGCATTTCTTCATAACAGTTTAGTGAACACTTTTTCAGTCTGAAAATAAAAAGTTAGTACATGAACGATTTCTGCATTGTAGTTGGAATAATATTACACTTGAAAAA
Source organism: Marmota marmota marmota (assembly GCF_001458135.2). Classification (NCBI taxonomy): domain Eukaryota; kingdom Metazoa; phylum Chordata; class Mammalia; order Rodentia; family Sciuridae; genus Marmota; species Marmota marmota. The sequence continues at coordinate 13,265,201 of NW_025999905.1, read as the reverse complement.
AAGTTGCTAAAGTGTTGCAAAGAGAGATGTACGCAATTATATCTGTGTTCAAAGATTCTGCATTACTCTCATAGATTTTGTTATCTGGCATACTAATCTCAGCACCACACATAGAAGATGTGTTTGCAGTTAGTGCTGCAGCACTCTGAACAACCCACATAAGTCAGCTTTTGGAAATACACTGACAATGCAAGTGCACTGAGAAGTCTAGCCTCCCCTCTCACAATGTGAGAAGGCAGTGTGAGAAGACGATTGTGCATCCATATGTCACGGCTGAATGCATTGCTGTTTTTTACTTTTTAAGCAGCATAATGACAGAATCATACCACATGACAATTACAATATGAAAGGTTACAAACCAATTTTTGGACTGAAAAAAACACGGTGTGACTATTATGCTGCAGCAACAATTATACCGCAAAATATGGTGTCCTGGCTGGACTAGGCCAATCGTAGTAGTCGACTTCTACCATGTACTAGATGCATGACCTTGGCCAGCTACTTACCTTGTAGGTGCCTCGGTTTCCTCATGTCCTGCCTCCTTGGTCCTGCCATGGAGGCTTGCTTTGTTGAGCCTCTGCCAGTTGTGGAAGAACATGTCCAGATAGCCTGCTGGTGGAAAGAGCCACCTGGGCTCAACTCATGGATTAGGGGAAAGTTCAATTACATCCTGCCTATGCTCAACCAGCCCACTAGTGTATGAACAAGAATAGATGATTCTCATTTTAGCAACATTTGTGGCCAGATGTGTTCTGCAGCAATAGTGTGGCACCAGTAGGTAGAATATCACACCATAGGGTTGTTGAGAGAAGTCATTTAGTTTGGATACATAAAAAGAATAATAATTTATACCAAATATCTGGCAAGTTATAAGCATTATAAGGATTTATTAATAGGTAGAAAGGGAAAAATATGAGAAACTAAACAAAGACACAGCATGTTTTTTCTGTGAGATTATGATAAGTTGGGTTTTTAAAAATATTTTTATTAGTTATTGATGGATCTTTATTTATTTATTTGCTTATATGTGGTGCTGAGACTCAAACCCCGTGCCTCACACATGCTAGACAAGCACTCTACCACTGAGTCACAACCCCAGCCCCATGATAAGTTGTTTTTTCTGGTTTTTTTTTTCTTTTTTCTTCTCTCTCTCTCTTTCTCTCTCTCTCTTTTGTTGTTGTTGTTTTTGGTTATCTTGTTTTTTTGAGACAGGGTCTTGCCAAGTTGCCCAGACTGACCTCAAACTTGTGATCCTCCTGCCTCAGCCTCAGGTTGCTGGGATTATATGCATACACCACTGCACCTGGCCAGACAATGATAAATTCTAAGAAGAAAAGCAAAGAAGAGTGAAGGGCCAGGGGTGGGGAAGGTGCTAGTTAGCATCAGTTTTCAAGTGAATCCTCAATTTTGAGCAGGAACTTCAGGGAGAGAGAGTGAGTGAGCCACAGATTCTGGAAGAAGACTCTTCCAGGTGCAAGGAAGAGAAAGCAGACTGACAAGAGAGGCTGTTTGGTGTTTGGAGAAACAGAAAGGTCAATGAGAGAGAAGAGTAGGAGATGAAGACAAATAAGAAACAAGAAACAAAATCATGTATGGCTGTGGCATCTGAAATTTTTCTTTTTCCTTTTTTTTTTTTTTTTTGGTACTGAGATTGAACCCATGGGCACTCTACCATTGTGCTACATCCCCAGCCTTTTAAATTTTAAGACAGGTTCTGAAGGCTAAGTTGCTTAGGGCCTTGCTAAGTTACTGAGGCTGGCTTTGAAATTGCAGTCCTCCTGCCTCAACCTTCTGAGTTTCTGGGATTATAGGTGTGCACCACCACACCTGGCATGGCTGGAATTTTCTTCAAAAATGTCGCAGAAACTGCTGTCTCCAGATTCCACTCATCCTTTATTGCTCCTGGTAATAAAACTCTGACTCCCATTCCAAGTTTTAATAGAATCAGAGTCACCCAAACTAGATATTTCATTTCCTAATTTCCCTTATATCTAAAGGAAAGTGAGAGTAAATGAGGTATGCAACCTATGTTGTGTTCTTAGAATTTGCCTGGCTGGATATGTTGGAACAGGCCTGTAGTCCCAGTGACTCTGAAGGCTGATGCAGGAGGATTGCAAGTTAAAGACCAACCTCAGCAACACAGTGAGGTCCTAAACGACCTAGTGAGACCCTCAAAATTTTTTAAAAGAGGGCTAGGAATATAACTCAGTGGTAAGGCTCCCTGGGTTCAATCTCCAATACTGAAAGAAAAAGGGGTGGGGAGGGAGGAAGGAAAATTATTTGCCTGTCTCCATTTCTTATCTTTCCAACTTGATGACAAAAATATGAATATGGAAGGTTGAACCATATTCAGACATGCAAATAACCCCTAAACACATGGAAAGATGCTCAACCTCCCTCACAAAGGAAAAATGCAAACCCAAATTAGAGTACAATTCTATTTTTTTCTTATTGGTATTTAGTTTAAAAAATATATGTGGTGTGTGTGTGTGTGTGTGAGAGAGAGAGAGAGAGAGAGAAGCATACACAAACAAAAACAAAACAAATAAATCACTATCAAGAGGAAAAATAACCAATAGAAACAGACTCCAATATGGTATAGATGTTTGGATTTTTATTTATTTATTTATTTTTTGGTACAAGGTTTTGAACTCAGGGGTGTTTTATCACTGAGCTACATCCCCAGTCCTCTTCTTATTTTGAGGAAAGATATCACTCAGTTGCTTAGGGTCTCATTCAGTTGCTGAGATGAGCCTTGAACTGGCCTTAGTTTAAGAAATGAAATTTCTAGTTTGGGTGACTCTGATTTCGTTAAAACTTGCTGAGAGCCATAGCCAAGTAGGATTGATGCATGGCATTTTTGGTTGAAAGGTGACGCCAGCAAGCCATTGAGATGATATGATTATGTTAAGATCTGCATTCAATTGGATATTAGACCCCTGCTGTCTGCCTAGGCCTGCTACTTTGGAGCTCTATCGGGACTCCCGGAGAGTTCCCATTGGTTGGGGAAATGCGGTAGGAGGGATTTCCGGAGAAGGGATTTTCCTGTTGGTGTAGTGTGGCCCGGGAGAACTCCGTGTGTGTGGTTCGGCATATTTCCCAGGAGCGTGCATGGCATTGGCAGGAGTTTCAGAAATAAAGTTTGTTCCTGCTTGAGTGGCTCGTGATTTTGTGCCCAGCCAGACTGCGGCAAAAACTGGCCTTAGTTCCCCTAGTTTCTGGGAGTACAGGCATGCACTAGCACACCCAACAGATGTTGGAATTCATGGACAGGGATTTAAGTAATTATGAGTAATTATTAAAGTTACTAATGGAAAAGATTGGATAAAGATATTCACCAAAATGATAAAACTATTTTTTAAAAAGCTACTGGAAATGCTAAAACAAAACAAAAACACACACACAAAAACAGACATGAAGAATGCCTATGACAGGATCATCTTATAAGGAATCAGTGAACGTGAAGATAGATCCACAGAAATTACCCAAACTGAAACAAAGAGAATTTTAAAAAGCTGTGGAACAATATCAAACAGTGTCAGACTCAGACTTGGAATCCTAGAAAGAGATGAGAGAGAAAAAAATAATGAAGCAGAAGAAATCCTTTTTAAAAAATGGCTGATATATATTTCTGAAATCAATGAACAATGTCCAACTACAAATCTAAGAAACTTAGAGGACATCAAGCAAGAAACATACCAAGCAAACCCCCCCCCACACACACACCTAGTTGTATCCTGTCAAGCTGTTTAAACAAAAGACAGAGAACATATTAGAGGCAACCAGAGAGAGAGGACCAGTGTTATAAGGAAAGAATTACAACAGACTTCTTTCATGCCAGAAGACAATGGAGTGACATCTTTAAAATGCTGGAAGAATAAAACAAACAAGAAATAAAAACTTTCTCAGTGAAACAGAAACTGAGAGAATTAATCATCAGCAAACCTGTACTATAGGAGGAAGAACAAGACAGAGAAATCTCGGTTCACAGGATGGGCTCCTGGAGCAGGACTTCCCTTGTACCTTTGAACGGTTACATAGAAGAGAAATCAATGTTTTCTTTTTTATGGTATTTTGGATCTCTGTGTTGAAGCACTTTAGCCTGTATTCTAATTAATACAAAGGAAGATCCATTGTTTGAGATCTCCCTTGGGTTTTAAAAGGCTGATTCTAGCTGCTTGCTGTGTCTAGAAAATAAAGAGTCAAGTAATAACTATAGTAATAACAGCTATAGTAATAACAGGTGAGAGATGACCAGTTTTAATATTGGGGGTGATGAGAAGTTATAAGAAGTGGTTAGATTCTGAATACATTTTGAAAGTAAAGCTAACAGCATATTAAAGGTTTAGATATAGGATCTATAAGAAGCAACAATTATGGGTTAATCCAATCTTTCTTTTGACAAAGTGAGGGTTGGATTTGAAATGTGTTGAGATAAGGGAACTTAAAAACACAGGCTTGAAGAAGGAAACCAGGAGTTTGTTTGTGGACATGTTAAAGGTGAGATGTTCATTCAATGTGCAAGTGGAGATATTGAAATACCAGTTGGATAGAATGTATAGATTTTGGGGTTAGGTGCAATTTAGATAAATAAATTTGGGGGTCATTAGCACAGCGATGATATTTAAAGTCAAAAGACTGGAAGAGATCATATGAAGACCAAACCCTGGGGCAGGGGAGAAACAGGTAAAGAAGACTGAGGAGATGAAGACAATGCTGCTATAAGAAAACCAAGGGAAAGTGAAGTTCTAAAAGCCAAGAGAGTGTTAGAGTCTGTAAACAAGTCAAAATAACACCTGGCATTTTGCCAGGGGAATGTTAAAGTTCGTAAACAAGTCTGGATGGTGCCTGGCAAAATGTCAGAGGGAGTGGTTTGAGAAGTAACAAAACCGAGCCATTAGGTGTAGAGATTCCTGATTGGTTGACTGATGTATCTAGTTTATGCTAATTAGATAAGCTGTGTGGAATGTATAAATACTGCTCCTGTCCTGCAATAAACGGCTCCTACTCCTGCTGTATCAACGTACAGAAGTTATTCGTCACCCCCCGATTATTTTGCTGCAGCCGGACTGCGGCAGATGGTGGCCCGT
>NW_025999905.1:13204875-13257313 GCF_001458135.2 Marmota marmota marmota | reverse complement strand
CAGTAGATGGGGTAGGGAGAGAAGATGGGAGGGGAGGGGAGGGGAGGGAAGGAGAGGGAAGGGAAGGGGAGGGGGGATAGTAGAGGATAGGAAAGGCAGCAGAATACAACATACACTAGTATGGCAGTAGGTAAAAAAGTGGATGTGTAACCGATGTGAATCTGCAATATGTATATAGGGTAAAAATGGGAGTTCATAATCTGCTTGAATCAAATGTATGAAATATGATATGTCAAGAACTTTGTAATCTTTTGAACAACTAATAATAATAAAAAAAAGAAATAGAAGCAGGGTCATCAACTGAGAGTGCAGAATAGAGAAGAGATGTTCAAAGCTTGATAACAGAGAAGATGTGAAAGAATGGTTCAGAAGACTTGGAAGGTGAATGAGCCATCAAAATGAACAGTTTGCAAAGCAGTACTAAGATTCCATTTGAGTTTGATTATCATGGATTTGGATGTTTTTCTCTAGCTCTATTCAACTGCATGGTTGTAAGAACTGAGTTGGCTGGATATAACCATAATTGGTTGGTTTTGCCAAAATAGTTTGATGGAGGGAGGTTGGGGCAGGGGAGTTGAGGGCACATGGAAGTCAGTCATTCATATTTTTAAAAAATATTTTTTAGTCATCAATGGACCTTTATTTATTTATATGCGGTGCTGAGAATCAAACCCAGGGCCTCACACACACTAGGCAGGTGCTCTACCACTGAGCCACAACCTCAGTCCCAGTCATTAATATTTTACTACGTATTTAAGTTGGGTAAGGAGGGAAGTAACAATAGGAAGAGATTAGGGGCAGTACAAAGAAGACACAGCATACTACAGGGACATAGCCACATCGATGTTTATAGCAGCACAATTCACAATAGCTAATCTGTGGAGCCAATCTAGATGCCCTTCAGTGGATGAATGGATAAAAAAATGTGGCATATATACACAATGGAATTTTACTCAGCAACAAAAGAGAATAAAATCTTGGCATTTGCAGGTAAATGGATGGCATTGGAGAAGATAATGCTAAGTGAAGTTAGCCAATCCCCCAAAAAACAAATGCCGAATGTTTTCTCTGATATAAGGAGGCTGACTCATAGTGGGGTAGGGAGGAGGAGCATGGGAGGGATAGATGAATTCTAGATAGGGAAGAGGGGAGGGAGGGAGAGGGAGGAGGGAGGAGGCAGGGGATTAGCAAGGATGGTGGAATGTGATAGACATCATTATCCAAAGTACATGTATGAAGACACAAATTGGGTGTCAACCTACTTTATAAACAAACAGAGATATGAAAAATTGTGGTATATATGTGTAATAAGAACTGTAATGAAAAAAAAAACACAAAAAAAAGTACCTGTATAAAGACATGAACTGGCGTGAACATACTTTATATAGAAAGATATGAAAAATTGTGCTCTATATGTGTAATAAGAATTATAATGCATTTCACTGTTGTGTATTTAAAAAAATAAAATCAATTTAATAAAAAGAAAAGAAAAAAAAACAGAATCAATGGATTGCTGAACCAGATGAAGTTAAAGACACTTGAAGTCTGAGTAGCTGAGAAAGATTGCTAGAAGGATAAGATATGGTAGTGAGAATGTGATGTTGGAAGTGAAACAATTGAGTATTTGTAGTTATTGGAAATGAAGAGGTCTAGGGTAGGAGCATGTAGGTCAGTAGCTGAGTTGTATGAACTTCAGGATCACTGTAAGAAAAGAGGTTTCCAGAAATAAAGCTTTGGAAAGATCATCTCTGTTGCTACTGAAAGCACTAAAAATACTTACAAAAATTGTGTTGGAAAGAGTGACAGTAAGGCAAGAGCTCTAAGAAGGAATGGCTCAGGGATCTGAAGAGGACAACAAGGTATCTCATACAATCCTCACAGTGACTCTTGAGATACTACAACTATCATCTCTATGTAAGAAATGAGGAGGCTGACACTGAGAGAAGTCAAATAACTCGCCTAATGCAAGATAAATACTGTCTCTTCTTGGGAAAGTAGATTCCTGCTGAACACAAGGATGAATTCAGACTTCGTCTTCAGTACCAACCTCATAAATAAGAGTAGAAAATGATTTCCAGAATCCTAAATACAGTTACTTCTACCATTTGCTAATGCCTAAAAATTCCCTCAACCTATCAGTTCCAATCACACAATTATTCTGTGAGGATACATGATCCAATTTTACAATTCTTTTCAAGTTTGATAAAATGCTCAAGAAGAGTAGGAGGGTTCCACACAACTGAAGGGGAACAGAGTGCCTGGAGGGGAGGAGGAAAGAACAACAAAAGTAGACTTGAAAGTGATTCAGTATTGTGTCTAATTCTACCACAAGCCATGTCAGACAGACATGCTCTCTACTGCTGTAAACAAAAATATCTAACTAAAAAATGATATATGGGAAGGACATTGATAATCTCACGCAAGAACTCCGAATGTACAGAGTTTGTGGGCAGTTTGATTCAATGAGGCAGGGATGAGACTATGGTCCCAGTGAGTCAGTGATTCTTCTATCATGATTGCCAAGTGGCAGCTATGCTTTTTAGCATTCCACGCAGGTGACTAGGTCCCACAAAAAAAGGAAACGTCTTAGTTTGCTTGCTGCTGCTATAACAAAATACTACGAACCAGCTAATTTGTTAAGAATAGAAATTAGTTTGGCTGAAGATTCTAGAGATGGGGAAGTCCAAGAGTATGATGCCAGCATCTGATTAAGGCTAATGTTGCATCATAACATGGGAGGAAGGGCAGGGGAGCATGCCATATATACACAAGAAGGGGGACCAACTCATTGTTCTATCAGGAACCCACTCCCTTATAACCTCCATAACAGCATCAATGCATTCATAAGGATGAAGCCTTTGTGATCTAGTCACTTCCCATAAGACCCCCCTCTTAGTACTGTTACAATGGCAATTATATTCTAACATGAGTTTTTAAAGGGGGCAATTAAAACATAGCAAAGAACATCTTCATTTTTAGCAAAATAACAACAACAACAAAACCCACAAACAACCTCCCAAAGCCTTATGAAAACTTCCTTCTACATATGCTTGGCCAGAATGACATCTCATGCCCATGTCTAAATCTTGGCATTTGTCACGAGAAATGAGACCTTCTTGGTTAGCTTACCAAAGATTTATCTTCAATCTCTTCTTAAGGAAATGGCCACTAGGAGGTGTCTGAGCAAAATCTAGGCTCTCTTAGTGAGGAAAAGCGGGTGAGGGGAGTATCTGGTAGTCAACCAAGCGACATATGAAAATGGTTTTGTTTCAGATGCCCCAATATATACAACAGTGCTGGAAATAGCACTTTATACTAATGTGATTTCCCATGCCTGATAGAGACTTCATGACTTTTTTTTTTTTTTAAGTGTGTGGCTAAACATTAAACAAACTATTTCTGGAGAAGCCCTTGACTGTTCTCAACTTAGTATTTTGGAAGGAGAAAAGGAAAATCAGAGTGAAACTAAGAAAACCATGTGACTTGAGGAATTTTAATATCTGGCCCAGAGATATCAAGACATAGAAACAAGTGCGCGAAGGCAAATCTATCAGGTAGCTGCTGTTAAGGTCACCAGCTGTTTGGTGCACATGAGGATGGAGGCAAAGAGGGGCTGAGCCCAAATGAGGACTTGCAGGTCACAGGCAGAAATGTAGCCTAATAAGGTCAAGACCACACAGAGCAGAAATAAAACGAAAGTGTCTTACTATTGCTGGTTTGGACAAAATAATTTAAAACAAACTAAACTGAAAAAACTGCATCATCATTGTGGTATTTAAGCATGAATTTAAGAGTTAAAGGACAAAGTATCATATAAAACTGATAGATTTTTCAAAGATTGATGATGTAATATCTAGACAGAAAAAAACTATTGAGGACCAAGACTGACAGAAAAAGCAACCAAGCCAAGACTCTCAGGAGAGAAAATACTCACGCAACACCTGGAGTAATCTCCTGTTCCAGTGTAACATGCTCTGCCTGGCATTATACTTATTTGTTGCTTTCTTATTTTTCATGGGTAGTAACCACGCCCTTTGCGTGGGCACTGTCAGGGACTGTGTCATTAATTTTTTACCTCCTGCAGCATCTAGCATAGATAGACCCTCTAACAATACCATTGTTCAAATATTTGTTAAATTGAAAGGAGCTCTACAGAAATGCTAGGAAGAAAGGACTTCTAGAACCAAGAAATTCAAGTTTGAGAAAAGTTAGAACTCTGAAGGGAGAAGGACTAGAGGAAACCTGTAAAAAGAGATAAATTAAATTAGAGGGGATCAGGATGGAAAAGCAAATTTATTTTAGGAATCCTAGTTCCAGAGAGGGAAAAAGATTGACAGATTAAATAAATTCTTCCCAACAATATGAAAGAGAGTAAAATTATAAAGGTCTTAAGCACAATTACTTCTGAATTATCTCCTAAATCGTATTAAGCGTTATTATTTCTATTTCTGTTCCTTACACCTTTCCTTGAGATTAGAAATGAAGAGAAAGCCCAGAGAAAGGGCTGTAAATCAGGCACAGGTGGGAATTAAATGAGGCTCTGTGATCTCTCCCAGCATGGAGGCAGGATGGAAAACGAATGTAATTAAGCCTTACATTTGCCAGGGCTCACCACTTTACAAAATCCTTTCCTGGGTGGCATCTTATTTCATGGAGAAGGATTGAAAGAGGAGATTGCAGTGGTTAGGTCAGATAGATCTGCTTCTTTCCTTTATATTTTCTTTGGTGTGTACCCATTGTGACACAGCCAAGTCTTCTTAATAAACCAGTAAGTATTGTTTGCATTCTTGCTTTTCCTCTTAAATATATATTATGCTGGTAATGAACTACTCCAGGATATAGAATATCACATGGAACTGGCTTATTCTCAAGTCTCCAAGGTTTAATGTGTCCTCATTCATGCCTCCAATTCTACCAGCACCAACGATCCCCTCCCCCAACTACCACCAGTAATTTCAGGCGGGTTTCAAGAGGGTGCTCCCCTCTGTGACAATCACAGCCAGGGTTGCCTGGGCTGGGAGATGTTGGGTAAAGCATTTCTGTAGTTGCACCGATCATTCTTTCCCCAACATCTCCCTAGCCTTTCACTCCTCGTGTAAAGTGGAGGATGCAGACAAAGTAAGCCTTTTTGAACACTTGGTTTGTCCTGAGACGCAGAAGATCAAGGTCTAACAGGAGAAAGGTAGAACAAAAAGGAAATAAGAAGCATGACTTTAAATGTACTTCACTGATTCCATGATGTACCTTTCACCCCACATTTTAGTGTCTTTCTAATTAGGGTCTCTCTTACATTTTCGACCCACCAGGAGACAAGTCCTTTGTAGTTATTATTGCCCATACACCTGCAGCAGAACTTGCAGAATGGATAGAGTCAGTATAGAGGAAACTCCTGGAGGTGAAAGTGGAGCACCCTTTCAAGAAAAGCCTCATCTATATTATAACAAATCCCACTGTTATGTATCATTACAATGTGCCAATAAAAAGGGGAAAGATTTAAAAAATTTTTAAAAACCAAAACAACCATGAAAAAAAAAAAGCTGTATCATCAATGCTCATCATGATGCAGAAGATGGTATTGGTTGAGAATTGATGACTCATGCTATATTCATTATCTACTGTTATATAACAAATTACCTCCAAAATACAACCTGAAACAACATTTATCGGCTCATGTGGTTTCTGCTGATCACAAATCTGTAAGGGGTTTAGTTGGGTATTCTAGGTCAAGGCTCCCTTTGAGGTTGTAGTCAAAATGTGGGCTGAGGCTGCAGCCTCTAAATAGAGTGCCCTATTTCCTCCAGGCTCACAGATGTGCCAGCTCCTCGCCACCTCTGGATACAGTTGGCTATGAAATGGCAGATGGTCTCCCCCAAAGTGTCCAATCAGGAGAACAATTAAAAGAGAAACTACAGTGACTTCAAATGAATGAGTCCCTGAAATTGCATACTGTCACATCCACTGTATTCTATTGATTGGAAGAAAGTCATTCAGTGCAGTCCAACACTCAATGGGAAGGGAATTAATTAGTCTCCACCTATTGAGAGGAGGAGTATCAAAAAGAATTATAAGGGCTTCCCCACCACCCTGACCCCTGGATTGAACCCAGGGGCTCTCTATCTCTGGTCACATCACTATCCTTTTTATTTTTTGAGACAGGGTCTTGCTAAATTGTCTACATTGACCTCAAAGTTATGATCCTCCTGCCTCAGCCTCCTGAGTAGCTTTAATGTTGTAGTTTTAATACTACCACTCTCAGGCAAAATATGATTAGAAAGTGATAAGAAGACACAATTTCATATTTGTGTGTGTGTGTATGTGTGTGTGTATTTTTTTGGATACTGGGATTGAACCCAAGAGCACTTAATCACTGAGCCACATTACCATCCCTTTTTAATTTTTATTTTGAGACAGGGTCTCACTAAGTTTCACACTAAGTTGCTTAGGATCTTGCTAAATAATTGAGGCTGACTTTGAACTATGCACCTCTTGCCTCAGCCTCTGGAACTGCTGGGATTACAGGCATGTACCACTACATCCAGCTCATTTATATTTTAATTATGTAAAAGAGCAATACATGATAAAATATCTAAGTTAATCTTGGAAAGACCTTTCATAGTGCAAAAGAAAATTTGTAAGTTATACTAAAGCACTGTGTTGCTGTATGATTGCCAGAGTATTTTCAGTGGTATATAATCAACCATGTCTTAGATTTAATAAATACAGTGAAGATACTTTTTAAAATCTCTGAAAAGAAAGTTTAAGGAGCAATCACATTTATTCATATAATACCCCAACTGCAAAACTTAACCCATTTCTCTGATTTGCCTTTTAAAATTGTAAAGGTATAATAATCCAAAGGGTTTTTTTGTGTGTGTTTGTTTTTTGGTAGTAGGGATTGAACACAAGGGTGCTTGGGAACTGAACTACAGCTGGGTGCAGTGGTGCACACCTGTAATCCCAGTGGCTCAGGAAGCCAGAGTAGGAGAATCTCAAGTTCAAAACCAGCCTCAGTAACTTAACTAGACCCCATCTCAAAATAAAACATAAAAATAAAAAAAATTTACAAGGGGTTAGGGATGTAGCTCAGTGGGTTAAGTGCCTCTGTTCAATCCCTGGTACCAAAAAACACAACCCCCCAAAACCAGAACTGAACTACACCCCCACACATTGTTATTTTTTGAAACGGTGTCTCAATAAATTGTTGAGGGTCTCCCTAAATTGATGAAGTTGACCTCCAACTTGTGATCCTCCTGCCTCAGCCTCCTGAGTCAATGAGATTGTAGGCATGGGCCACCTTGCCCAGCATAATTTAATATGAAGTGTTTTCTTACCCAAGTTTTACAGGTATTTTTGAATCAACCCCAACTGTCTTGAAGTGAAATGACTTCTCCACTTTCCCTTTCTCTTGATTTTCACAAGCCTTAGCAAAATGCTATGTAACTTGCATGGGCTTTTTCACAAATTATATTAGCAGTTAATTGGATGTTTTGGAGTCTGGGTTTTCTATCCACATATTAAAGTCTGGGGCATAGGCAGAACATAAACCCACCCACCCAGGGTCCACTTTACAGAGGGACATCTGTATTACCACACTGGTTCTTAAAACATTGAACTAATTCCATACCAAGAGGTGCTAGCACCTCTAATTCCTCAATATGCACCAAGACATCCAGCTCATTTATATTTTTACTTATGTAAAATTTAATTAATTTACTACCACCCCGAGATCTTCTCTAGATCAACAATAAAGGCAAGGGGAGGGAGGAGGGAGAGTTGCCCTGAGACCTTCAGATGGATGAAACTGTGCTGTGGCTTCTTAGTATTTTTACTGTCACCCATTGTCCAAGTTTGTTTGGGCTGCTGCAACAAAAATACTATAAACTAGGTGGCTTATAAACAATAAAAATTTATTTCTCAAAGTTCTCAAGACTAAGAAATCCAAGATGAAAGTTCTGGTAGATTTGGCATCTGGGGAGGGACTCTCTGGTTCATACATGGCAACTTCTCTCTGCGCTTTCACATGGTGAAGAGGGTTAGCTAGCTCTCTGGGGCCTCTTTTATGAGGGCACCCCCATCTCCTGTTCACCTCCAAAGGCCCACCTCTTAATATCATCGCCTTGAAGATTAGGTTTCAACATACAAATTTCTGAATTACACAGACATTCAGACCATAGCTCCTTTGTATCTGATGAGAACCAATAATTGCTTTCCCCTCTTTCTTTCTGTGTACTAGTCATTGAACCCAAGAGTGTTCTGCCTCTTAACTGCAATACCTAGCCCTTTTCAAAATTTTATATTGAGATAGTGTCTCACTAAATTGCCTAGGTTCACCTTGATCTTGGAATCCTCCTACCCAGCCTTCTAAGTAGCTGGTATTACAGGTGTGTGCCATTATGCCTGACTGCTTTTATGTTCATTTAAGGGAAATGAACTGAACTGCGAATAGGGCAGCTCTTCATTTAATATATAAGTATGCCTAAATTTTGACTGATGGTTGTAAATTTTTAAGAACAAAGCAATGTCCTCCAGATGTAGTTTAGGCCTAGCTATCGTTCAGCTACAAAAAAATTAAAGCAATGAAGTTATTAGATTTTTTTAAAGATCATAATTATTTTGGGAATATTCTGAATAATGCCAGAGTTAAATGACATTTTATGTTTCTCTTACAAGAGACCCAAACAAATGAATCATAAACCTGATCATTATTTTCACTTAGAATAAAATGCATAAGCTGAAGATAATTTTATTTGAATATATTCTCTGGTGGTTTTTTCTCACATCACTGATTCTTTAGAGAAATGTCAAAGATCATGGGTTCAAATATGCATAAAGTTTAAATGAAAATTAATATTTACAAAACAAATTTAAACATTAAATATTTAAAAATTAATATTATAAAATGAGATAACATTTTTCCTAAAAGTACAGACCACCACCTATGTCTACAAATGGTAACTTAAACAAAATTTTGAGGTTTGCTTATTTGTTTTTTAAAGTCAAAGTTTACATTTACAATTGGACACAAGAATAAAAGTACTTCCAGCTATTTATGGAACTAATAGATGTACTTATATACACTGATAGTACAAATTGGCATTCACAATATTTTGAAAAGCAAAGCCAAACAAACAAATAAAACAAAGAGAAATTCTTTCTGTAGGACTCCAGATCCTGTACTAGTCATGATTTGCTCCTTAAGTGTGAAAATTTAAGTAAGCTAATATATAGGTCATCATAATAGGGCTTAATTTTCTCACAATGTTATATTTCTGTCCACATAATTCAAGAAAAAAGCAACAACTGCAATACAAAAAAACTTTCAAATTTACTGAGTTATCAACCATAATTAGAAAAACACATGATGCTCCACATCACATATACACATATGAACTTGACAAAGAATACCCTAACATAAAAAAGCTGGGAAGACATAACGTAGCTATGGTAAAGTTGTTTACTCTTTACAATAGCACTGAATTGAATTGGAATGTTTTTCCAGTTAGCTTATTGTGTGTCTTTACAGTGTTTTCCTCAACAGTAGTGTGTTCAAACTTAAATTGACCAAATTCTTGGAAGCCTTGATGCCCTTTACAGACAGAGCACCATGAATTACTGATGTATTTAGTTCTAGCATAAAATTATACAAGCTAGGAACAATTTTACCAGCAGAAAATATAACTTCATTATGGCTTCCACATCTCAAAAAATACTACTACTACTACTACAAATAAAATGTTTATTAGATGGCATTTCATAGCAAGATAATAAATAACACAATCTAAACCAAACTAACCACCTAGAAAGGCATGATTCAGTGAAGAATTGAAACAACTACTCTTTTTCTTTGTATGCTGCTTTTGTCTGAACTTAGCTCCCAGATCTGATTTCTTAGCTGTCTTGAATCCTGTTCATTTCAGTTTGGCCTCCCATTACCTCAGCCTGGGATCCCTCCTGTAGACATGGTCTTCCTGTGTTCCAATATCTCTGCAGTCTGTTTCTAGTGTGGCACGTAGACTGGGATGCTCCAGGAAGACGATCATCATATAATTTTGAGGTTAGAGTACCCCACACTAGCTTACTACCCAGCCTTGTAAGTAGCTGGTATTACAGGTGTGTGCCACTATGCCTGACTGCTTTTATGTTCATTTAAGGGAAATGAACTGAACTAGGAATAGGGCAGCCCTTCATTTAATATATGTTTAAATTTTGACTGATGGTTGTAAATTTTTAAGAACAAAGCAATGACCTCCAGATGTAGTTTAGGCCTAGCTATCGTTACTGGTAGTTTGAGAAAAATACATGGTTGAAATGAGGAATTTCCACTGAAGTTTTTTTTTTCCTTTGAGATTTTGAGAATTCACTTTTGCTTCTTTGCAAAAAATTTCAGCATTGGTCTGTTTGGAAACTATTCCATGCCCTCTCTGATAGTCTGGGTGTTTGTGTCCTCCAAAATTTGTATGTTGAAACCTGATTACCACTCTATCAGGAGATGGGCCTTTAAGAAGTGATTAGATCGTGAAAGTGGAGCCCTCTTGAACAGGATTAGTGTCCTTACAAGAGGCCCCAGAAAGATGTCTTGCCCTTTTTACTTTCAAGGGCACAGCTAGAAGTGTGTCCAGAATGCATGGACCAGGGAGCAGGCTCTCAGCAGGCACTGAATCTGCTGGCACTTCTGACCTTGGACTTCCAGCCTCTAGGAACTGTGAGAAATAAATTTCTATTGTTTATGCTATTTTGCCATAGTAGGCTGAACTAAGATAACCTCTGACTTTTGGATTCACTTATAATTAGTAGTAATAAATCCTCATATTACACATTACTATTAGGTGATTGATATGGTTTTGTTAACTTCTTAATAGATATAAGATATCATGAGGTATTGTTTTAGATGCAGAAAAATAAAATAACTTGGCCAAGGATGAATGGCTAGTAAGCACCTAAACCAGGAACCCAGCCAGCCTAATTCTCAGACTCCCCGTGGGGTACTCCGCATGGGGGAGTTAATGATCTCTGTCACAGTGCTTTGCTATCATCATGGAAAGCAACTCAGCATTCTAAACAGGTCTGTAGGCTCCTTCCTTTTTCTCCCCTCTTTCTCTCTGTTCCTTGGTTTCTTCCACTATTTCCACTTGAGATTACTCTCAGGTATCCAAATATGAATGATTTCATTAGCAGAGCCCAAGGCTTATGCTAATCTGCAAAACTTTTTAAAAAAGAATGGAAAATCAAGCCATAGATATTCTGCTACACAATTACAAGTTGGCTATGTGTATATTAAGCAGACATTATTCCTCCAGCAGTAAATACTGCAATACATTATTCAAATTCATTGAGGAACAAAATATTTCACATTTCGTGTAAGACATCTGAAGCCTCTGCACCCCTATGATTAAGATTTGAACTTGTAAATAATAAGCTATACTGAATAAGCTCCCCCCCACCCCCATGATATTGAAGTCATCTTTAATGATGGCATTGTGAACCACTCCAAGGATACAGAAGTGTCAGGCTGGGCATCATAATTAATTGGTAGAGCATTTGCCTTGCCTAGATTCTGTACTCCCCTGCATACAGGCGTACATGCACACATACAAAGTAATGTTCTTTAGCATTGCTTCAACTTCCCTATTTATTAGAACAAATTTCTATGTCAAAAAGCTATGATAAAGTGATTTATCCCATCTTTTGTGATTGTCCTGTGTGGTTAAAATTCCTAGAAGTTAAAAAGCCAGATTGCTACTATATTAAAAAAAATTTAAACATATTTTCTTAATTTTCTAGTTGCATTATCCTTTTTTAAAAAATATTTTAGTTGTAGTTGGACACATACCTTTAATTTTTATGTGGCGCTGAGGATTGAACCCAATGCCCCACATGTGCTAGGCAAGCACTCTACTGCTGAGCCACAACCCCAGCCCCGCACTATCCTTTTTTAAAAGAATATTTTAGTTGTCGATGGACACCTAATTAATTTATATGCAGTGCTAAAAATCAAACTCAGTACCTTGCACGTGCTAGGAAGCACTCTACCACTGAGCTACAACCCCAGCCCACATTATACTCTTTTATACACTATCTTCCTGTTGCCTCCAAATGTAAATTTTTCAGGTAACAGAAATATACACTTCTGTTTTTGACAGAAAATCTATTAACAAAATGTATTTTTTGTGGTCTTATTTGGCAGAGTGACATAAATTTAACCGCTCCTTGATTTAGTCATTGTTATGAACATACATTAAGTTGTAATATAACCATGATTTTAGGGCTTTGCCATATAAGCTCTTTACCCAATACACTACAATGGACCCTGATTCCTAGAGATTTAAAGACTCTAGTTCTTGGCCAGTGGACCAGTTTACTTCCTTTTGGCCAGATATCCCTCAGCTGTTCCCTGCCCGCCTTTGCTGTTTATCTGAGCGTTTGGAGATGTTGTTCACTAAAGTCACCAGTCTTCATTATGTCAGTTAGGTTCTTCATGAGATCTGCAAGGCTCTCCCAAGAGGAAAAGAGTTTTTGCTTACAGACTATGTAGCATATATACACATGATCTACTTCTTAGTGCTTCTGAGAGCTTAAATAATATTTTAATGATTTTTTTGCTTTAGATCTTCCTACAATTTCCTAACATTTATTGCTGAAAATATTTAATAAAAAGTATCTCTAAATCAAAATTTAATTTCCATACATGTTCAAAGCAATGGTTACAAATTAACATGCAATTTGAAATGGTATTCTTTGGCGGTATGTTCAGAGAAATGGTGACCACATCTGAATACCAGGAATTATGAGGGATTACCAATGCATTTTCTAGTGAGAAGCATTTTACTTTCCAGTGTTCACTGTGATAAAAAGGTTGATAGTTCAAACAATTTATTGCTGCTTTATAGTATACATAATTAAATGAAACATGTTAAACTCAAGGGAATTTTTAATAGGTTACTTGCAATTGTTATTGCAGGCAACAACTTGTACATGATTTTTATTTCCAAATCCACAAAAAACAAATTTTATACAAATCAGCACTGTAAAAATGTCAATTACAGCCCCAGAGGCTTTGCTGGCAGAGTAATTGTCTAAATTCTAGGATATGGGAAACAAGGTTTTTTCCTGGATTCATCTTTTTTCTCTTTTTTTTTCCATTTTCTTTCTTCTTCTTCTGCTTTTTTTTTTTTTTTACAAAAAAATTTACAAGTGAAATGTTACTACGAAACTTTTTATAAGGAATTTTTGCAAAACATTTACATTTTACCATCAACTATTTCTGTTTTAAAATCATTATGTAGATTTAATACCCTATGCTGCACATCAATTTATGTGGGATGACAACTTAGTGACATGCATAAAAAAACACCACAAGGCATTAAAATGGAGACTTAAATACAAATATTGTTGCAATAAAACAGTTATAAAATTGAAAAATAGGACCTAAACATCATGCTTATCTAAGTTTGACAAATTAACTTTTTCTCCTAGATTACACACTTTTATTACTGCTCTCATGAGAGTGTGATAAATAATGACTTAACATCAAGTTCTAATGTAATCAGCAACACATACACAAACCTAACCAAAGAAAGTATACTGTAAGAAAAAACTATTCTAACACTGGAGTTCTACCATGATAAATACATAGCTTTGCACTGATAATTACAATAAAGAAAAGTTTTATAATGGTGGCAAAGGGAATGAACAGTGAAATGCCATTAAACAAGACTCTACTGCACATCTGTGCCCTATTACTTATAACAGCTATATCCCACTGAGTCAAATAAAGGACACTGAAATTTACGATTCTTATAGACAGAAAAGTGGACTCAGAATGTTATGCAGAACAGACTGTCAAAATATTTCTAATTTCAGTGGTGAAATGTGCACCTGCTAACACAAATTAATATATTTTATATGCTATAAAGCTATCCAGATTCAGTTTGATAAATTTATAATAGGTCTTATTGTTGATTAAAAATAACTTCCATCTCTGATGAACATACATGGGTTTGCATTAAAACTGGTTCATGGAATAATGATTCAGAGTACTCATACTTGGTATTAACAACAACAAAAAGTGTCACTCGGAGGAAACATGATTAAAACATTAAGAAAGTTTTTTTGCATAAAAAAATTTATAGCACTGATTGTGTAGCATAATGATAGATAAAATATATATTTGATGTTTCAGCTCCTATATAATAAAATTAAAATGAACACTACCAAATGCTCCTCTGTACCAAACAAAACAACAAACTGATTCTGATGTCTTAAAGCCAGATACATCAGTTGTTAAGAGTACATTAAATAAAATATACAAAACAATTTACAAAATCCAACTAAAATTTAAAGACTTTGTTACAAGTCTACAAAAGCTTTAAGAAACTTGAAATTTATAACCACAGTGTAAAAATTTTTTTTTCCTTTAATCTCAAAGCTTTTTTATACAAACTGAAAGCACAAAAGACCTTCAGTTTTATATAACGCTACAAAGGGCTGGCCTAAAGTGTACATAGTGTAAACAGTGATCATTACAGTATTTCTCCTTCATCAAAAATACAAGAAACATCACAATTTTGGAAGAGAATTCACATGAGTAGTACTTTTCCTGAAATAATAGAGAATGCACAAGAAAACATGTACCTATATTCAAACAGTCCCCAAACCAATGATGTTAATAAACCAAGCAGGTAAAAACTTTAGTTTTTAAATGGTCAATGTTATTTTTGATTCTGTGTAAATACTTTTAAAAACGGTAAGCATCTTACTAATGCTTAAGCTATCAGAATAATCCAATTTTTTTCATATGAAACTTTTGGCCATCTTTCCTAATAAGACCCCTTTCTATAAGATCCTTGCATAAACGATGAAATATGTTTTTCTTTAGTCACTATTTGACTGTAATGTATTCTGATTCTTCAAAAATAATTTCTGCTTCATAATATATCTCTTATATATTTATTAGGCTGTGTAGACTTTTAGGAAAAATTCAGTTATTGACATAATATGAAGACATTACTGTGATATAAATTCCTAATTAACCTTCTAGCACAGTACTCAAAATAAAATGGGAATGGCCAATTTTTAGTAAAGGAAAACAAAAAATTATAATGTAGTTAAAAAATAATTTTCTGCTGACTTTGAAAAAAGTGTGATAATTCTTTCTTTGGCTACCAAGTCAAAGCATAAAGAATTCTGCACATTGTCAACATAACTCATATTTACAGAATATGAAACTACAAAATGATTTATAATCTATGCAAAT
Organism: Marmota marmota marmota; assembly: GCF_001458135.2. Taxonomy (NCBI): domain Eukaryota; kingdom Metazoa; phylum Chordata; class Mammalia; order Rodentia; family Sciuridae; genus Marmota; species Marmota marmota. The sequence goes on along the minus strand of NW_025999905.1, from coordinate 13,242,060 downwards.
ATGTCCAATATAAACATTTAAAATGAAATTTTGTGGTTCAACCTAGGGTTAGGAATGTAATCAATCCTAACTTTAAAACAATGCACATTAAGTTGCTTCATTTTATTTTTCTGAAGCTATTATGAGTTGTTTAACCATTTTCTTCCCAGCATTTTCCTAAGGTTTCAACCTAAAATTTAACCTAAGATTTAGCTCCAAGTTCCTCTGTGTCTCCAAAATGGAGAAAGTAATTGGATTTCACTGATTGTCTGCATACACACTACTATAATGTAGTGGTAATAAAGATCTGAGATACATCTCAGATTACTGTTTTGGAACTTATATAATTCAACTTTTGAAGGATTTCTAACATTTAGAAAAGACGGCCAAAACTATTTTGAATTGATTTTCCAAAAATCAAGCTAAGGAAATATAATATTATCTCTATCATCAATTAACTATGTGTTTTCTGTGCTATAGAGAAAGAGGAAAAAAAATCACGTAAATTATTACTGCCTGAATTTATAACAAAGTACTTTCAAAGAAAAAAAGTCCAATTAAGGTCCAGCCTGCAAACTACTGAGGTCTGTCTTTTTAAACATATTAATACATGATCTTTGAGAGGGGAGGATTCTGTTTAAAGGTTATGTGATACATATTTCCAAATAACTACAACTTATAGTATGGAGGAAATACTTTTCTACCTGTTTCCAGTATATTAGTTTGTTTTTGTATTTTTAAAAATTCAACACTTTATGTGTTGAACCAAAACCCTGGAATACTTAAAGAAGCCAAGAATAAAAACATGATTTCCTACTCTGTAATCCACTTGACCAGCCCATTTCCAGATTTTCAAAGGTGTGTAAACTTAAGTGCAGCACTAGAGGTCTCTGTTATAAATAACTTTTCAGAATTCTTCCATGTTGGTTGAAACATTGGGTGTTGCTGGATTCGAATCTTGAGAAATGGCTGCAACTGTGACAATTCTTGGGGAGCCAAGCACCTCTGTAACAGATGAGTCCAGTTCTCCCGAGGTAACAATGGCAAGAGCTGTCCCGCCTCCTTTCTTATTCTGGTGCGTTTTGACATGTTTGGAGAGATGATCGCTCCTCATAAACCTTTTAGAACATTCTGGGCATTCAAATCTTTTTTCACCTATAAGGAAAAACAGTAAATGAAGTTATATACATTTAACTTAAATAAAACTGTAATTTTCAATAATTTCTCTTCTGGTCATACCATACTTTTTCTATGGTATGATTTTTTTTTTTTTTTGTATAGTTTACTTAGAAGCACAATGTTTCCTGTTTTTATTTTAAAATGCCATCAAACAAGTCCTACAGGAGAAAAATCAGTGAGTGAGAAAACAATACTTAAGTTAAAGTCTTGGTTCTACTATGAACTAAATAAAAGCTGAACAATAAAAGCTGAACAAGTGAAAAAACTACTTTGGGTCTCAGTTTCCCCAACCAGAAGAATGCTTCTAATAGATGATCATGTCTACTCATCTTTAAAACTGTTACTTGGGTTTCAGTTTTAATCCCAAGGCATGAAATATTTTAGAACTATTTTAAATAAAGTAAGCCAGGAATTTAGTATTGTACTGAGTTTTTCACAAGGTAAAAATGGGAAGCAAGAACATGCTGAATTTCAAATTAAATAAAGCTTTTAGGTTTCACAGAAAAATAATATTACTTTCTATTATACAAAGGGATCTTCATGCACTTATACAAACATACGGTCTTCAAAATGTAAGACAGTCCTAGTAGAACTACTTCAGTTCTCTGGAATAAAAACAGTTAACTATAAAAAAAAAAAAAAAAAAAAGGTCATCTTATTTTTGTGTAAAATGGACAAGGAATATTAAAAATATGGTTAACTGGTATATTCTGATATCTAAAATGGGTGACTATTAGCTTCTAAAATTGTTAGTTAATAAAACAAAGTGATGTTTTTCCAGTCTGTCAGAACTTGGATAATAAGAAAGTTCAGTTCAGCTGATTTCATTTTATGGATCTACTTTTGACATACCAAGACAAAATCTATAAGCTCAAGTTTGTCCACATCAGATATTTTCCCGTTATATGTTTGCATTTACTTTTTTGAAATAGTAAACAATTAAACGCCTTAGATGAATTCTTAAAAGATATTCAAACTAAAAGGCAGTAAAGGGATATGAATATTACAAATACAGATGACATTTAGGTAAGGGTGAAAATATTAAATGCAGTTCAGGCTCAATCTTGAACTCCTTTACCTTTTCAATGTTCTTATTTTTCTTTAAAAGAAAAATAACTGTTCTGGGCACACTGGTACAGCCTGTAATCAATCTAGCTACTTGGAAGGTTGAGGCAGAAGGACTACAAATTTGAGGCCAGCCTAGGCAACTTAGTGAAACCTTGTCTCAACATTAAAAGATAAAAAGGGCTGAGGGGGTATAACTCAGTGGTAGTGTGCCACAGAGTACCACCACCATGAGAGAGGGACGGTCAAAGCAGAGGACTTACTTTACCTGGTGTCAGAGAGATTAAAAGTGTGAGAGGGACCTGACCTGAGTAACTGGATGGGGTCACATGTCATGACTGCAAAAAAAAATATGGGTAGTCTGCCTCTAAAAGCAAACACTGGGAGCCCAGTTGACAAGCAGCAAGGAAAATGGGACCTTAGTCCTACCACTGCAAAAAGCTGAATTTAACTGCCAAGAGGAATGAGTTTGGAGCAGATACTTTCCCAGAGTCTTCATGAAAGAATGTGGCCCTGCTGACACTTGGATTCTGGTTCTGTGAGATGCTGAGAAGGGCCATCAACTGAGCCCACTCAGACTTCTGACCTAAAGAAACTGAGATAATAAAGCATGCTATTTTAAGCTGGTATGTGTGTGATGTTTTCTTCAACTCTTCTTTATAAAAACAAATGCAGAATTTTGCCAAATATTTACTTGTATTTAAGTAATAATGATTTTTTTCTTTCATTAGTAATTATACTACCTGATTTTCAAATGTTCAAACATTTTTTAATTCCTGGATTAAACTTTGCTTAGTTATGATAGCCTATCTTTTTTACATATTGCTGAATTTAGTTTGTCAACATTTTGTTGAGAATTTTGACACCTAAACTTTTGATATTGGTCTGCAGTGTTCTCCTTCTTACCTTGTGAAGTCTTTGGTTTTGCTAGGTCACTGTGGGCCTTGCACAGTGAGTTGTACAGTATTTCCTCATAAATTTTCAGAGACTGTGTAGAACTGATATTTCTTTCTTAAGTGATATAATTGGACAATCAAATCATCTGGGCCCTGGGTTTTCTTTGTTCAAAGTTTTAAAGTACATATCCAATTTCTTAACAAATATTGAACTATTCATGTTTATCTATTTCTTGTTGAACAAGTATTTGTAGTTTGTGTCTTTTAAGGAGTTGATTCTCAAATTTAGAAAGCAGAGTTATGCTCAGCACTCCTTTATTACTCATTTAATGTTTACTGGGTCTTTAGTAATGTTGGTAAATTTTCTTGACAGTCTACCTAAAAAGACTTACTAGTTTTATCTCTTTTTAAAAAATTGATTTAAAAAATGAAAGTGGAATGCATTACAATTCTTATTACACGTATACACAGTACAATTTTTCATATCTCTGGTTGTATATAAAGTATGTTGTACTAATTTGTGTCTTCATACATGTACTTTGGATAATGATGTCTATCCATTCCACCTTTGGTTTGATTAAATTTCTCTATTTTTTTCTATTTTCAATTTATTTCTGCTTTTTATTATTTCCTAACTTCTTATTTTGGATTTAATTTGCTCACGTTCTAGTTTCCTACAATGAAAGCTTATTAGTTTACTGACTGAAGGCATTCGGCATTCCTTTTTTTTTTTTTTTAATAGGAGGATTTAATGGTATAAATCCACTCTAAGCATCACTTTACCTGAATCCTACACATTTTTTTTGGTTTTTGGTACCAGTGACTGAATTCAGGGGCATGTAACCACTGAGTCACATCCCCAGCCCATTTAAAACTTTATTTTAGAGACAGGGTCTCACTGGGTTGCTTAGGGCTTCACTAAGTTACTGAAGCTGGCTTTGACCTTTCAATCCTCCTACCTCAGCTTCCCGAACCACTGGGATTATAGGTATGTGGCACTGCACCCGGCCTGTAAGTCTTAGTATTTGTATTTTCATTCAGTTGAAAAAAAATTACTAATTTCCCTAGAGACTTCCTCTTGATCCATCAGTTAATCAGAAATGTGTGATTTAATTTCCAAACATTGGGGATTTTCCAGATATTTTTATTTGATTTGTAGTTTAATTCACTGATGATGAGAATATACTTTGAATGATATTTGTTCTTTTTAACTTGTTAAGGTGTGTTCATACCACAGAACATGATCTCTCTTTGTGTTACATGCACCTTAGTGCTTGCTCTTCCACTGAGCTACATCCATAGCTCTTTTTACTTATTTTGAGACAGATTCTGGCTAAATTGCTCAGACTAGGATTAAACTTGTGAACTGCCTAAACCTTCCAAGTATCTGGGATTACTACAAGTATGTGGCTCCATGTTGGGCTTCATCTACACTTGAATAAAATATGAACTTTGCTGGAATAAGATTTAAAAGTGAGTTTTTGAGTGTAATTAGTTGGTTCATTAAAAAAAAAAAAAAAGGCCATCTGATAGTTAGGTGCAGTGGTGCATGACTGTAATCCCAGTTACTTGACAGACTGAGGCAGGAAAAGTTGAGGCCAGTCTCAGTCATTTAGCGAGACCCTGTCTTAAAATAAAAATAACAAGGACTAGTGATGTGGTTCTGTGGTAAAGCATCCCTGGATTCAATCACCAGTGGGGCCTTCCTCTAAAATAAAACAAAAAAAAGTCATCTTGACAATTTTAATTAGTATGTTTAAACCATATAATTATTGATTTGACTAGAATTAAGTCTATCACCTTATTATCTGTTTTCTGTTCGTTTTTCATTTTCCTTTCCCCTTTCCTTTTTATTTTGGATTTTTACAAACATTTTTTAGTTGTTGATGTACCTTTATTTTATTTACTTCTTTATATGTGGTGCTGAGAATTGAACCCAGTGCTTCACACATGTAAGGCAAGTGCTCTACTGCTAAGCTACAACTCCAGCCCCATATTTTGTATTATTTTAATAGTTAGTATTCTAATTTAATTTATAGAATTATCTAATTCTATAATGTATCAGATATTTTATAGGAGTTACATTTAATTTTTATTATTTATTCTTCCTTCTAGTTTCTCTCTAGCAATATTTATTTTTGCCATGAAGAACTTCCTTAGCATTTCTTTTGGAGCAAATTTGATGCCAAAAACTTTTTAAGTCTTCCTTCATCTGAAAATAACTTTACTTGGCTTTTGTTACTCAGGATATTTCCACTGGATATAAAATATTGAATTGACAGATCTTTTCTTTTTCAGGCCTCCAAAGTTTCTGAGGAGAAATCTGCCATCATTCAAATTTTTGTTCCCCCATATGTAAAATGTGTTATTTTCCTTTGGCTCCTTTTAAGATTTTTTCCTTTAATTTTCTTTTCTTACTTCTCTCTCAAGATACAGGAGTTTCTTCAGTAGTGTCTTCTGTTGGATGTGGCAGTGCACACCTAAAATCTCAGTAACTAGGGACGCTAAGGCAAGAAGGATCACAAGTTCAAAGCCAGCTTCAGCAACTTAGTAGGTTCCTAAGCAATTAAGCAAGACCCTGTCTCAAACAAACAAACAGGCTGGATCTGTACAGCCTCTATAGGTTTGATTCCTGGTACCAAAAAAAAAAAAAAAGGCCAGTTGTGCAGTTATGTTTTTTGCCTATACCTATGCAGCACCCACAGGATCAGAAACACTGGTGAAAAACACCTCTGAAACTCACCCATATTATGCACTGTTTTACAAGTTTGGTTTCACTCCTCAGTTGCCAGTTATTGTTTAATTTTCACTATTGTCATTCAGATGCTCAAGAAAACAGACTAATGCCCCAGAGTTTTTAGTGTAATCAAATGGCACTGACAGGCTGCAGACAGCTTGATCCATTGTGGCTGACAGTGAACTAAAAGACAACAGTTTGGACCATTTCACTAACTTCTGAGGCATCTATATAAACAATACTGGGGGAAATTTCAGTGGAAGTGATGGAGTTCTTATTTTTGATCCAATTTTCTTTTTTTTTTAAGTTTTAAAATAAACATTAGGCATGCATGTGCCAAACACATTAGTGTGAAATAACCATTTTTTTTCAAATCACAGAACTTAAAATTAAATTCATAAAATCAAAGATGTTTCTTAAAAAGTGAAAGTTCTCTAATAGTATAGTAAGTGTGCAAGATAACTACAATAAAATATTCATAAAAGTAAACTACATTAACATATGAACACATTAAATATATACATCTATACAACATATGTATTATAGACAATGTGACTTGGTCACATTGTTGTACTATTTCCCAATTAACAGGAAAAGTAACGGTAAATTTGAAGGTTAAGAAAAAACAGGTTAAATATTTACAACAACAAAAATAGAAAAGGAAGTTATCAACAAAATGATGGTGTCACACTTTTGCAAATGAAAACACAGATTATCAAAGAAGAGATGTTATAGAAGAGAGCCAATCTATCTTCTGAGGAAACCTGTAAGAGTCTGGGACTCAAAATGGTGAGAAGGAAACAAAGAGTATAAAACAGAAAAAGTCTATACATGGAATATAAGTCCTACTATCAATTTTTGGATAAACAAAAATTGGAGCAAAATATTTGAGGATCTGTATGTATCTAAAGAAACATTACTTGGGTTTGGGTTATATTATTGAACTTTGCTAATTAGACATCTTCCAGTGTTGATACAGTGCCCCACGCAAGAGGCTTACAATGAAAGTGACCAGCCTATAATAAAGTTTTCATAATCTTTCACTTAAACATATTCTTTAATCATCATGATTAACTTGAATAAAAAAGAAGTTTCACTGTACAATTCAGAAAAAGCCAGATAGAGACAAAAAACTATATTGAAAAACATATGAAAAACTCAAGATATTTACAGCAAGCACCTGCGTTGCATCCATCTTATGAAAACAGCAAGCAGTAAAAAAAATAAAAAAAAAACATGAACAATAAAAGACATTGTTGGAAATGAAAAAAACAATTCAATAGAAATATATGACAGAGTAAAGAATGTCACAGAAAATAAAAGAACAAAGAGACATAAAATAAATAAAAATAAAGCAAAGGCATTGTATATATCTACAACTAAAAAAAATTGGTAAGACATAATTACATTGGGTATCCACCTCATAAAATGACATGAGAAAGGCATTAACCTCTGATATTCTTTCCAACAATTCATAATCTAATTCAATCTAATAATTTAGTCTCATCATGAGAAAACATTAGATAAACCCAAATTAGGGCACATCTTACAAAATACCTAACCTAGTGTTTGTCAAAGTGTAATGACAATAAAAGATAAGAAAAGAACTTGGAAATCCCAAATATTGCAAGAGACTAAGGCGCCATGACAAATAAATACAATGTGTTATTCTAGATTTAAATGTAGAGAAGTGTATTTGTGGCAAAGTCTGTAGTTTAACTAACAGTATGGTGATAATTTCTTAGTTTTCATAAGTCACTGTGGTTAATAAGAAGTTAGCATCAAGGGAACTTTCATAAAGAATACATAAAAACTTCACATTATTTTTTCAACTTTATTAAGCATAAAATTATTCCAAAATAAAAAGTAACAAAGTTGTAGGGGAAAAAAAAAATCACATCACCTTAAAAAAAAAAAAAAAAAAAAAACCCAAGAGAGAATGACAATGGATTTTTAATTGGTAAAACAGAAGAAAAGGACAACAGAGTAATGCAATTAATGTTTTAAGGGAATATGATTTTGAATCTAGAACACTATATTAGTCAAATTAAGTGGAAAAGCAAAATAAAGAAGTTTTCAGACAAAATCACTATCCCTTTCTTTTCTTGATTAGGAAGCATTTCAGAATATTTTTCCAGCAATGAAAGGAGTAAACCAAGAAAAATGATGAGATCTTTGGAACCAATATGAGATCTAAACCATACAGCAGGCAAGAAAGATCTCATGATTACAGCTGTGCTGCACTCCGACACAATCAGTCCATGTCCAATCAGAAACATGGAATCTCCAGAATATAGAGAAAATGAATGAAGTTGGTTCTATTCTTGAAAACTTGAAATAATTGCAAAAGTGATAAAGTTAGGCAATACAAAAAAAAAAAGGTAGAAACTCGCTAGAGAAACTAAAAACAATATGAAGAAAACAATAACAGTACATATATGATCATAATGTAATTATTAAATAATTTTCAACTTTAAAAAATTAAGCTATTAAAAACAGATTAGCATTTATTGATGAAAATATAAGCATTTTAACCTCAAGAGAAAGAGAGGGTAACCTTTTAGGTGAGTGAAATTAAGAGGATAAAAAAAATGAAGAACAGACATGTAATATCTATATTATAGAGGGGTAAATCAAGAGATAATGTGTGGCCTATATAAAGTTTGAAAAGATAATCTTCTAGCTGGGTGTGGTGGTGAATAACCATAATCTCAGCTACTTGGCAGGTTGAAGCAAGAGGATCACAAGCCTGGGGCTAGCTGTAGCAATTTAGCAAGACCCTGTATCAAAATAAAAAGTGGGACGCAGCTCAGTGGTAAAGCACCCCTGGGTTCAATCTCTAGTACAACAACAAGGAGGAGGAGGAAAAAGAATAATTAATGAAATGAAGAAGAATGTAACTTAAAAAAACAATCTTTTAAAAATATTTGCAGTGCTAGAGATCGAAATCCAGGCAAATATAAGCTGCTTTATAGGATTTGATTTTTAAACACTACATGCATGTATCATTTTGAAGACCTTTACATTCTTCCCCCAAACAAATACATCATTCACTATATTCAGCAGTGACTAAAAATAACTCATTTATTCATTCATAGTAATTCAATGTGTTTCTACTGATAGTAGTGGTTAAACACTGAATAAAATGGTTCTTGCCCTGGATGGTCAAGGCTTTCAACTTAACACTCAACAGTTATTCCAAAAGGTATTTTCTCTCTCTCTCTCTCTCTCTCTCTCTCTCTCTCTCTCTCTCTCTCTCACACACACACACACACACACACACACACACACACTTTTTTTGTTGTTGGTTTGTTTTTTGGTGGTGTTGGGCTCAAACCCAGGGCCTCACACATGCTAGGCAAAAGGATGTACCACTGAGCCACATCTACTTCTTCATTTTGTTTTCAACAAACTCAGTAAACATGTAGAAGTTATTATGTTAAAATCTTTTTAAAAAGTAACATTTGTAAGTATGCTGATATTGAGTTTACTATTTGTGTTACTATGTTTTATTTTTTTCATGGTGCTGGTGATAGGGCCTGCCTTGTACATGACAGGTAAATGCTCTACCATCAAGCTATATTCCTAGTCCCTAACAAATTTTAATTAAACAATTTTGGGGGGCTGTGGCTCACTGGAAGAGCACTTGCCTAGCATGTGTGAAGCACTGGGTTTGATCCTCAGCACCACATAAAATAATAAATAAATAAAACAAAGGTATTGTGTCCATCTGCAACTACAAAAATTTTTTAAAAAAAGCAATTTTGGATAGGGTGTATTTAAGATATTTGTATCAATAAACATGCATAATGTATATTTGATTCTCAATTATCAAGCTAGTAGATGATGATGATGGCATGAATCATATTTTTTTAAAAAGAGATGGCCTAAACAATTGTTAATATTTAACTTGAAAGCATATGTACACGTAAATCCTTTAGTAAACCTGTCTTGTATATCTGTGTGAATGTAGATGTGTGGCACATCAGGATTTTATAAACACATTATCTGTTTGGACAAAATGATGCAATCACAGTGTGAGATTCCACATCAAAGTTGTAATTTTTCTTAACTTCCTTAATCTTTCTTACTGCTATTCCAGGGTGGAAATACAACATTCCTCTTCTATAGACATAAATAGCAGATAATTTTCCCACAAAAGATATAACATTATTAAAGAATTAATTTTAATCACATCATAGTTGACAATATCAAGGGTGAGTTGGCATTAAAAACCTCATAAAATACAGGAAGGTATAAAAACTTTTATAAAAAACTTATAGCTCACTGCTTTAGTACTAAGTCCTCCAGGGATTGAGCCAATAAACTAATACTCATTGTTGTTACTACTATGTGTGCATGTCAAATCAGATAATTTTGCATTTAACATTTTTTCTTTTCTGAGACTGTACAAAGGAGCTAATTTCTATCTCATAGAGTTGCTGCTATAATCAACATATTCAAAATATCTAATAAATGGTAATTGATTAAAAAAAAAAGTTAGTTCTAAGCCAGTCATGGGGACATGCCTCTAATCTCAGTTGACTCAGGAGGCTGAGGGAGAAGGATCACAAGTTAGAGGCCAGCCTCAGCAACTTGTCTTAAAATAAATAAAGGACTGATGTAGCTCAGTGGTAGAGTGCTCCTGGGTTCAATCCCCAGCTCCCTGCCATGAAAAGAAAAAGAGTCAGTTGTCTTCCTTTTGTTCCACATATACTTGGTATAAGTTAAGGTTAATTCAATAATTTACTTAAACTAATTTGTTCAGCAGTTAAATACTGATATATGACAGGCATGTTCTAAATAGAGTGGGTGAATGTTCTGAGAGACAGAGACAGAGAGACAGAGAGACAGAGAGACAGAGAGAGAGAGAGAGAGAGACAGACAGACAGACAGACAGACGTGGGGGGACTGCTTTCCCAGATGTCAAGACCTAATATAAACCTATGATAATTATTACAGATCAATAGAGAAAGAATGAGTAGACAATAAATGACTTCCTAGTTGGGCATAGTGGCACATCCTGTAATTCTAGTGACTTAGGAGGTTGTAAGGCAGGAGAAGCAAGAGTCTGAAGTTAGCCTCCAGCAACTTAGCAACTCTATTTCAAAATAAAACGGCTAGGGATATACTTCAGTACCCCTAGGTTCAGTCCCAGTATGCCCGCCCCCCAAAAAAGGAATTACTTTCCATACGGAAGAGAAATAAAATTGCAGCCCTGATTCATTTGATCATCCAAAAAAAAAGAACTGATTGAACAAACCAAAAACCTTGACTGTTAAAAAGCCAAATTAATAAAAAGAAAACTAAAGCCATTAAAAGAAAATGTTTGAATAAACTTTTAAAAATCCTGGGAAAGAAGAAAATGTCATAAACAAAAAGCAAAAAACAAAAGATTTATATCTAACTAAATAAAACTATAGAACTTCTGCATGACAAAGTATAGCACAATAAAAAAATTGTTTGAAATATAGAATCTGCAACATATAATATGAATAAGAAAAAAGAAAACAATTCAAAAGACAAATGAGGAAAAGAAAAATGAACAGAAAAAATATATATAAATGACCCACACACATATGAAAAGATGATTGATCTCACTGATAATTAGGAAAAATACAAATTAAAAAAAAATAGAAACCATTGTAGATAGACAAAAACTTCTGAGCCCTGATGCTGCTAACAAGTGAGCACACAGCAAAGTGGAAACTAATGTCGCCTACTAGTGAGTACAGATTGTAATGGCCACTGTGAAGATCCTTTAGCTATTATTTAGCATAACCACATATACACATTCTCTAGTATCCAGTAATACAATTCTCCACATGTTCACTGAATATTCACAGCAACAAAGTTTGTGAAAGAAAAAAAAAACTAACAATTACCCCAACAGACTGGGAAATGAATTAATATAGGTAGTACAGTCATGTGACAGAATACTACATAGCTGTTAAGGCACACATACTTGAAAATATACACATATATGTGCTTGAATAATTTTTAAAACATAGTAAAATTATGACTGAAACATATTTATGGAACATTTTTTAATTTACACAAAACATTATTTTATATAGAGAATCATGAATAATTTGTGTAAAGGTATTAGAGATGCACTAAAAACTTTAACACATTAATAAATTCACTGGAGCTGTTGTCTTCAATATTGACTTTGAAAGAGATTTGTTTTACTAAATATAATTTTTTATTTTTTGTGGTCCTGGGGTTTGAACTCAGGGTCTCACATTCCTAGACCCTCAGAAAATAAAATATCAACAACTGTCAGTTCTGAGTGAGAACTGGGTATGTGTTATATTATTCTTGATGAATTTTCTGAATTTGTAAAGACAAAACAAAACTAATGAAGGTCACTTCTAAGATCAAAATCCAATTGTCTGTTTATCTATTTAAACACTGATGAAAAATATTATGGGAATTCAACAAACTAAGAACACAAGATAAGCAAAAGGAACAAATTCCTCCACATCATTTAAATACATTGATAAAGCTTACAAAAAGTAGAAAAAAACACATTTCAGGAATGAAGTAAAAAAATTTTTATCATCAACATCTTTTATATAATTGCTAAAGTGAATTCTTTCTTCTTCATTTGCATATTTCTAATCTGACAGATGGACATTTTAGCAACAGGTTAGCTAAGTATTAAACAAACAAACAAAAAAAACCAAGTAAAACATACAAGTCCTACTAAAATAAACCAACTAACCTGTATGGGTTCTTCTATGTCTCTGAAGCTCATCACTCCTTGTGAATCTTTTACCACAAAACATCCAGTTGCATATAAAAGGTCTTTCTCCAGTATGCCAGCGAAGATGTGCTCGGAGGTGAGATGTTTTGCCATAAACTTTTCCACATCCTTCAATATGACAGATATGCTGTTTCTTTTTTCCAGGTTCATTACTGCTCCTGCCAAAAAACAAAACCAAATAATAGTTACATTTTCAAAACTAAGTTTATAACTATGAAAAACTAAAAGGGAATCAAGATAATTAAATGATGCTTTTCTGAATAGGTTTGTTTAATCATAATCTCACAACAGCAGTTAAAGTCAGAAAGATTTCAATTAAAGAAAAAATAACCAAGTGTGGTGGTATATACCTGAAATCCCAAAGAGACTTGGGAGGCTGAGGCAGGAGGATCTCAAGTTTAAGGCCAGCCTTAGCAACTGAGAGCTTTAGCAATTTAGCAAGACCCTGTCTCGAAACATAAAATAATGAAAAGGATGGGGTAACTCTGTGCTTAAACACCCTGGAATCCAATTCCTAGTACCAAATAAAATAAATAAATCGGGTTTGTGTATTGAACAAAAATTGCTATTAAAAACTTGTAAACTTCCTCAGTGCTTACGTCTACTATGGACCTCAGGTTCCTTCCCTCACAGGCTCTCACCTTGGGGGAATAATCTCTTTAAGCTTTTTAAGACATTTTAAAATTCTCCTCTAAAATATCAAAAGGATGGCTAAGTCCTGTTCAAAGTATAAGGTGCAGAATTTTATTTCCAGCAGGACAGTGTGAGGAGGAGTTCCTTGGATCTGCTTGCCAGCAAAACTGGTAAAAATTATAAAACAAAATACCATTTTTGTTTCTGGCAATGGTCCTTCTAGGAACAAATAACAGTAAACACACGTTTATTCAAGAAAATCTAACAGAACTGGTAAGAGCAACCACAAGCCTATGGTTTTTGAACCAAGACTCAATCCTTCCCCTCTTGCTCCCATCTTCATGACACAGGAAACAGATGCAGCCAAGAACAGGGTTCCTTTTCCTCCCACCTCTTAGCTGAAGGGCTATATCCCCAGGAGGAGCAGGATACAGCATTTCTCATCCTACCCCCAGCTACCCACTGTTGTGACTAAGTTCTAGTCAGTGTGTGGCTGAGAAATCTTGAGACTCCCTTTTTCCATCAGCCCCCAATCCTGGAACATAGGCACTACCTTGGATGTGACAAGATGAAAAATCTATGACCCAAATGGACAGTAAGCTATTTCATTCATAATTCATAAATTGGAGCTTCTAAGCTGGAAGAGGCAAGATGAGAAGACCTGAGGCTATTGCTACCCCTGCCACCATGCACTCAGCTCCTAAAACAGGGTGTCACTCAGAGAGAAATGTGCCATCTTTCAACCACCAGCTAGAAAGCCATGACTCAAATTTTGCCCAGAAAGAGATAAGCACACCATCAGAGAGTTCCAAATCTCTTCCTAAAGGAAGTGACAATTTACAATGAAGCTGAATAAGTTCAAGTCTAAGGGTGTCTCAAACAAATATTATTACAAAAGAGGATCGGGAGATTTAACAGCTTCTTTAGATATATAGGCTCACCTCAAAATTAGTTCAATCATAAATTGAAAAAGGGGACATCACTATCAATCTTACAAAAATAAAAAGAATTATAAAGGAATTACTAGACAGACAAATTCTAGAGACAAAATGTAAAACTGACTCAGGAACAGTCAGTCAGAATAAATCCATAATGAGAAAAGAGAGTGATTTAGTAATCAAAACTACCCAAAAGTAAAGTCCAAGATAAAGAGCTTTACTGGTCAATTCCAGAAAGCATTTAAAGAATATCAATTCTTCAAAAATGTTTTCGAAAATAAAACTGGAGAGAACATATCTCCAGTCATTCTATGGGGCCAGTATTACTATTCCCAAAACCAGATAAGGACATTACAAGAAAAGAAAACCAAAGACCAGTATCTCTTTTGGGTATAGATGTAAAAATTCTTGACAGTATACTATCAAAGTGAATCCAACAACATATAAAAAGAATTATACACCATGATCAAGTTGGATACGTTCCAGAAATGCAAAATGCTTTAATATCTGACAATCAACTAATGTAACATATTGGTAAAATAAAAATATAAGCACATGATCACCACAACAAATGCAGGAAAGCACATGAGACAATCAAATATCCTTTCATAATAAAAATACTCAACAAAATAGGAATAGAAAGATGTTTCCTTAACTTGATAAAGGGACTCAGAGCTAGATCAGAAACAAAACAAGGATGTATACTTTTGCCACTTCTATTCAACATTGTACTCAAAGTTCTAGACAAGGCAATTAACGTGAGGGGAAGGAGAGAACGGGGAAGAGAGAAACTGAACTCTCTCTCTAGAGTGGAAAATTGTAAAAT
Source organism: Marmota marmota marmota (assembly GCF_001458135.2). Taxonomy (NCBI): domain Eukaryota; kingdom Metazoa; phylum Chordata; class Mammalia; order Rodentia; family Sciuridae; genus Marmota; species Marmota marmota. Next base: position 13,227,038 of record NW_025999905.1, on the reverse strand, counting down.
CTTTATTCACAGATGCCATAAACGTACATATAGAAATCCTAAGGGATCTACTGAAAAAAAAAAAAAAAAAACTACTAGAACTAATGAAAAAATTTAGCAAAAGTTTTAGGCCAGCAGATCAATATATTAAAAGTTTATTTTTTACAACTAGAATGAATAATCAAGAAAACCATGTCATTTATAATATGCAAAAAGAATAAAATCAGAATAAATTTAATGAACATGCTAAAATTATATTCTAAAAACTATAAAACATTGACAAAAAAATCAGCAAGAATCTAAATCACTAGAAAAACCTCTCATTTGCATTGGTCAAAAGATTTAATATTGTTAACTTGGCAATATTCCCCAAATTGATTTGCAGATTCAATGTAATTCTCATCAGAATCTCATCTAGCATCTTCATAAAAACAGACAAGTTGATGCTAAAAGTCACATAAAAGTGAAAGTTTTGCTAAGTACGTGAAATTTTGAAAAATAACAAAAGTTGAAAGACACCACATTTCCTGATTTCAAAAGTTATAACAAAGTCACAGTAATCATGACAGTGTGATACTGGCATAAAGATAAATATAAAGTTCAATAAAATAGAATTAAAAGTCCAGAAATAAACCCATATGTCTATGGTAAATTATTTTTGACAAGGGTACCAAGATTAGTCAATGGGAGAAAGGATAGTCTTGTCAATAAATGAATGGTGTTGGACAAAACCCTTACCTCACACCATATACAAAAATTAACCCTAAGTTGATTAAAGATCTGAAGAGTAAAAACTATAAAACTCTCAAAAGAAAATTAGGATTCTTCATGGTCTTAGATTTGACAATGAATTAAATATCACACCAAAAACAGAAATAACCAAGGGGGGAAAAAAGAAAACAGAAAAAAAATTGAATTCAAAACCATTGGTGCTTGATGCAAAGGATACTATTCTCCAAAGATATACAAATGATCAAGAAATGCATGAAAAGATGTCAACATCAACAATCATCAGAAAAATTCCAGTCAAAACCACAGTGAGATCCCTCTTTAATCCTACAATTGGATATAACAAGTCAGATAATGACAAGTGTGGCAATGATATGAAGAAATTGGAATTCTTACATACCACTGATAGAAATGTAATATGGTGCAGTCACTTTGGAAAACAGCCTGGCAGTTCCTCAAATGGTTAAACTACATGACCCAGCAATTCCATTCCAAGGCACATACACAAGAGAAATGAAAAACCTGTATCCACACAAACACTTCTACTCAAATGTTTACAACACATTATTCATGATTCTCAACAGGGAAAAAATCCCAAATATCTACCAAGTGATGAGAAAAACAAAATACAGTCCACAATATGGAATTATTCATCCATAAAAAAGGAATGAAGTATTAATCGTGTCATCATATGGAAAGACCTTGAGAACATTAATGCTAAATAAAAGAAGCCATCCACAAAAGACCATAAATTCCATGATTCTATTTATATGAAATGTCTAGAACAGACAAATCTATAAAGGCAGAAATTAGTCTCACAGTTGCGTAGACTGAGAGGGCTGGGAGATTGAGAGCTAAAGAACACAGGACTTCTTAAAAAAAATAGGACTTCTTTTGAGGATAAAAAAATATTCTAAAATTGATTATGGTGATATTTGTACAATTCTGTGAATACATAAAAACCACCAAACTATACTCTAAATGGGAAAATGTCACGGTGTGTGAGTTATTTTTATATTAACAAGGGTGTTTAAAATTTTTACAAAATAAAAGAAATCCACTTTTTAAAAAATATGAGGTACAAGGCAGAGGATCACTCAAGTCTCACTCCTAGAATAGTCTAATTCCCTTCATAACATATTTCAGATTCTAGGCAACAAAGTCAGTGAGGTTCTAGGAATCAAAGTAGGTAGCCAACAACTTCATTGGGAGTACTGATTTTATAACTTTGAGAGTTAAAAGAGTTGAAAACAGAGCATTTACCTTCCTTCTCCTTCCCTACAATTAGGACAGGAACAGGCAACTCTTCGAAGCCTCTTGCCAGGTTGCACCTCTTGGTCAGAAGTCTGCTGGCTTTGCTGCAAATGCACTTGAGTGAGTTGATCAGGACTAACAGCACCTATTGTGGCATTAGCAATTCCTCCAACTGCTACCGTTACAGGAGCTATGGTAGCTTGCTGGACTTTCACTCCATCTTGTCCTTGCTGCTGACCTAAAAAGGAACAGGGGGAAAAAAGAGAGTAAATGATATTCTCTATTTCTAAAGAAAGGAAATAATTCCATTTAATTTATTTATTTACTTTTGCAGTACAGGGATTAAAATTAGGGCCTTACATATGCTAGGCAAGCACTCTAACTTTGAGCTATATCCCCAGTCCCCATGTAGGTATTTTAAAACTAATATATTTGTTCTAATAATCTGTGTCATGTACAAAAGAGTTAATGACTCATATATGCCAACTCTCCTAAAATTTAATATTAATTTTGATTTTAGTAGCTCAGAGTATCTCTTTCTCTAGTTCATGGGGCCATACATAAATCAGTTAACCTTCCTTGTGGCTTAATTTCTCCCTCCAACTGTAAAAGGAAGATAATAATACTTGCCACCTACCTATCTCAGTGAAGTACTGTGGGGATTCATGAGATATTTGAAAAACATTCTGAGATCCTCAGATGAAAAATGCTACATAAATACAAAGCATTATTACTATTTCTACAGTAAACAACATGTATTAATCGCGCCGAGAAAATACAGAAGAAAAAAATAACAAAGGATTAACTTTTATGGACATTTCTTATTTCTCAATCATTTAAGCAAAATTAATCCCTTTATTGAAAAGTCATTTTTGTATTATGCACAGTTAACTGGTTTTCTAAATGTAAACCACTAATGACTATTACTTACCATCACTACAGCAATAAAAAGACAGGATATTGTTATTCATTCATGTTTTATAACGTAGGCTTCACCTCTCAAATTAGTATATACACTAACTCAGCTTCTTCACTTAGGAAAAAAACTATGCATAATATGACCAAAAAGTATCTATTTGCATGGTTTAACATTACCCTGAAGTAAAACTGAGTAAATCTTATAATCACCCTTTTTCCAACATAGTTCTACACTCTGACCATCAGAGGTAGCAATATCAAGTAAATGAATAGACTGAAAAACAACAAAAAAAAAAATCATCCGTTTATGAAAGAATGCTCCCATCTCAGAGAGTTGATGTAAAGATTAATTACGTTAATACTTACAAATCTCTTATGGTACAAAATTTTCATTACATGTTAGCTATTATTACGAGTCTCCACTGAGTGGGTGGCAATATAAGGATAAAACATATTAGCAGAAACAAACATGTGGGTCCTGGCTGTAAAAATAAAGGAATGTTTTTTAAAACTGCACTTACAGTACGTTAAACATATGGAATAACCAAGAAAAGACAATAAAAATTACCAAGTAAGAAAACAGCATGCATTTAACTAAACAAATTTAAACCCCTGACTCTCCCAGCCAAAGTAATCTCAACCTTCTCTGTATCCACAGCACTCTGAACTCTGTGGGAATACCCTTCTCTAAATATAAACACAGCCATCTTGAATATTGATAAGGGTCTGGTTCCAGCAGGATCCCCACCCTCATGCCCTGCCCAACATACAGATATCAAAATCTACAGATGCTTAAGTCCCTTATACAGAATAGCACAATATTTGTACATAATCTATGCATTCTCCACCCACTTTAAATTATTTTTTTAAAAGATTACTTATAATAAATACCTAATACAATGTAAATGCTATATAAGTAGTTTGCTGCATTGTTTGGGGAATACAGACAAGGGGGCAAAGTCTGTATATACTCAGCACAGATGCAGACACCTGATACTTCTGAAACAGTTTTATGAAATAAATTTTTAAGTAACTCAAAATTTCTTGGTATTGTGGTTACACACTATGGTAGAACAGGCTGAGTATAGCCTTCTTTTTTCTTTCTCCCATGCTAACAGAGGAAAAAAGCACTCCAAGGCTGCTTGCAGCAGTCAGGCAATCTCTCTTATTCCACTGTTTTAGTCTTTTCTTTTTTATCAAATATGGAAATTTGGCCAAGGCAGCAAGACAATAGACTTTGAGATACTCAACAACATTTAGAATGGGTATTTGAGAGGAAAAACAAAAACAAAAAACTCACTTCTTGCACATTTACCTTTGTCACCAATTGAGTGGTCTTTTACTTCAATAGAGTATTAAATTCTGAGGCTTATAAGTTTAGAAAAAGAAGGGAAAGCAGGTTTAACTAATAAAGGAAAATACATATTCTATGTACACAAGCCTAGTTCTCTGGGTTTTGAGGAAGGGGAACTTGCCTAAGGCAACAAAGTATCATTCTGACTTGATTTCTCATATACCTAGCTCCCCAAGAGATGATAAAGATTGAGTTAGAATTTAAGAATTCCCAGTTTCACTAATCAGATATTCCATCATAGTATTAGTCACAGAATTATTTCCAACAAAGGCCGCTCAGGACAGAGAACATCTGTGTGGTTTTGTGTCGTTTTTACTTTAGCTATCAAAGTTCCTGGCACACTGGAAATATTCAGTGACTGTTTCTTAAATAAAGTGAATGGGAATTTAAAATTCAAACAAACGCAGAAGCTTTCTTCTGAAACAAGGCCAATAATACATCAGAACGCTCCTAGATGCTAGCTAGTCTGCCATATACACGTAACGTTGGTGGCAAGATGATAAGAAGAGCAAGTGGACGTTTACCTTAATTCCCTCCAGCTTTATTAACACAGAATTCAGGGAACTTAAGAGCTGAGCTGGGGTTTAAGTCACAACCTGCTACCAAAGTCACTGTATTTCTCCTCCCTCAGGTATTGAATTTATCCTATAACATACTTTCAACAAATTCAGCAAGATCTCTCTTAAAAAAGAGTATTAAAAATATACCTCACAGGCAAGGCAGCTAACGGTATTGCTTGCCAATAATAAAGTTTGAGATGTCAAATACCAAAATTTTGAAAAATCTCACATCCATTAAAGATTAATTAATTAATTAATTAAGAGTTTTAAGAATACTGCATGCTCACCATTGAAAACTAAGAGGGAAGAAATAAAATCATGCATATAGCCATTACCCATAGATTGCCACTTATTACCATTTTGATGTATTTGTTTCTAATCTTTTGTTCAGCACATTTTGATACTGATGCAATTCTACTACAAAATGGTTCTGTATTCTTCTTAATAAGTACTTCCAAGCTATTACATTTAAGATAATAAGTGTACATTATTTTATCATATACATACAACATAACTTATAAAACTACTGCTCTACAATCAGACATTTAGATTATTTCCACTTATGATAAGTAACATAAATAATGAGTTACTTGAACAAAAATACTTTTACTCACTATTTTCAATGGATAGTCCAGAAGTGAGATTACTAGGTCAAAAGGTATGAAACATTTATAAGATTTCATACAGATTATGGAATTTCAGGAGTGTATGAAAAGAGCTGCATTCCTTTACATTTCCACTAGAAGTATGAGAACACTACTGCATCTCATGCACAAGAGAAATTCAGTAAGAATTTTAAATTATTTGACAGACAAAAAAAAAAATAGAGCTGGAGATGTAGCTCAAAGGTAGAGCATTTGCCTAGCATGTGAGAGACTCTGGACTAAACCCCTAATGCTACAAATACATACATACATACAGAGTTAAATGTAAAAACAAAATAACAAATATTATAAGAAAATACAGAAGAACCAGTCTTTTCAACAAGACTCCAATACAAAAGATGAAGGAAAATACTGATAAATTTGGCCTTATCAGAATTTAAATTTCTGAAGTATACAACTCCAACTCCATCTGATCAACTCTTAGACCAAAGTCTTTGAAATCACCATGACTCTTGATTCTTGCTTTGTTTTATATTTGATTACCAAACCTGCTGACTCATCCTTCAAAAATTATCCAACATTCAAGGACTTCTCCATCATTCCCACAGCTTGCATTTTTTTTTTTTTTTTTTTTTTAGAGAGAGAGAGAGAGAGACAGACAGACAGACAGAATTTTTTAATATTTATTTTTTAGTTTTCGGCGGACACAACATCTTTGTTTGTATGTGGTGCTGAGGATCGAACCCGGGGCCGCATGCATGCCAGGCGAGCGCGCTACCGCTTGAGCCACATCCCAGACACTTTGTCAAAGACACTTGCTTGATCACAATACAACACAACAGCTTCCAAACTGGTCTTTCTGCTACCACTGCCCTATCTATTAATAAGTTCCAGGGTGCCAGAAGGATCACTCTAAAATGTAAAGTCAAATCAAGTCATTACTCTGCTTAATGACTGCCTATAAAGTCCTACATAAACTGGTCACATTTACCTCCCTAAAAGCATCTCCAGGTGTATTCTACCTCAGCCATGCTGATTCCTTTTTCTGTTCCTTGAATATAATAAGCATAGTTCCAAAGTGATGTTTCTGCTCTCTATCTCTGCCTAGAATAGTCTTTCCCCAAACTATGTATATAAAAATTCCTTACTTCCTTCAAATCTTTGGTTTAATGTCACCTCCTCAATGTTGTCTGCCTTACACCAACTGTTCTATTTAAAACTCAATCCTCTCCAGCAATCCCATTTCCCTTACATTCTGTTTAACTTTTCTTTTTCCACATACCAAAGGATATTTATTGCAACTGTTTCTAACAGTGAAAATTCAGAAACAAATAACTAAGAATTGGGGGGAAAGATAAATGCTGTGAAAGAGTTGAAAGATGGAATGTAATGTAGCAGTCAAAAAGAACAATAGAAATACTTAAGTACTGTCTGTTTTAAAGCATATGGTTATATGAAAACAGAGTTCCTAGTAAATGTTTATATTATAGTACTATAAGGCTCCTACAATGACATTCACATGTAGTAAAAGAGAAAAAAGTGGGAAAAAATCTGAAAGGATATATAATATATAATATTTAAATATTATATTTTATATGTAATATAAATATATAATATTTAAATATTATATTTTATATGTAATATAAATATATAATATTTGAAAGTATTTTCTTTAAAAGGGGGTTGAGGGGCTGGGGATGTGGCTCAAGCAGTAGCACGCTCGCCTGGCATGCGTGCGGCCCGGGTTCGATCCTCATCACCACATACAAACAAAGATGTTGTGTCCGCCGAAAAACTAAAAAATAAATATTAAAATTCTCTCTCTCTCTCTTTAAAAAATAAAAATAAAAAAATAAAAGGGGGTTGAGACTAGAGCATAGTCAAAGGAAACTTCAGTCTCACTTATATAATAGTTGCAATTTTTATTTTTGAGGAAAAAAAACATTTTCATGTATTGCTAATATGACTAATTTTAAAAGGGAAATTTTAATAATCTATTACTAATTTTATCTATATTTATTAGATTTCTAATAGAGTTGAACATGTTTTTCAAATGTTTACTGGTCATTTGAATATTTCTTGAACTGTGTGTTTATATCCTTTGCCATTTATGTATAAGGAGTCAGGTCTTTTATGTAGCTCTACTTATTAAGGACCCCTAGTTTAATGTGTTGAAAATATTGTTTATGGTGTACACACTTTAACCAAACTTTGGACACTTTAAACAAAAAGGAACATAGAGGAAAATAGAAATAAAAAATATAAAGATACAACTTGTGAATTTCCTTCACCTATTATTAACAATGATTCATGCTCTTTACACAAACCCACTGAGGTAAATCAGTCAGTCATTAACACCTTCATTTTACAGATAAGAAAACAGACCCAAGATAATCCAACTGGGCCTATTCTTCTTCTTTTTTAAATTTTTTGTACCAAAGATTGAACCCAGGGATGCTTAGCCACTGAGCAACATCCCTAGCCCTTTTTCATATTTTATTTAGAGAGACAGGACCTCACTGAGTCACCTAGGGCTTGGCTAAGTTGCTGAGGCTGGCTTTGAATTCATGATCCTCCTGTCTCAGCCTTCCCAGCCACTGGGATTACAAGAGTATGCCACTGTAGCCAGCTGGGCCTATTTCTTCCTATGGAAAACATAATGATTTCCAAGCTTTTTGTTTGTTTGTTATAGTGAATATCAGGTTACATTACTGGGTAGGTAATATAACCCAGAAAATGGAAAAACTAAGCAACCTCAACTGTCTACTACCTACTTATAAATAAATTAACCCAACTATCATTTCAATGAAAACCATCTATTTAATAATTATCAAACAGTATCAGAACTCAACTAATGTTTATGGTTTTCATTCATATCATTACTATCACAAACTAAAATTGAACATAGGAAAATTAAAATATGGTACCTTGTATGTTACCTTTAACAACTACATGACTCTGAGATTAAATCTTTTGAAAAGAAGACAATATAAATTTAGGAATAGGCTTTGACAGATTTGATAGACCCAACTAAAAAGATTCCACAGTAGAAAGTGAAAACAATAATATCCTAGAGGTTTGGAAATTATACAAAACACTTCTTTGTTTTATGCAAGGCTACAACTATGTGTTTCCCTACAGGATCACAGGTTCAAGGCTAGCCCAGGTGACAGATTAGTGAGATCCTGTCTCAAAATAAAAAAAGATGGATGTAGCTCAGTAGTGGAACACTTGCCTCTAACAAGCACAAGGCCCTGGATTCAATCCTCAGTACCAATAAATAAATAAACAGAAAGAAAGCAAGAAAAGAAAAAAAAAAATCAAGCAAACACAAAAGTAGAGGCAAGAGGATCCCAAGTTTGAGGGCAGCATGAGCAACTTGATGAGGCTCTGCCTCAAAAATAAATTTTGAAAGGACTGGGGATATAGTTTAGTGGTAGAACACTTGCCTAGTATGTGCTAGGCCCTGGATTCAACCCCCAGTACTAGAAGGGGAAATAAACCCCACCCAAAAAAAAAACAAAAAACAAGCAAAGAGAATGCTGTTTGCAAAAAAACAGATAAAAGTGGTATCTCAAACTTTTTTATCTATCACTAGAAATTCCTTGACACCAGAATACATGTGTTTTATGTGTACATATAATTATAATTACAATTTAATTTATAAAAATAATTATAAAATACATAATTTGTAAGTACAAAATATACATAAGTGGATGCTTAATTTGACTGGAAACAAATTTTTAATATTTCCTTCCTTCCTTTCTTTTTAATGAACTTTAGGGCTGGGCTAGTCAGGCCTCACTAGCCACAATGAAATTGTATGTAATTCAATTTTTTTTTAATATTTTTTTTTAGTTATAGATGGACACAATATCTGTATTTTATTTATTTATTTTTATGTGGTGTTGAGGATTGAACCCAGGGCCTCACGCACTCTTGGCAAGTGCTCTACCACTGAGCTCCAGCCCCAGCCCCAGCCCCTGTAATTAAATTTTTTGTTTTCAATGAAATTGTATGCAATTCTGTTTTGCTGTACTAGAAATTGAAGCCAGGCCTTTTGTATGCTAGGCAAGAATTCTTACACTATACTTCCAACCTTTCTTCCTGATTTTTATTTTGAAAAGCAAACAGACTAAAGTATTAAAATTTGTGTTAAGGGAGTTAAAAGCTCACAGTTAATTTTGCTCAGAAGTTAATATATTGGTGTGGTTTGAAATGATTATATTCATCAGCAGAACTAGAGATCTCCCTGATCTATCTACGTGGAAAAAAAGTACTGAATAGTAAGAATTTATCAACATTCATTGAGAACTACCATCTTGAAAAACAACTGTAACTGGAAGACAATATTCCAAATATCAGAAAGATAACCACAATAGAAGTGGACGAAATTTCAGTTCCGAGGAAAATCCTAATGACAACCTTACCCTTTTTCATACTTCACACATAACCTGCTGGGATAGGTTATTAGTCCAAAAGATTACCTACTTCCCTATCCTCTGAGTAAACCCTCACCAATTAATTTTGATTATTATTTGGTTTCTAGATTCTCTGGCACAACAAATACAAGATTAAGAGCATTTCAGTAACTGAAAAGATCTGTATCAGATCTTAAAAGAAAAATACACACTCAAGTCCTTCCCTATCCGAAGATTCATCTTCCTATACTCTCAATTTCTGTGAAACCAGATTGTCCTCCTTTCTCCACTGTACACACTAAGCAATCCAAGACGCAAATTCGCCCATGATATTATACTTAAGGTCCCTTGAAGGCTGCCTGTAACTTTCAGGATGCAGTTTAAATTCCTTATCAAGAAAAGAATATTTCTGACCTGGTCCTTACCACCTTGACTTGAGTACATGAACTCGTGGTCACAGCACCTGAAGTTATCCATAAATCCCAGATTATACCATGCCATTACATGAGCCTGACCTTCAGCATTAGATGTTTCTTTGCCAGTATGGCTGATGTCATTCTACCTGAACTATCCTGCATTACCTCCTTCAGGGACCCTTCCTCACAAAGTCCCTCATTTTATTATAAAGCCACATTTAAATGTTCTCATAGAAGATAGTCCTTCCATTTAAAAAAATACCACACTATATCGTAACTAATCTGATTTCCAACCCGTTAACATCCCTGATCCAATTATATACTTACACACTCTGTCATGCCTTCTTTTGTGTTATATCATCTATACCTAACACAGTACTTGGCACACAACAGGCCCTCAACAAATAGGTACTATATGAAAAAACAAAATCATGGCCTTACAAAGCCTTTCTCTATCAGCCTCCAAGATATTGTTGTTCTTCCTCTGTTTTCAAACTTTTCTGAATTATATTATACACTTAATATTGTCACTATGCCCTCATATTTAAACCCTCACCCCAATTTTTTATTTAGAAATCCCTTAGTTTTATAAAGTTGCACTCCCCTACAGACTTTCTGGGGCAATAAAAATGTTCTACATTAGTGCTTTCCAATATGGTCTCCTCTAGACACATATGGCTAATAGCACATGAAATGTGGTTAATGCAACTGAAGATGTAAATTTTTAATTACTTTTACCTTAAAAAACCACATGTTGGCTATCATATTGAACAATATAGGTCTTAGATCTCATCAAATAATTCAAATACAAAACCCATTAAACTTTCTCACTCTTCAAGTCATCTTAATAACATTCGACACTGAGATTCCTCTTCGTTGTTGACAGATCATCCTGTGTTCTCTCTCTCGCTCTCTCTCACTCACTCATTCTTTCTCATCTCTTATTCTTAGCTCAACTGTCTCCTTTTGGTCCCCAAAGGTCAGTGTCAGAACTTCAAACAAAAGCTGTTGTCTCATCAATTCCATTTATTACCACAATTTCAATCACCAGCTCTCTGCAGAATTCCAAATCTAGAATGCCAATTCTGATCCCTTCTCACATCTAGTCTCCAAATACAAACTAAACATTTCCAATAAAATGATTTACTATTAGCTAAATAGTAAATCTAACATAACAAATATGAAAGTTCAAGTTCACCCCATTCTTTTTCTCAGTGTTATTTCTTTCAGTGGTACAATTATACCCATGGTCATCCATACTTAAACTTACTAAAATTCCTTTAGTTTTCCTCTCTATAATCATGAATCAAATACTGTAATTTTTCTTAAGGACTCCTGAAAAATCACACCTTGAAATCAAGTTCAGATTTTTATCACTGATATCTGGACTAAATCTGTGGTATAAAAACTGATTTCCCTATTTCTCTTAGTGTTTTAGTTTTATTATCCAGCACTACAAGTGAAACTCCCCTCAAAAAGTATACACCTTCACACATCTCTTCAATGACTTGTCACCTGTCCTTGGTCTGACACCACCATTCTAAAACCAGACTTCTATCAATCTGGACAACTTCATCTTCTAGCATTTCCCTCAAAAGCTCCACAACAGTTTAGATGGTCTACCCATTCTATCTTAAATATGTGAACCATATTCCAGATTCCTTTCTTTGTACCTGCTGTCTCCTCAGTCTATATGCTTTGCTTCTTTATTCATGTTTGTGAAGGCTCTTCTTTTCTTTAGGAATCAGTTCAAGTCTCCTGGGTTTCATGAAGTCCTGGATTTCTGCTATGGCTCTCAGTGACTTCATTCCACTCTTAATTTCAGTATCACTACCTTTTTTCATTCATTTCACTTTTAATACATGTCATCATCTATTATTCCTATGTTCTACCTTTTATATGAATGAATACTGTGTCCCCTCAACAAGAACCTAAGCTTTTAGAAGGCAAAGATTTCCACCTTTATGTTCTAGCACTTACCCTTAACTGTGTTTATACTTTGTAAGTCGGAATGTTCATAAATAATCACAAAGAGATATGCTGTTCAAGTGGGAACACACAGAGAAAAAGAGAAAGAAATCTAGATACTAAACATTAAATGGGTAAAATGAAAAAAAAAAAAAAACACAAGGAAAAGCAATCTGACATGAGAAGAGAAAATGGGCAAAAGCAACCACCGAATCAGACCTTAGTATATTAGCCATCTAAAAATAGCATAATCTTATCACAGTGATCATCAATGACTCTTGGGATCTTTCGCTTGCATAGAAAGTTCACCCAAATAAACACTACTTAAAATAAATGAGTAAAACATAGGGTTTATGATTTCCTAATCATCTTTTCTCCCCTACAATGATATTTATTTTAATGAAACCTGATATATCAAGGCAATCTGGCAGCCAGGGTAGGTGGGTAAAAGAATTTCCAAAATTACAATGATAGCCTTAATTTCAAAGAAGTTTATAGCTGATCTGTCCAGCCCTGGAAATACAGAACTGGCACTCAGAGGTAAGAGGGTACAGTATGCCCTGTCAGTTCTTAGGGTCACAGCTTAAAATAGTTGCTCAGTAGGGCCAAGGGAGGCTAGTCCAAGACTGTTACACTGCCATAGAGCAGTCTAACCTAACCCCACAGATGGCTATTTTAAGCTGCATCTCCAAACAGCATATTGAGCAAGGAGGAAATACTAGCTTTCTACTTTCAAGTGTAGATGAACTAGCCACAATTTTCCTATAAAAATTTAATGGGGATCATTCTAACCATGGAACCATCCTCCATATTCTACTATGTAATCCAGACCTATGTTCAATTGTGAGGAATTCAGCTCTAGTTATTTCTTTTACTCACAATTAAGATGAGAAGAGTAGGTAGGTACATATATTTGAGTGGGAAAAATTATATTTAAATATGATTTTTTTTCCTAGACAAAATAACAGTTGGCATATTGAGGAGGGGAGATCAGAACATAAGCAAAGAAAAGGTTTTATCATTTACCTGATTAATTGACACTATGACCGAAAAAACAAAATCTCATTTATATATATGAGCTTTGATAGGACAACCATTTCTGCACTTTATAGACTAATTTGAATACTTTATAGGAGAATTCAGACAAGGAAAGGAATGAACTTCACTATAAAAGTATAATCAAAACTTCTAAGAGTTAAAAACTCTTTAAATCAAGAGTATTTTATTCTTCTAGTGTCTTCAACACAATAATTATCTCCAAAAGACCATGTATTTGTATATTGCTGTTTTTTTAAAATTAGATTCATGTAATTTACTGCTCATACTAAGATAGTTCAAGAATCTTTCCACATATGTGCACTTAACCATTATGTATGGCAACAGATGAGAAATGAATGATATAAATAAAAGAACAACTAATGAAAAGAACCAACGATTGATTACAATCATATCCCTTTCCCCTTAATCACACTGGAGGCTTAATTACTATTTTAGATTTGTATTTTGTTATCCCTTGGGGAAAAAAGTCATGTGCTTTTATCAACTTGGGCAGAAAATTATCTATTTGTGATCAAAGAATACTTCTGGCCTGTTTACCTTTGATGATTCTGAAAAAAGGAAAAGAACATGAAACTGTTCTTATTTCTAGATGTAGTAAATACAGGTTGACAATCCCTTATCCGAAATGCTTGAGACCACAGCTATTTTGGATTTCAATTCTCTTTTTCAGGTTTGGGAATATTTTCATAAACATAATGAGATATCTTGGGATGTGACCTAAGTCCAACATGAAATTCATTTATGTTTCATACACATCTTATACACATAGCCTGAAAATAATTTTGTATATTTTCAGTGTGCTGGCATTTTGATAGCAACCTATCACACAAAGTCAGTTGTTGAATTTTCCACTCTTGCCATCAAGTCAGTGCTCAAAACATTTCCAATTTATCTGGGTTCAATCTGATGACTGCCATTAAAAAGAAAAGAGAACAGCTTCTGATTTCAGAGCATTATGGATTTCAGGTGAGGTATGTTCAACCTGCACTTAAATTCAGAGAATGGCTTAACTTTTTTTTTTAATACTCAAAATTGCTTTTATTTAAGAAAAAATACTTAAGAATCAACTTAACAAAAGAGGTGAAAGACCTCTACAATGAAAACTACAGAATGCTAAAGAAAGAAATTAAAGAAGACCTTAGAAGATGGAAAAATCTCCCTTGTTCTTGGATAGGCAGAATATTACCAAAATGACCATACTACCAAAAGCATTATACAGATTTAATGCAATTCTAATCAAAATCCAATGACATTCCTCATAGAAGCAGAAAAAGCAATCATGAAATTCATCTGGAAAAATAAGAGACCCAGAAAAACCAAAGCAATCCTTAGCAAGAAGAGTGAAGCAGGTGGCATCACTATACCAGACCTTAAACTATACTACAGAGCAATAGTAACAAAAACAGCATGGTTCTGGCACCAAAACAGACTTGTAGACCAATGGTACATAATAGAGGACACAGAGACAAACCCACATAAATACAGTTATCTCATATTAGACAAAGGTGCCAAAAACATACATTGGGAAAAAAACAGCCTCTTCAACAAATGGTGCTGGAAAAACTGGAAATCTACATGCAGCAAAATGAAATTACGCCCCTAACTCTCAACATGCACAAAACTCAACTCAAAGTGGATCAAGGATCTAGGAACTAGACCAGAGATCCTATGCCTAATAGAAGAAAAAGTAGGCTCAAATCTTCATCATGTTGGATTAGGCTCTGATTTCCTTAACAAGACTCCTATAGAGCGCAAGAAATAAAATCAGGAATCAATAAAAGGGATGGATTCAAACTATAAAGCTTCTTCTCAGCAAAAGAAACAATCAGGGAGGTGAAGAGAGAGTCTACAGAACAGGAGCAAGTTTTTACCACATGCATACCAGATAGAGCACTAATCTCCAGGATATATAAAGAACTCAAAAATATTAACACCAAAAAAAAAAAAAAAAAAAAAAAAAAAAACCAAATAGCCCAATCAATAAAAGGGCCAGGGAACTGAATAGACACTTCTCAGAAGAAGATACACAATTGATCAATAGATACATGAAAAAATGTTCAACATCTCTAGCAATTAGAGAAATGCAAATCAAAACTACTCTTGAGATTTTTACCTCACTCCAGTCAGAATGACAGTTATTAAGAATACAAGCAACAAAAAGTGTTGGCAAGGTTGTGGGAAAAAAGGCACACTCTTACATTGCTGATGGGACTGCAAATTAGTGCAACCAATCTAGAAAGCAGTATGGAGATTCCTTAGAAAACTTGGAATGGAATCACCATTTGACCCAGCTATCCCACTCCTTGGTTTATACCCAAAGAATTTAAAAACAGTGTGCTACAGTGAAGCAGTCACATCAATGTTTATAACAACACAATTCACAATAGCTGAATTGTGGAACCAACCTAGATGCCCTTCAATAGATGAATGGATAAAGAAACTATATATACACAATGAAATATTACTCAGCATTAAAAGAGAATAAAATCATGGCATTTGCAGGTGAATGGGTGGAGCTAAAGCTGAAGAATATCATGCTAAGTGAAGTAAGCCAATACCAAAAAACCAAAGGCCAAATGTTTTCTCTGAGAAATGGATGTTGATCCATAATGTGGGTGGGGGTGGGGGAGCATGGGAGGAATGGAGGAACTTTGGATAGGGCAAGGGGGAGGGAAAAAAAGAGAGGGGGCCTGAGGGTAGCAAAGATGGTGGAATGAGATGGACATCATTACCCTAGGTACATTTTTGAAGACAACGAATAGTGTGACTCTACTTTGTGTACAACCAGAGTAACGAAAAATTGTGCTCCATACGTATACTATGAATTGAAATGCATTCTGCTGTCAAGTATAACAATTAAATAAAAAAATAATTTTTAAAAAAATTTGCTTTTATTTATATATTTTTTTAAAAAAATTTTTTTAACAGTTTGGAGGACTAGACTAGGCCCCAGGGTACTCTATCACTGAACTACATTCCTAGCTATCCTTTTTTAAATTTAATTTTTTTTTTTTTTTTAATTTTAGGACAGGATCTAGCTAAGTTACCCAAGCTGACCTCAAACTTGGGATCCTCCTTCCTCAGCCTCCAGAGTATCTGAGATTATAGGCCTACACCACTACACTGTACTTAGTAATACTTCATCATAAGAAACCTGAAAAGTTACTAAGTGCTTCTAAATTTGTGATGCTACTAAATTTGTGTCATATAAAAATTTTAGTTTTAATTAGTAATCAAAGCATTGTGTATGATTTTAAATTCTAAAAAATAAAATCTGGCTAGAGTTATAGCATCTAGAGAGAAAACAGATATCCACTGAACATCCAATGTTTCAGTATGAAAAGGAACTATTAATAATAAAACACAAGCAAAAACTTGTTTAACTTTCATTAGCAGTTACAAAACACAAAGTAAATGTAAAGCAGATATATATCACTGAAAAAAACCAGATTTTGTCATAATACAGAATATTCATATTTTCATGTTACCAGAGAAATAATAAAATGATCTTTTATTTAATTTACAAAAAAAGCAAACACTCCAAAAGAGACACTCAAAATTCCTTTTGTTGGTGGGGGGTGTTGGGAGGCAACTGGGGATTTAACCGAAGGGTACTTTACCACTGAGCTATATCCCCAACCCTTCTTATTTTTTGAGACAGGGTTTTACTAAATTGCTTAGGGTCTTGCTAAGTTGTTGAAGCTGGCCTTGAACTTGCAACCCTTCTGACTCAGCCTCCCTAATTGATGGGATTGCAGGTGGGCACTACTGCATGCAGCTAACTCCAAAATTTCTATATGCTTTCTACAGCCCATGTAACTACTTGTCCCTGAAATAACTTAGTTCAGGAAAATGCCCATATGCCTATAGAAACTCAATTTTATTCAAAAATTTTCAGTAAAGCTGAATCTACTCAGTCAAATATTTATTAAGCACCAACAATAAACAAGGAATCTATGGAGGAAGTCTGGAGGAAGCCAAGATGATCAGTGCACTAAAGTATTAGTGGTGGTATGAATGGACCATTACTTAATTAGATCTCATTTATAGTTGTGTATTTTCCATTACAAAAGCTGGAAGTTATGGCAATAAGCACATCTCTGGGCTTCCTAGAAACCAGGTGTAAAAGCTGCCCCCCCCTCCAAAAAAAAAAAAAAAGGCTATATGAAAAATCTGACAGGGAATCAAAGATTTTTTAGAACTCTTGAGTTCCTGAATAAACCAGATAATTCTACATCATTCAACCAAGATTTAGGATTGGACTATAAAATGAAATTGCTAAATATTTTATTCAATATGATTTAAAAAATCATATTGGGTTCCCTGGGGAGCAGGTGACTTGCAATCCTAGAACAAACTAACATGCACTATAAAAAAATTTTTTCATGGGCAGAGATTCAATAATAGTTATACCCTTGTTTAAGCATTACATCAAGAATACATTAATTTAAACTAATTTATCCTTCCAAAATAATTACAATTCGTTTAGTTTTCTGAGGGTAACGAAGACCTATCTGAATGGTTTAGATACAAAGTATCCCCCAAAAGCTCATGTGTGAGACAATGCATGAGAGTTTATAAGTGAAATGACTGGGTTATGAGAGCCTTAATCTAATCAGTGCATTAATCCCATGATACGGATTAACTGAGTGGTGGTTGTAGGCAGATAGTGTGTCGGGAGGAAGTGGGTCCCTGAAGTTGTGTCTTTGGGGTATATATTTTATCCCTGATGAGTGTAGTCTTTCTGCTTCTTGATAGCATGTCCTGAGATGTTTTCTTCCACCGCACTCTTCTGCCAAGATGTCCTGCTTCATCTCAAGCCCAAAGTATGAAGCCAGCCACCTATGGACTAAGACCTCTGAAATTATGAGCCCCAAATAAACAAAAGCAAAACCCAAAAACCCTTAAAAATTCCCATTTCCTAAATCACTTTTTCACAATAATTCATTGATCTCTTTAGTCAATAATTTCCCCATATTACCTGTTCACAATATGACTATTAATCATTAATTACATTTGCTATAAAATGTTTATGATAAAACATTTAGAGCAGCTTAAAGGCTGCCTGGTTTGTGAATCTAATACTGAAAACAAAATAAAAGAAAAATCACACACGAAAAAGCAAGATTCAGGCATAAACTATATGGGGTTTACTCTAAAAACTTGCATGTAAAATAATTTAAATGACCATATTAGATTTTAAATTTTAGTTTTGCTAGTGGAGAAGCTACACCAATTGTAACAATTACTTAGCAACCAAATCACTGTCACCTGGGATAGGAGAAAACAACATTTACTTTAAGAACTTATTCCCTTGAGAAGAGGAGATGCAAGAAAAACTTGCCTCTAATAATATTCTTCCTAATAAAAACCTTATAGAACTTGAGTATCTACTTATGCCTCAAAGAGTTAGATCTGAGTTCTTCTGGCATTGCCAACAACTAAAGGTTTGATCTGGATAAACTATATCTCCAATGTGGGTCTCACTTTTAAAATTTATTTTTTTAACAAAAGGGTAACATGTAAGTTACCCTTACAGATCAATCAAAAATGATCTGTAAGGGTAACTTAGAGATCAGAATTCCTGTCATCTTCCAGTAAGGTTAAAAAATATTTTTATATACAGACACATACATATTTACCTTTACATACAAACATATATATCTCAATACCATTCTGAATCTTGATGCAAATTATTTCCAAGAAAACTTTTAACACTATTTCTTAAAGATAAGATTCTTTGGCACAAGGACTGTTTAAAAAAATAATTTAGTAGCCCAGTATTTAAAAATAATCTATTAGCCAGGTGCAGTGGCTCATGCCTGTAATCACAGTGACTCAGGAGGCCAAGGCAGGAGGAGCACAAGTTTGAGGCCAGCCTGGGCAACCTAGTGACACTGTATCTCAAAAAAAACCAAAAAGGTGGGGTGAGCTGGGGATATAAGCTTAGCAGCAGGAAATGACCTCTGGATTCAATCCCCAGTACTACAAAAATTAAATACACAAAATAATGTATTAATAAAAAATTGACTGCTATTGAAGAGACAGTTTTGTTGTTGACAGTTCCCAAGAGGAACAGACCATGCCATGGATTGGAGGGGTGGGGAATACCAGAGTCAGAGCCACACTTTCTGCTTTCTGCAAAAAAGAATAAGCTCAGGACAACTACTTCAAATGATTTTTAGAGGGCTTTGGGGCATACTTCCTAATTGTCTGGTACCTGGTTCTAGGTGATTAGGACATAATTATGAGGTGATTGAAATATGGGCTCTGGATTGACTGGTTTGTATTTGAAAATCACAATGGCAGACTATTTGTTTATCTAAGAACTGGCTAAATCCCCCAGAGTCAGCAACTTCCCAGATATCAAAGTATGAGAATACATTAAAAAAATTATTTTTACTGAATATTTATTAAACACTATGTACCAGCATTGTACTATGTCACAGATACAAAAATGGCCATGCACTAGGAAATAAGAGTACAAAATGCTAAGCATACACATTTATTAATGTATAAGACTAAAGGTAAACTTAACTATTTAGTGCTTTGGCCTTTACAGAATATTTTCACACATATCATTCAGTTTAATCCTCAGAAAAACCTTGTCTGGCAGGCAGCTTGTTTTCATTTTATAATGTTTACAATGAAGTGTTTACAATGAGGCTCAAGAAAGTTAAATGACATCCAAAATGACAGACAACAACTGACAGAACAGAGTACTGAACCTCGGTCTTGGTTTCTGACCACTGCTACTTTCACCAACACCATAAAGTCAGCTCTACTTTCAGTCAAGTCTACAAGATTATTATGTGGAAAAACAGTTTTCCCAACCACTAAAGATTAATTGCTCAATAACCTTTACTACTACAAGTGTGGGGCTAATACCATATTTAAAAGCATGCAGAATTCTTAATAACTAATGAAACAAATTCATTACTGATAGTTCTTGTAAGTAGTATTTGAATGCACAATTTTCTCTTTTTAACTTCTTAATAATAGTAGTATGCTAGTGTAACCTTTCTAAGACATATTACCAAAACAAATCTTTTATTTATTGGTAATCATGGGTAATTACATATTTTTTAAATGGTTATAAATTTGTTAACCTATAATATAAAGTCCAAGCAAATATTGTAGTTAAAATTGCTTTTAGAGAATGGGTGTTAAGTATTCTCACCAGAAAAACGATAATTATGTGCAGTAATACATTTGTTTATTAGCTAGATTTAACCATACCACAATGTACATATACTTCATCATGTAAACACATACAATTTATCTATTAAAAATAATAAATAATTTAAATAAATTGCTTTTCGAATGTTTCTACTTTTATTATTAACTAAAAAATTCTTCACAAGGAGCCACTGTGTAAATGCATTCTTGACATTAGCATCTATAGTACTTTTTTCCCACAGTATCAGCTAAAACCTGATCTCAAATTTTTGTTGGTAGTTGGTAGGCTCCCTGCCTCAATATCATTAGCAAAAAATTCTAGCAGATGACAAGATACCACTCCTATTATAAGACCTGTAGGAGTACAAAACAATTGTGACATTCTTCCCTTTCTAGAATAAGAAGTAAAATATTTTCTCCTTTGAAATGGAGATTTCAAAATAAATGTACCTAACACCACTTCTAAATTTCTAGATTTCATAACTACTGTCCATGGGACAGACTGACTAGAAGTCCAATCATGAGGTGCTAAAGTAATAAACAGGTAAGCTAAGATGGTTATTAAAAAGAGAGAGCGCAAGGGATAAAAATCTTTGGTCTAAAAATCAGGAATTGGTTTTTGGAAAGGTCAGAAGGTAATACCGGACAGGAGAGCTTTCTGAAAGTTACTGTGGCAGTATGCACTATCACAGGACTGTGCTTTTAAGCTAGAGTTCTCAGGGGTAGGGAAGCACACTCCCCAGATTTAAAGGGCAACTGGTCTCTGAGCAGGCATCTTTAATGTTTGTATCAATATAAATGCCCAAGGATGTAGAGGCCTGGTTTCTACCTTTGTTGTTGTTCAAGGCAGGGCTTGTGCCTAGTTAGAAGGATGCTGGCAAACAAATCATTTTCTTAAAACAAATTCTGTAAGTCCTTAACAACAATTTCAACCTATAGATATTGATCTTTAAAGATCTTTATCTATAGATAACAGACTCAATATTACATGTGGCTTCAAAGAGTTGCCAAAACAAAACTTTACTTTTTTTTTTTTTATAAATACTGACAGTTTAACTTCAAAAGGTAATCAATTTTAAAACTCACAATATTAGTAATTAGTTTTAAAACTCACAATATTAATAATTAGATATTTTATCTGAGTACTCCCCTTGATTCACTGAAATAAAATTAAGTCCAATCTAGTCTCCACACATTTGTGCTTAAAATTACAGTATTCTAACACTAAACGAAAGTTATCTCAACTATTTCACCACCACCACACACACACATACGCGCGCGCGCACACACACACACTAGCATTTTCTTGTACTAAAGAAAAAACAGATGCTATTCCCAAAGATCACACATGACAAAGACACCTGCTCTCCAGTACAGAGCGTTTTTCTTAAATAGTATCAGTTAACCTCTACTAATCATAAACTGCTTACAGAATGAAACATATTTGCCTTCCAATGTGAAAATTATACATGATTATCAGTACCAAGACAGGCAGCTGCCAAAGAAGCCTTTAAAAAGCACTGAAAGCTGTTTGAATACTTTGGTTTTGACAATCAAGTTTTATTTGTGCCTTTAGGGTAAGGGTGAAAATGTGAAGAGGTGTACCAAATTTTTGTAAATACTCCAAAATGGGGTGACACCTTAATTATAAAGTAGTGCTGGGAGGACACAGAAGGTGAATAGGCATAGAATATAATCCCCTTTTCCTGTCTCTCCCCGCC
>NW_025999905.1:13189613-13199205 GCF_001458135.2 Marmota marmota marmota | reverse complement strand
CCCCTACACAAAACAACTAAATGTGATATATCTCCTCACTTACCTTGAACAATTATCTCATAGTGACAGGGAACTCATTTCAGCTGGTACTATATTTTCCTTCTGGTTAAGAGAAGCAGAATAGAAAAACTCTGCCTTTGCTATGTCCTCTCTTCATATTACACAATTTTGCTCAATGAGTGTCCATCTTGCTCTGATTCAAAGTGTGATGGCGCACACCTGTAATCCCAGTGGCTCTGGAGGCTGAGGCAGGAGGATGGGAAGTTCAAAACCAGCCTCAGCAACTTAGCAAGGCCCTACGCAATTCAGTGAGACCCTGTCTCTAAATAAAATATTAAAAAGGACTGGGGATGTGGCTCAGTAGCATCCCTGTTCAATCCCCGGTACCAAAAAATAAATTAAAAAATAAATAAATAAAGTCCTGGCAAGTTGTTTAAAATGTTTTCAAAATCCTGTTTTTATTATGAGTTTCTATTTTCCTGACATTATTCTTAAAATACATGCTATTTTTTGTTTTCATTCTTAATCCTATGCGCCTCCTTCTATTCTCCACATACAATAAATCTGAGCTTAACAAGGTCTCCATGTAGCCACACTAGTTGGAATTTACCACTTCTTTTACCACTTTTGTTCATTATTATATGTCAGTACCACAAATTATTGGTGTTAGGAGAGAGCTTAATTGCACAGTCAATATTTCAATTTTCAAAGTCACCAATCAGCCCTTTTAAAGATTTCCGCATAGATATCAGACGCAAAAGTCTGTGGACTTATCCTGTAGCTTCTTATGTAACAATAGGAATGGAATCAAAGATGACTTTGAATCATGCTGTTCCCACTTACTGGCAGTCATAGTTTCCTAAAGAAATTAAAGCTCAGTAAGGCTGTCTATAAAATGGACACAATACTTATAAGAATATTGTAAGGTTTAATAAGACCATATAAACGCTGGTCCAGCACCTAACACATATTAGGTAAACAATAAATGTCTACTTCTTTCCTTCACAAGTTTCATTTAAAAGAAAAAGCCATTTCTAACTACAGTTTGGGAAAAGATACTTCTTTATAGCCCAAGGATTTCCTTACCTACATGTAAAATTTACACGTAGGAGTTATGGCTAGAGCACTTGCCTAGCATGCATGAGGCACTGGGTTCTATCCCTGGCACCGCATTAAAAAAAATAAATAAATAAAATAAAGGTATAAAAATAATTTACTAACATCTTTTTTTCTGAACATGCTCTTTCAAGAAAGAGAAAAATACTATCACCTAGTTCCCACCATTAAATTCTGTAACACGGAAACCTAGAGAATTCTATTTTTCACCAGTAATATCATACTTAATATACAAGAGCTGGAATATTCAGTGAAGACAGGAACAGCCTGTGAAAGACAAATTCAAGTGGAGAGCTGTCCCTCCTTGATTTCTAAACTTCAGCTACATTTTCTCACAAGAGATCTGGATAACAAACCCGGAAAAACAACTGGAGCAGAAGTCAAGATTCCAGCTCTCACTTAGCCATAAAATACAAGAAAGTCTTTCAACCTTTCTGGGCTTCAATTTACTCATTTCTAATAATAGGGCTAAGGAATGAGGATGGGAGCAACTCGATTATTTTGAAGTTTCCTTAGTAACTACAACTTCATTAAGCCTTCATCTTACCACCACCTACTTCTATAAGCAATTTGCATTTAAAACAGATTTTCTTTGACACACTTTGCTCATTCATTAGGTAGTAAAACAACCCTCATCATGTACATTACAGTTCAGAAGAGTACAGAATAGCACATATATGTGTATGGTCTGGTATCAGGCCAGGTTCCCCCCATTTTTAATCAATCCTTAATGTGTCATTCCCACTTATTGGAGACTACAACACCTGACCCATATTTCTGCTTTCACTTAAAACAATAAAATGCTTTTATAAACAGACTTTAGCAGCAATAGCAAAAGGTCAGAGCTAGTAAGCCAAGGATCCTTTCCCATTAAAAAATACTATCATTTATCATTTTATAAATCTCTGTAATTCTACAATGTCTACATATATCCCCTTCCCCTAGCTTCCTAATCAAACTTCCTTTTCTATTTTCTCTTAAATCTACTATTCTGGACTGCCCCAAAACTCGAAAGATTTACATATATATATATATATATCCTAATTTATTTATTTATTTATATATATATATATTTTTTTGGGGGGGGGGGGATTGAACCCAGGGGTGCTCTACCACTGAGCTATATCCCCAGACCTTCTTCTTTTTTGTAACAGGGTTTTGCTAAATTGCCCAGTTTGGCCTTGAATTTGCAATCTTCCTCTCTCAGCTTTTTGATTAACTGGGATTACAGGTAAGTGCTATAACATCCAGCCTGATTTAGAATTTAGAAAGCAAATGATTGAAAGTGTTTTCCCTTGCTCCTTTCTCAATCCTGAAATCCTTTGCAGAAGATGCCCTTTTAAAAAATTAATGTTATCTCTAACTTGAGTCCTTTTCATCTTACAGGAACAAACTATCTAATGGCTAAAACCAATTTGGTAGTTCAGAACCCAAATCATTCATTAGGGTATAAGATGTAAGTCCCTTGTTAACAAATTCTAATCTGTAACAAAGAGTGTTAGAAGATTTTAAGAAAATAAGAGTTACAAAAGTAAATCTGACTTGTCTGAAAAACAACCAAATTGAGTATAAGTTTATGTATATATACAGACCTTTTAAGATGCCTAGTAGTGAAATCCAAATTAATATAACCTATATGGCAAAATAAAACTTTATTTGTGTTAAATCTCAAGCCAAGTTTCTACTTTTAGTAGCTCTGGATGTAAGAGGATAATTCTACTAGATTAAATTAGTTTTATAAATTAAACATAAATTTCAATTACGTTATTTGGTCCCCATATTTACCAGTAATGAAGAACTGGCTTTCCAATTTCTGGCTTCATACTATATCCCCAGGTTTAAACTTCAATGCCCCCACAAAAATAAAGGAATTCGGTAAGAGTCTCAGTGTCAGCAATATCTTATCAAGTCGGAACTTCCTTTGTGGGAAAACTAGCATAGCAAATGTAATTTCCACTAAAATTAACAAAGCAGTATCCAGTCATCAAGCAAAAGGCCTACAGCATGATGTGTTACTATATGTGATGATTATAGCCCAAAATAAGCTAAATCACTGGCTCTGGCCAGCCCAAGTTAATTACAATTATATATACCAATGGTTCCTAAAAACTCTGAATTCTTTAAGGTCTAACTCCTGAAGTTCACTTGGTAACTAGGGACAATATGAAGATAGTTCTCATTTGAACAAAACCTGCACTCTCCTCACTTAGTTAAAACAAAAGAGGTCCTTAAGCCAAAGTACAATTAGTTGTTATCTTTGTGCTTAACTTAAAATAAGGTTCCCCACTTTTCCTTTAATCTCAGAATCCCAATAAAGAAACATGCAGAAAGCACATGTATTTACTTCCTACTACAATTTTAACTAATTGTTAAAGATGCTTAGCCTAAAAATCAGAATTTTTAGATTAGACCAAAGCACAGAAACATACTATTTTGAGTACATTAGCAAGAAAAGAGAGCGTCTCATTTCATAATACAAAGTGCAAAGCTCCCCAGATTCAAGAACTGGTTTCATTAGATTTGCTTTGTAGGATTTTTTCCATTCTTTGTCCATATCATTCATATCTCCCCCATACCCCCTGAAGAGTAAAATGAGGATGGATGGTGCAGAAGTTTTAACCTTTGTCCTTGAGCTACCTATAACATTCTGCTAAAGCTGACCAATAATGTTTTCAAATATAGACAGTGTTCTCATTTATATGTTGAGAGAGAAAGAGTTATCTCAAAAACATGAAGAACAGAACAATGGTTATCAGAACCAGGGAAGAGGCGAGGTGACAGAGAGAGGATGGTTAGTGGGTACACAGGCAGTTAGTTGAATAAGAGTAGTAATTTCTAATGTTCCAAACCTCAGTAGGATAACTGTGGCTGACAATTAATTGAATATTCCAAAATTACTAATAGAGAGAATTTTGAATGTTCCCAACACAAAGAAATGATAAACATCTGAGGTGGGTGATACATTGTACAGATGTACTGAAATGTCAAACTATATCTCATGAATAAGTACAACTATTATGTGTCAATTAAAAATTAAAAATATTTTTTAAAACTTGTGACTATTAAGAGTAAATACACTTCTACAAAATTAAACATTCTCATGAAGAAAAACATGAATAACCAAGAAGGTATTTTAAAATGGAATAGGGATACGAAGTTTACAGATCTGAAATTCCAGGGTTCATTTATAAAAGGGATATGTAAGTATTTGTTCTCCTCTTCTCAAAGCATTAAAATATTTGGTCTTCTACTCTTTAAAGTCTTAAAAACACAAAACCAAAAGAAAAACAGATGCAATTTTATTAGTCTCCACTATAATCATTCCTGGGCACTACTCCCAATTCCAAACTGTTATGTGTGTCTCTCTCTCTCATTTTTTTTTTTTTTGAGTACTGAGCGTTTAACCCAGGGCCTCACACAAGCTAGGTGAGTGCTCTACCACTGAACTATGTCCCCAACCCTTCTCCATCACCTTGAGTACCATACTTCAAAAAGCAACTACCATGATAGGCATTAGGATAAAATCTGCAAACAACTAAACCTGGATTAATTTCTGGTCTTTGAAATGTGGATCTCTTTTAAAAATTAATGGAGCTGATCTACTAGAACATTAACTCTGCAACATCAACAAAACTTAAAGTCCTTGGGCTTCAGGGGGAAAAATCCAAATACGTAAAGTTCAATTTTCCTAATTTTTTAAGTGGAGCTCCTAAAGCATATGAACTCTCTAAGTTAAAAAAAATAAATAAATAAATCACCCATTAAAATAAAGAAATAAACACATCTCTTAGGAGTGCTCAACATACAGTAGCCATCCTCAAAATATATTTGTGAAATTAAAAACTAAAGTTTTTCCTTTTTTGCCAGTCAATCTATTTTCTGAGGCAAGCTATACTCTTCTGTTTCCATATTCTGTCTTCTGGTTTACTGCTGATGATTAGACCCTTGATTCTTTCAAATTTTCCAGGTGATTCTTAATCCCAGAAGCTGGATCCTGTGTTTAAAATGAACTACTCAAGTGAGTTTGAGTTGAGGGGTCAGAACACTGGCTTACTCTCAACAGGGAAGGGGAAACCTCTGGATTGTAACATACATTAATTAAAGAGCAGAAGTGGCTACTTCTAATCTAAATTATAAATTACTCAATTCTCTTAATTACTACAATTCACTAACTAACACTTAAAGGTCAAGATGAAATAACTTTTGCTGTGACAATGCAAACTGTCACTCAACCTACCAAATGCAGACACTGTTCTGAAATGCTCCAATCACTGTTAATGTTTAGAAAATGAGTAGGAACAAAGCAAGTTAAGGATTATAAGCCAGAGAATCACTTACATAATTGTACTGTAATGGTGATAGAGGAAAAAGTATCAAATCAAAATACTAAAAAGATTACTGTGCTATCAATATAGGAGCCATTAGCTAAATGTGGCTACTCAAATAAACATTTAAAATCCTGTTCTTCAGTTGCACTAGCCACATTTTAAAGTGCTCAATAGCCACATGTCACTAGTGGCTAACATGTTTGATAGGACAGAGAGAGAACATTTCCAAGAGCACAGAAAGTTCTATTGGATGGCACTGGTCTAGAGGTAGTGGGTATCTAGGAAAAAAAAATGTAGTCTATGTTCTCCTGAATCAATAGGTCCTATCAGGCAATTTCCAATTTTACATGTATGCATCTACTCTATGTATTAACTTTTAGTATATTTTCTTTGCAACTTGTGTTAAGAAAGGTCATTCAAAAGTGACAAGCTTGTTTATTTCAGATTACCAAAATAGAAATATTCAATTAACAAGATTTAAAAGTATCAACAGCACTTAAAACCACAACTAGGTTTTCACCAAACCAGAATCAATGAAAAATATTTAATTACTAGAAGTCAACAAGTATTAGGTACAATAAGACTGTTTCAAAAAAGATTAAACTACTTACTAGGGACTAGTTTTCCAAGTACTTTAGCAGTATCTATTTATATGCATAACAAATAACAACTGCTTTTATAATTGGTTTAAAAATGACCTTTCTACAGTTAGTCCAAATTAGTGACATTTTACTGTCTACATTTTTATATTGCTTTCCACCAACCTCACATTAAACATCTACAAATAATACAATGACCTCAAAACTTAAACAATAAAAATTTTTAATGAAAGAACTATTAATTCACAGTCTAGAGCAAATCCTGATTAGAGCAAAAAGTAGGCATAAAAGTTAATGAAACAATTTGCAACTTCAAATTCTATTCCTTAAGTGCAACAATATCTGGTTTATAATAACACAGTATAACAAAATACAAAACACTGGCAACAAGATGCTGAAATTTGAGCAATAACTTCCAGTTTAAAAAAAAAAAAGCTAGACTTATTACACAGCAGAACTCAAACTTCAACAGACTCTCAACTATACATACTTCAATTTAAACCTACTTTTCCTGAAGAACAGGTGAACATCATTTTAACTAGAGTTCTTTCTAAAGAGTTCAAGTGTACTCAAACATGATGTCTAAATTACAGAAGACAATTAGGATTCTAATGAGAAAATTTTGTTTCATGGAAGAATTTTTAAAACGGTCTATTTAACAAATTTAACACATAAAACCCGACACTAAAATCTACAGATGTGAACAGGTCACACTGATTGCTATAGTTATGGCTATTCATACTGTATTCTTGTTTGGTTTTAATTCCTTATGATCATTTGTTTACTTCAAAGATCATATCAAATCTAAGAGTTAGCAAAGAGATGCACTAGTTGATCATTACTAAAAACTGTTTATACTGTAGTTAAACAGAAAACACGTTGTAACTTACCTGCAACACTAGTGATTGTAACTGGAACTCCCTGCACTTGAACGCCTGCAGCACCCAGATTGGCAACGCTCACTGTCTGAAGGTTAGGCACTGATGCAAGCTGGGCAGTATTCAAAGTTATTGGGGCACCAGCAACAGCCACAGGAGCAATCTGAGCAAGAGTTGTGCCACCACTTGAAGACACTGGGGTGATGGTTAATTGTTGGGATAACCCAGCATTCTGAACTTGCAAATTTGAAAGACTCTGAATATTCTGAACCTGTACAGTTTGCCAACTGATTTGCCCTGAAGGTGTTAAAGTTGGAGCCCTGATAAGCACCTGAGTCGGATTTACTGCTTGAAGTTGA
Source organism: Marmota marmota marmota (assembly GCF_001458135.2). Taxonomy (NCBI): domain Eukaryota; kingdom Metazoa; phylum Chordata; class Mammalia; order Rodentia; family Sciuridae; genus Marmota; species Marmota marmota. The sequence goes on along the minus strand of NW_025999905.1, from coordinate 13,191,925 downwards.
ACATTCTGCAAAGGCTGCTGCTGGATGGTCTGAATTGTCTGCCCTGACTGAAGTTGAAATGACTGTGGTGGAATAGCCTGAATAATCTGTTGCTGAGGCTGTTGGATCTGGATCTGTTGTAAGATAGGCTGGCCTACAATTTGCACTTGCTGAAGAGAATTTGATTGATCCTGTGCATTCTGTATTCCATTAGGCTGAAGCTGACTGGAGCTCTGTGCTTCAGACTCAGTAGCAGCAGGTGTTTGAGATTCTTCAATGGTGCGTTCAGAACTACTGGCTGATGTGCTTGCATACTGGCCTGTATCTGCTGAGCTCACTAATGTGTCACTGCTTGTTAGAGATGTTGAAGCGGTGGTTGTGCAGGTGGTGGAGGAGGAGGGTGATTCCGGCATAGTACTGGCAGAAGCAGTGGTGGTTGTGGGTGTGGAAACTAACTGATTCCCATTAGAAGTCCCACTATCAGTAGTAGTAGCAGGCTGGCCAACTTGTCCAGTCCCTCCTCCAGTAGTCACGTTGTTTATCACTGGCAAAGCCAAAGTCACTCCTCCAATGTTAATTGGTAGGGTTGTTACAACTTGAGCCTGAGTACCAGGAAGGGTCTGTAATTGCAGTGGTATTGAAACACCAGGTCTAATTTGGACTGGAACTGTCTGATTTGCGAGGTTTTGAGCAAGAATATTCCCAGAAGATGTCCTATTAGCGGCTGTGAGTATAGCTTGATTATTACCTGCAGAAATTAGCTGAATCTGACCCTGCAAATCCTGTAGAGATGAACTACTAGTTGGATTGATTTGAATTTGCTGACCTTCCACTGTTTGAAGTTGTGGAATCACTTGGTACTGTACACTACCACTTGGATTTTGTACTTGTATGACTTGAAATTGACCAGGGGTGGAAGAATGACCTGATTTAGCTTTTGTAGGAGATGCACTCCCGTTATTACTGCTGGAAGAACTAGATGAACTAGAAGCTGGTTGAGAAACGTTATTTTCTTTTGAAGCAGGAGGAGTGGAGGCAACAAGTTGCCAAGCGTTTCCAGCAAGTTGCGTTGTTACCAGTTCTAGCTGTTGTGGTTGATTCTGAAGTTGCACCAATCCTTGGCTTGGATCTATAATAATTTGTTGTTGTCCAGTTGCTTGATTTTCACCAGGAGTCCCTATTTTGCTGCAAGTAGCTGCCAGTAAAGCCAGAGGAGAGGGCTGAGAGTCCTAACCAAAATGGAATGGTAAAGGAGAGGGGGGGAAAAAGTGGGTGGATTTAGTGGAGGCCAGAAGTTGGGAGGGGGTCATTTATTTATTTTGACAGCTCTACATATCAGAACTTACTCAAGAAGTGGCAGAAATAAAAAAAGAAATATTAACAAACACAGGTAAGAACTATATGGATAAGGACACAGAACCTGTAATACAAAGTAAAAAAAAAAAAAAAAAATTCTAACAAACTTTCCTAAAGTGTTATTCACCTAAGCTCAAAATGCCCTTGGGAAAATACATACCTTTTTCTTACAGTATAAGTTACTGATGTAATTTTAAACAACGTTATAGCCTCAAATATGTGAAATCTTCATGAATTTACAATTTAAGTTCCTCACTTTAAGATGCTTTGAGTGGATAAACATTTTTATTTTGCTCTTTACTTTTGGGCATTTAAAGGGCATAACTCCCTTTCTTCCCTAATGTTCCGTGATGATTTTTTTTTTTTTTCCGTATGTTGGCTTTTACCTGGGAGCCTGAGGTTTTGGTTTTTTTATTGTTATTCTCTGGCTCAGAGGTTTTCCCTCCTTCTGTAGCCATCGCCGCTGCCGCCGCCTCCTCCTCCTCCTCCTTCTTCTGATCTGCAACAAACCCCCCCATACACACATACACGACAACAGGTTATTAGGATTATTATTATTTGTCTTCCCCCTCTTCACTTCTCCCCCCTCCCCCCGAACATTAATCTCCATAAACCGGCGATCCCTGCACACCGGCAGGGGGTGGGGGAGAAGGAGGGAAGGGAGGAGGGGGATATCACAAAACGTGGTTTGAAACCCGACCCATCGGCTCCAGAGCAACACCCAGAAGGAGGTTGTTCTAGCTCAGACATTAAGACAAAACACAACCCTCCTTCCCTCCCCCTGATTCCCTCCCTCCCTCTCCTCCTCCCCTTAAAGCATCTCAGCGGCCCCGGGGGAGGGGGGAGAACCGAGCAGGGTCTGGGGAGGGAGGGAGAGGGAGGCGGTGAAGGAGACCGAGGGGGGTGGAGAATACGTACCGCTCATCCCGCATTAACAGGACAAACCCTCAGACGGAGACACTGGGATAGAGTTGGGT
>NW_025999905.1:13175940-13189161 GCF_001458135.2 Marmota marmota marmota | reverse complement strand
CGCCGACCTGCCGGGGGCCGGGGCGCTGGGGCCGCCTCCTCTCCACCCCCTTTCCCGGGGTTATTCTTTCAGTCGCTTTTCTTTTCCTCCCTTGGCTCCTCTCGCGCTCTTTCTCTCGATGTTCTAGCTCAGGCGCGCTGCCGGTAGGCCCTCCTTACAGCCAAACTTGTTGTCTCAGGATATCCCGCCCCCTACTCATTTCCCGGCGCCCTCCACTCAAAACCCTGTTCCAGCATCCCTCCGAATGGCCACTAAAGGAAAAAGTGGGGCTATCGCTCAAGGGAAGCGCGAGAGGCGAGCGTCGGGACGCGCAGACCCCCGGCGGCTAGGCGCGAGGGGTGAACTGCCCACTGCCCCCGCGCAGCGAGCATGGCTTTCCTGAGGCGCATCCGGACCCGGGCGCCCTTTTTCCCTGGCTGGGTCTCCATTGGCTGAGCTCCTGCTGACGCGCGCTGAGTGGTGGGAGAAAGGGGGCGGGCCACTGACGCAAAGGCTGTCGGCCCTTGTAGTCTCCAGCAGCCTATGCAGCCTCTCCGAGGCACCGCCTTCCTCCCGCCCCCGACCAAGGCCGAGCTGCCAAGCGGAAAGCTGCCCGAGGGGGCGGCGGCGTCAGGGCGTGGCCGGGGCCGAGTGGGAGTTGAACTGAGCGAGGGGGAGGGGGAATGGGTGTTGTTTGCCTGGGCCTATCCGCCGCGCGGGGCTGCCCAAACCACCTCTGCCACCGCCTCCTCGGATTGAAGCCGCTCCCCGAGGGGCGAGCTCACACCCGGAGCGCTCGGCGATTGAGCGGGCGGCGGCGTGGGGAGGCGGGGTTTACTGTCCTCCGGGTTTGAATGAACCCGGCTTCTTGAAGTAGCGCCTTTGCTGAGCCTTTCTTTGCTCACCTTCCCCCTTCAGGCCCACCGCATGAGTCCGAGGCCTGTTTTCCCACAGAGAAGGATCTTCCATTTTTATTTGTTGTGTCCCTGGCTGGCCGCTGGTGCAGAGCAATGACCTACCTTTCTAGGGTTGCATCCTGTGTTGCGGAAGAGTCCGCAAGGTTGGCGGACTTCTCTCTCACTCTTAAGGGTCTCGCCAGATTGTGCAGGCGAAGAAAAGATCTGCTCCGTGTGGGTCAGCCCTGTTTATATTTTAGCATAATCTTCTGGTACAAAGCATTGTGTTATCAAATGGACTTGAGCATTCTCTTGCTTCCAGGTTTTCTCCAAAGTCCTGAAGTCAGGATGATGCCATGGAATATAACCAGTCCGTGATTAAGTGTACCAAAGGTGAAAGTGAATCCCTACTGTAAATATTGGCCTTGGGGACAGGACATGTTATACACCCAGGCTTAAAACTACCCACTTCCTTTTTACCTGGGCTTCACCTAGGGCGGGTTTTGTTGTTGTTGTTGTTGTTTGTTTGTTTTATTTTATTTTTTGTCTCTGCCTGAGGTCTGACATATTGCAAAGGTGAGGAGGTCCCAGGTGCTGCACTTGAGTGTCATTTCCTTTGCTTTTTAAGTAATTGTTACATGGACCGATGACAAATCGGTTCAGCAAGACAAAGCAATTCGAGTAAAGAATTACATAGTATTGCTTACTCCATCTTATAAGATGAATTTAAGATCTTTAAATAACCTGCTTTCACACCCCCGAAACGTGCAATATAGAAAGCTTGGAAGAACTACGTAGATTTACAGATACACTATCTTCAGTCCCCTATCCCAGTTCATAATGAATGAAGACTTTTTTAAAAAAAATTGTTTGGTACTGCATATTGAACCCAGGGATGCTTAACTACTAAGCAACATCCTCAGTACGCACTCACACTCGTCCCCCTTTTTTAAGACAGAGTCTAAGCTGCTTGTCTCACTAGACTGCTGAGGCTGTTCTCAAACTTGCAATCCTCCAGCCTCAGCCTCCTGAGTTGCTGAGATTACAGGCATAAGTAACCACATCAGGTGAATGAAGACATTTTGCAGTCTTATGAATTGGGGCTTATTTTTGTGCTTTTTCTTACCTTAGAAAACCTGCTTAGGAGAAGTAATGTTACTGACTCATGAACAACAGGTCATTCACATGTATCTACAAAGTGTCTACAAGCTCTGCTCTTCATGGTGTTCAAGAGCTAGTTTCTAGCTTTTATGGACTGAATGTGTAACAGGCGTTCACTTGATTCTTTGACTATATCTATATCCCTTGTGGCTTTGAAACTTACATATTTTTTTTTCTTTTTCCTAATCTTCTTTTCCCTAAACTTCTCCTTCCTGGTCTTCTTTTCTCTGATCTTCTCCTTCCTCATCTCTCCTCCCTAATTTCATTTTCTCTGAATCACCTCTATAAAAACCCCCTGTTCCTGCAGATTGGCAGAATCACAGCCTATGGGACAGGAATCCTCTGTGTTTCTCCTTTGCTGGCAAAGCAATAAACCTTTTTCCTTTTTCTCAAAACTGTGTCCTCATTATTGGATTGGCATCTGCGACAAAGACCAAGCTTTCAGCAACGATTTTTGTGTCCTCACTTTCCTCACCCCCCAAATTCATATGTTGAAGCTCTAGTTCCCTTTTTCCCAGTGTGGTGGTATTAGGAGGTAGAGTCTTTGGGAGATCATTAGGATTAGATGAGGTCATGAATGTGATCTCTTATGAATGGGATTAGTGATTTTAGAAGAGCTGGAAGAGAGCTTGCTTTCCTTTGCTCTGCTTCCCTCCATGTAAAGATACAACCAGCAATTGTCAGGCTGCCACCCCCAAGTGGGCCCTCACCAGAACTTGATAGTGCAAGTACCACAATGTCAGACTCCAGAACTCTGAGAGGTAAAATTGTTTTTCATAAACTCCCAGTGTGTGGGGTTTTGTTTTGTTTTGTTGTTTGTTTTTAATAGCAGTCTGAGCTGATTAAACACTGGCTGAGCCAGACTCTAGGATCAGTGACAAATTAATCAATTCTTAGGGGCTACCAACATTTTGTTATCCATAGAAAGTTTAGCTAAGATAGTTCCAAGAGCATAGTGATTTCCACATCACCTTCCTAATTTAAGGTATATACTACCTATACTATGATGAACTTAATGTCTTTGTTTAAAATAATTGGCTTCTATTTCTAACAATTTAAGAAGTTTATATCACTACTGTAGATAGAAAAACAGTTAATGCTATGGAGATAAAAGTCTCTTTCCTTTGACCAATCAGGCTCCTCTGAGTTTTCTTTCTAATTAACTACAATGTAAGCTCTATCTTGAGTCTAGTGGCTTTGCTCATTTAATCCCCGGTTTTAACAAGAATTATGCTGGGTCCATTTGGCAAAAATCCACTACCTTTGATATCTGACCACCCTTAATATCTGACCAAATTCCTTATCCCCCACTCTTGATATTACCCTAGCCTGCCTTCAGTAATGATTCTGTCAGATCAATTTAGCCAGAATCCCCCTGGATGTTTCCTCTTAGTAATTTTCTTTTCTTTTTGTCTTTTTGGTACTGGGAATTACACACAGGGGTCCTTTGTCACCAAGCTACATCTGCAGTCCCTTTTATCTTTTATTTTGAGACATGATCTCCCTAAGTTACTGAGGGTCTCACTAAGTGGCCAAGGCTGGCCTTGAACTTATGATCCTCCTGCCTTACCCCACTGAATCACTAAGATTACAGGTGTATACCATTGCACTTGGCTTATCCTTAGTAATTTTCTATCCCTTGACCCAACCATGCTTTTGGCTACAGATCTCTATAGTTGAGCCTGGGGTCTCTTCTGTTAAGACCCCAGTGCAGTATCCCTATGCCTATTCCACAGTCCCCACACACCTTGACTAAAGTCTTCTTCACTGTCTTTAAAAAGTATCATGAACAATATCTTTTTTAATAGCATAAATATAAATTCCACAAAGTTCTCAGCCTTGAGCCCACCAGGATGATCTTTTTCCTGAGGAAGTGGTTAAAAAGTTTTCTTCCCATATTCGTACTGCCCCTTAGAACAATGGATTTCAAGCAGTTTAAAATTATGACCGACTCCCCTATCAGGAATAAGGATATTTTATATCATGACCCAGTGTATACAACACACACAGACACACTGAAGAAATCAGCATTTTTATTCTAAATATTTAACAACATTAAGCATTGACCACTCAGATCAAATACTACCAGAACACTCAAGAAGTATCCTAGGGGCTTTTTTTCTTTTCCAGCTCCAAAGGGTGACAAAACAATGTTGGGGACAACAAGGGGACTTGAATGTTAATTTATTTGTTGGAGAGTAACAACTTTCAGAGTCATATCAATGTGTATCCATTGAATATCAAAGACTGAAGTAATCTTCCCATGCATGGTGCTCTCTACTTCCTCCTTCACCTTGCCTTTCAAAAATTCTAGCAGTATTGATGAATTTGAAAAACAGTGCCCTATAGGATTTCCCCCCTTCCACCAATCCTGCTTTGTAGGAATAGAAAAGTTCATATTTCTAATTACAATGCAAAACAAGTCTAGAATTTAGGCAGTTCTCCTGTGCATTGATTTACACACCTATATCAGCTCTCAGTCTACATTTGGAAAAATGCTGTTGGAATTGTTCACATGTTTCTTTCAGATATAGCTGGTTCCTACTTTCTAGAATCTGGCACTTCTCAATTAACTACTCATCCAATCAACAAGTCTTGAATGCCACTATTCCTTCTCCCCCAGTGTAAGCCCTAAACTCTTGGAGGGTAAAATCCAGGACTTCTAATCCCCAGCGGTGCTAAGGATGTTTGGATGAATGGGATAGAAGCAGCTCTAGAGGTTACTTAATTTAATATTTAGGGAGAATGAACTTAGGCCCACGCATGACAAATGGGAGAAAGTAATCTTTTATAAGTATTTCCTTTGAGGAGCTACTTGAAATAACTGTTGAGCAAAAGGTTTGAAAAGGCCACAAATCAGAAAAAGTTCAGTTTAACATCCACTTTGTCCCAAAGTACATTGACTGGGAGTATTAACCAATCAGGAATCAGATACCAGCTCAGTGAACATATTTCATTTATAAGCACGTGGCTTCCTTAGTACATTTAGGAGACCATGCATAGTTGGTACTGAAATAGAGTAGTATATAAAGTCACATTAAAAATGATTTTTAAAAACTTATTGTTTTCAGGAAGCAGATAAAGTTTAATTATAAGGTAATTGAGAGCTGAATATAGAATATCTACATCAAAATAGGGATAGGTTACTATGTATGTGTAAACCTTTTAACAGTTAAAAATAATGTCTATAACTGGTATTATCAAAGGTAACTGACATTGTCAACTAGCAAAACAGATATACACTTCTTCAACAAGCTGATGGCATTGCTATTCCTCCCACATACTTAGCTCTTTCATGGAATGTTAAGGTACAACTTCAGAACATATTTGGGCCCGGTTATATTTATCCTTAATTCATATTAGAACACAATAACTATTAGTAGTTATTAGAGGCCTAACATAAACAGCATCTATTTGATACTTTGTATCTATTTTATATACAAAAGCGAATAATATGGCTCATTATTGCCATAAAACAAAAGAGATTCCGTCAATGTAAAAGTTGAAACAGATAAATTAGTTGTCTTCAGATTGTATAAAGTTGGTGATTAATCTATAGAACACAATTGTAACTTTCCATAGCATACCAATTCTATATGCTCAATTTAGAACGTTTTTTATTTTTATTATTTTTATACTGTAAATTGAATGCAGGGGCCCTTTACCACGGATCTACAACCCCAATCATTTGTTTTTAAATTTTGAGACAGGGTGTCACTAAATTGCCCAGGCTGCTCTTGCATTTATAATTCTCCTGTCTTAGACTGGAGTTGCTGTGATTATAGGTGAGCACCACCATGCCTGGCTAATATGTTTTTGTATTAAAAAAGGAATCTTCTATTCCATTTTTGCTGAAGGAATGTAAGCAGTGGAATAAACTATTTGGATTTATAGTCTGGCATGCTGCTTACTAAAAGTTCTTTGGGCAAGTGACTTTAGCCCCTCTAAGCCTCATTCCTTCATATATAAAATGGTGACAATGATAACATTATCATCTCATGGGGTTGTTTCAAGAATTGAGTGAGACTGAAAGTTCTTAGGATATTCTTTGGTAAATACTCATTAAATGTTAGCTATTGATGGTGAGGGAGCATACCTCAATGGTAAAGTACATACTTAGCATGCGTGAGGCTCTGGGTTCCATCCCCAGCACTCAAAAAAATTAACAAATGAATAAATAATACATGTTAGCTATCATTTTACTGTTTTATTCTTTATTTATCTATTAATTTATTTTTTCAGTGCACTGATGAAACATAGGACCTCACACATGCTAGGCAAGTGCTCTACCACAAACCTAGTTCTTTTTTTTTTTTTTTTTTTTTTTTTTTGAGGTGCTGAGGATTGAACCCAGGGCCTTAAACATACTAAGCAAGCACTCTACCACTGAACCACATTCTTAGCCTTAACCTCCCCATTTTTATGGCATTATCGAATATAACTGCCCCTTAATATTTGTTGTTCTTATTATTATTAAAATAGGTAATAGAGAATAAAATAGGTAATAGAGAAATCCAAATACAGAAATGGATTTCTCTATTCCATATAACTCTATTCTCAATTCATCAGTGTTAACTTGTATATCCTTTCTCACTTTTTTTCCGGCTGCCACAAATTATATTTATGATGGTGTGTGGGTATGTATGTTTGAGATTTTATCATAAAATTACATGTGCACACACCGCCCCCAGCAGAAATATATATGCAAACTTGCATTATTTTACCTTAATACATTATGGTCATCTCTCCAAGTCAAAAATACTATTAATCAAATCATTATTTTAATATAATATGCTACTTGATGGTATGAATATATTTTATTCAATAGGAGGCTGAGGTGGGAGGATCCCAAGTTCAAAGCCAGCCTCAGCAACTTAGTGAGGCCCTGTCACAAAATAAAAAAAATAAAAAGGGCTGAGGATGTTACTCAGTGGTTAAGAACCCCTGGGTTCAGTCACCGGTACCAAAAAAAAAAAGAGTACCCTTATCAATGCCAGTGTTTTCATTTGTAATAAATTTACTTGTACTGATACTTGCAGAGTTTTTTGTTTTGTTTTTTACATTGACAAGTTTAGCAGAAAAATTTCAATAATAAGATTGCCTTCATATAGCCTGTGGATTTCTTTCTTAATTTTTAATATATACATTAAGATGAATACACAAAATCTACCCAGTACAGTATGAGAATGTTCATATCTTTATAATTTTACCAACATCGATTTTTCCCAGTCTTGTAAATTATTGCAAATCTGATGGTTGAAATGAACTTAACTGAACTCTAGAGAAAATAGGCATCTTTACATTTGCTAAGTAGCAGTGTGCATTTCCTATTGCAGCAAATTGCCTGTTCATATCCTTACCTCCTTAATTTCTTATAGTATTGTTTGTGTCTCTCTTATCAATTTGAGGAACTGAATATATTTGATAATACTAAGGCTTTGCAAGTCATTTGTATTGCTAATATATTTTTCCCAATTTATAATCATTTGTCTTTTGCCATATACTCTGTATATTTTGGACTCTATTTTACAAAGGATAATATCAACCTAAATGAAAATTTTTCATAGTTCATTAAAATGTGTTTATATACATAGGGATAAAGTACTTTTATACTATTTAGGTAGAATTGTCTTCTCCACTACAGTAGAAATATATTATTATACATCCTCTCATACCCCCTCAGCTGTCCTTAACATATACAACTAGGTCCTAAGTGCCTAAAAGATGCCTAACCTATAGTAAACATCCAATATATGTTTATTGAGTTGATGAAAGTTTTGGTACATGATCTACAAAAAAATAAAGTTACCCCATTATAGCAAAATGACTGGAATTGTGTGTTTAGTTTCTCTCTTTCTTTCTTTTTTTTTAATTTGGAAAATATCTGGAATGGTCTGAATTAAAAAATGGACTATAAAATATACTGAGAGAGAGACTGGAGGCATATATTCTAGAGGGAACAATATTAATAATACCCCCAATATTATAAACAGCTGGTCTTCCTAGCAGCTGTAGGCATTGAGTTTTTAAAATAATGGTTATGGATTTTCTCAACTATCCCAAAGCAACTAGTAATAATAATATTGAGGTTCTATTTCTTAACTCATTTTCATTGGTGATATTTTTCTGCTCGCAAGGGCCTGAGTCATATGTCATAAAATAGTAAAATAAGAATTGAACTATAAAATCAGGTTCAATGAAAAAGAAAACAAATATGACCACCAATAATGCAAAACATGTATTTTATCTGAACTTTAATGTTGACTCCAAGCTTCCCAGAAGCCAGAGCAAATAGAGAATCGTGATTGTATAAGGTCATTATCAGAAAGAAAAAAATAAGTCAGTTTCTCAGAAAAAGCAAAGATTTTCTTAGTTTCAAAGATTAATAGCTACTGTATTTCATAAATACCTCTTATACATTATTAGGGCTGTGAATTTGACATTTCCGGTATTTAAAATACTTGAATTAATAACATTGAATTTAGGTATGTGGCTTGAAATATTTTAGGATTTAGTTAATTTTGTATGTAGGATTATTCGAAAACTTTGTGTTTATATTTGGGATAATAAAACATCAATCAAAGATTAGGTAAAGATAATTTTCTTATATTAGTCAAATATTTATAGACTTAAAAATTTAACAATAAAATTTGAAAATTGGACCTGAAGATCCGAGGGGAAAAATAGTGACTTTAATAAATTGCATGCTACTAAACCCAAGAATCTGTGAGTTTGTTGTTCCAAACTGTCCATAGGGTTCCCTTGAACTTTTGAAAATTCACACTGACACCATTAAAGTAACAAAATACGTCCACTTGAAACTAGATTATCTAAGAATTTCTATCAATGCCAAAGATTTTAGTTTCAACTCTTTTTTCTAGTATCAGGAGCAGTCATCTACTGAGGCTATGATTTTGTAATAACACTAAATCCTTAGTCTAAGCATTTTAGCCATATAAGGCTCAGGGGAACACATACGCAGTGAATTCAAGACCTAAGAGTGAATTCAAAATTTAAGGATAAGGTATAAAGAAGAGGGGAAGGATATGAAATCCAGCATTTGTTTTGTTTTATTTTATTACTTTATTGGTGCTGGGGATTGAACCAGGTCAGTACACAAGCTAAGCACAAATTGTGCCAGTGAGTTTCGTCCCCTTTTCCAGCATTCATTTTAAACTGCTCAGCGTTGTTTCCTGATTTGTTAAGTCACTACTCTTCCAGCTCCCCAGATTGGTGTGGGGTGGTGCAAATGCAGATTTTTAAAGAACATCAATAATAGACTTCATACAGCTTGGCTAACACCCATCACACAGTGAGTGAGGTCAAGTAGCAAGAGCATTAGCTGGCTTTGCAAGAGCAAGCGAGGGCCCCATTTTGCTTCCAAACAAGTTATTTAACCTCTCTGAGCTTTTTCATCCATATGTAAAATTTCCATAATAATTCCTACTATATAAAGTTATTAGGAAGATTAAATGAAGTAATCTCCATGGCAGGCACTTAATAATTAATTTGGAGTTCTTTCCTTCTGATTCAATGAATATATGATCTTTCATGATAATTAAGCCTTAATTTTGCTATTCTTCTAGTTCTAAAATGTAGTGAGCAATTTAAGTGGGTCAAAGGTGTTTTCCATAAGCAAATAATGACTTCTGGGGTCATCAGTAGCCTTTCTGAGTTTGGGGGTCTATATGCATATAATTTTTTTAAAGCACTTTATTATAAAGCTTACAGAAAGCAATTCAATTAAAATTTAACAAGAGGAAAGTGTCTCCTCTTATCTCTGAAATCATCTGAACTTTGAAATTTACTCATTTCTCTACCTAAAAGACTGAATGAGGAGTTTGTCCAACAAAAGAAAAGGCATTTGGAAGAGTGAGGGAGCTCCTTTAGGCAATGTAGGAGAAAAGGGAAGCCTTGCAGGGTGGTGCACCCCTGCAATCCCAACTGCTCAGGAGGTTAAGGCAGGAGATTGCAAATTCAAGCCCAGCCTTTGCAACTTGACAAGAAAATAAAATGTATTCATCTAAAATAAATAAAATGTATTTATTTTATTTGTCTCAAAATAAAATTTTAAAAGGGCCAGGTATGTATGTAGCTCAGTGGTAGAGTGCTTGCCTAGCATGTGCAAAGCTCTTGTCTAATAACCTGGTAGTGAGAAAGAAAAAAAGAAAAAGAAGAAAAGAAGGGGGAAGGGGGAAGGTAGAGGGCCAGGTACAGAATGGGGAGTGTGGTGAAGAGAGCAGGGAGCACAAACAGTTTGTCCTCCCAAGGTGCATATGGCCTGAGCATAATGTGCTCATTCAGTGTAGAAGAAGCCGGGGCTTGGAGCACAGTTGTATCCCTACATAAAGCAAAATTGAAAGAAAATAAATAAAGCAGAAGGCAAGAGGGTTCAGAGAAATCTTTGTAGAAAAATATATAAATGTCAAATGTGACCAAAGGGAAAACATCATAATTATTCTGTTCAATGGACTCTGTCCTGAGCCTTTTTCCAAACACACTAAGTGGTTTGAGAAAATTGGGATTAATGGTGTCATCATGGTGGGGGCCAGGGGTGCCTGAGAAGGGGTGTAGACATGGCCATATCATACACAGGTAGGTGTGCTGTCTTCCCAGAGCATGTGTCTGGAATATTCCAACAAGCCTTTTTGCTAGGTCTTACCAAATCCTAGGAAAAACTCCTGACAGATCACATGGACATGAATACCATCATCTGAAGAAAACTAGGAAGCATATCTCAGGAGTTGGAAGTCTGAGGTAGAAAACCAAATGAAGGTACAACACGACTGGGCCAGCTGCAACTGTGAATCCAATGTAACAGCAATGATAATTTTCCATGATGATAAATGCAAAGACTTCCACAAACAAGGGTAGGGGTGAGGTTGCTTTTCTCTCTGTCAATCAAACCAAACCTGGGAAAGGACAGTAACAACTGAAGGAGAGGTGGTCCAGGAAGGTGATTCCTGAGGGGATGGCTGGAAGCACTGAACATGATCTGGAAAAGGGAACTATAACTGTCATTCAGGCATGGTAAGGCCTCTTAGATGGGGAGGGATCAAGTTTACTTCACATAGTTCAGAGGACTAAACTAAAATCAATACCTGGATGTTGTCAGGAGGTAGATTTGGCATGGTATAAAAAGAGTTTCTGAGTTAGAGAGATGTTGGTCAAAGGATAACTAAATAAAACTAAAGAAACAAAGAACTTGTGAAGAATTATAACTAAGGGAAATGAAACTCCCTTTGGGGTGTAGAGCTCCTCCATGCTGGAGAATTCAGCACAGGTTTAAGTAGGTATTGGAAATTTCTTTTTTCTTTTTTTGTAGTAGTAGAGGTTGAAGCCAGGGGAGATTTTACCACTAAGCTATACCCCCAACATTTTTTATTTTTTATTTTAAGAAAAAGTCTCCCTAAGTTGCACAAGCTGGTCTCAAACTTTTGATACTCCTGCCTCGGTCTCTCAAGTAGCTGGGATTACAGGTGTGTGCCACTGCCTTTGGCTTGCAGGAAATATTGTATTTTACTTTATTTATTTTATTTTTATTTTTGGTACCAGGGATTGAACCCAGGGGTACTCAACCACTGAGCCACATCCCCAGCAGGAGCAAATACAGATTTTGTAGAGATGAAAAATTGGAGAACACTCTTAAAGAATGAAGAACACAAAATTATGAATGAAAATCAGATTCAGAGGCTTGGAAGTCACTTTTATAAGCAGTTCTCAAAACCGAATCTTCATTAGCTTCCCAGTAAATTCACATCAAGAGAGTCAGTTGCTAGCAAACAACTGTGAGTTGAATTTTCAGTCCCCGGTTCAAAAAAAACCTGCATTTTTTTTTTGAACCGGGGATTGATCTCAGAGGCACTTAATTGCTATACCACATCCCCAGCCCCATTTTGCATTTTATTTAGAGACAGGGTCTCACTGAGTTGCTTAGAGCCTTGCTAAGTTGCTGAGGCTGGCTTAGAACTCTCGATCCTCCTGCCTCAGCCCCTGGAGCTGCTGAGATTACAGGAGAGTTCCATTATGCCCAGCAAGATCTGAATTTTTTTTAAAGAAATTTTTTATTTATTTTGGTACTGGGAGTGAACCCTGGCATGCGTTACCACTGAGCTACAACCCCAGCTCTTTAAAAAAATGTTTTGAGACAGCATATTACTAAATTGCTGAGGGCCTCACTAAATTGCTAAAGCTGGCCTTAAATTGGCAATCCCTCTGCCTCAGCTACTGGGATTTCAGGGGTGCACCACCTCACCCAGCCTTAATTTGCTTTTCAAATAATGAATAATTCTCCTTAATTTAAAAACAATTGTTCTGTTATCTATAAGACAGCATAGAGGTGGTAGGAAGAAAGCAACTTAAGTTAGACCTGCCTGGTTCCTATTCTGTCTCAGGTTTTGCATAGCTGGGTCACTTTGGGAAATCACTTAACCTTGATAAGTCTCAATTCCTTCAACTGTAAAACTGAGATGATCATCTCTATCTGAAATATTCAGGAGGGATGAAATAAAATTCTACACGTTAAAAACAGGAGTTTTGTAATTAATTATAGCTAAATTGAAGAAGATTTGGGTAGTCATAAAGAAAATGTTTTTCAAAGCGCCATTTGGAGTTGTCATCTGTCACCATGCAGATAAGAATGACATTGTTCTTCATCTTCCAATGTGATGCATAGGAGTTCGTGAAATATCACCAAATTCTAAACTATTCATGTTAGGCTTGTTTGGGCCAACTCTAGTTTGGGGACAGAGTGGAAAATTCACTCACAGCTCTTTGATACGTCACTTTGTATTCCTTATCCCCTCTTCACTCTTACTTACTTTCTATTTTCTTCTCCTTTTTTCCAGTATGAGGGACTGAACTCAAGACCTCACACATGCTAGGCAAACACTTTACCCCTGAACTACATCCCTAGCCCTTTTTATATTTTATTCTGGGATAGGGTTTTAATAAATTGCCAGACTGTCCTCAAACTTCTGGTCCTCCTGCTTCAGCCTTCCAAGTGGCTGGGATTACAGTTGTGTACCACTGTGTCTGTTCATGTCGGTCTTATCTTCACTGTTTCAAAGTTTGGAGTCAAACACCATGGGCTGGAGTATGTCTTATCATTTCATTCCTAAGAAGCAGGTGGCCAAGTTCAAATGTACACAGGTCATATTATACATTATACACTGAGGCGGGGGTG
>NW_025999905.1:13156810-13175935 GCF_001458135.2 Marmota marmota marmota | reverse complement strand
ACCTTTGTCCTTGGAAAGATCCACAGAGCACTCCTAGGCACATTCCCACCCTGCTAAGTTGTTTATCTACAAATGAGATCTGCTGTGCCAGGTGTCCCTGACTCAGTCAGGCTAGGTGGGGACCCATAGCAACCCCCTCGCAGCCACCAATCAGCATGAGACAGGGAAATACCTGGGATGCCAGATGACCCTCCCAGTAGTTTATGGTGTTGGGAAACCATGTAGTTCAGCATGAACACTCCTCTTGCCTTAAACCAATCAGTTCAAACAAATCACCCCTACCCAACTTGTTCCTGCCAGTGAATGTGCTAATCATGTTTTAGAGTTGTTATTTGATTTTTCCGGGGTGTGTGATGATTTGCTAAGAGATGCTATGATGTATGTGGGGTCCCTGCCTTCCCCAAAGAATGTATAAAACTGCTGCAAACCCTGGGCTCGGGGCCTCTCAGCATCACCAGTTGCTGTGTGCGCGGGCGGAGGACCGAGCTAGCTCGCAACAAACACCTCTTTGCTGTTTACATCGATCTTGGTCTCTGGTGGTCTTTTGGGGGTCCCGAATTCGAGCATAACAGTAGCAGCTTAACAGGTGTCCCTGTATATTGCCCAGCTCTAGAATACCATCTAGAAGATTCTGCTACTCAAAGTGAGGCCCTCTGTCCTGCAGCAATGGCATCATCTGAGAGTTTTAGAAATGCAGGGTCTCAGGTCCACCGTGTATCTCAACAAGATCTCCAGGTGATCTGATGCTCAGCCAAGTTTGAGAAGTGCTGGTCAAGATTAAAATTTTAATAACTTTCCCCCTGGCACTGTGCAGTTATGAGGACCCTTCCTTTGGCCTCTTGGGATTCATTTACTTTTATGAAGTAAGAGCTGTAAGAAGGAGCGAGGGCAGCAGAGTGCAGTGAAGCATGCCTGTAATCCTAGTGACTGTGGAGGTTGAGGCGGGAGGATTGCAAGTTTGAAGGCAGCCTCAGCAATGTAGTGAGACCCTCAGCAACTTAGTAAGATCCTGTTTTAAAAAATTAATTAATTAGTTAATTAATTAATAATAAACAAAAAGACTGGGGATGTAGCTCAGTGGTGAAGTATACTAGGAGTTAATCCCTAGTACCAGAGAGAGAGAGAGAGGGAATGGAAAAAGAAAAGGAGAAAGAAGGAGCAAGGGACTTTCCTACTGCTCCTACTGAAACAGTGGTCCACTTTATGCTTTAAATATAACCCTTGCTGCTCTACCACTGCAGCTTATTTTTAAAATGGACTCGTTTCTTCTTTTCCTCTCTCTGCTCCTCCCTAACCTCTCCTCCTCCCTAATTTCAGGGGAAACAGAATTACCTTTCTTTCCCATCCTAGAGAGAGTTATCTGTCCTTGAGTACACACCCATAGGAAGGAAGTAATCTAGACTTTGGAGGTGGTACCAGAAGATCTCAGAAATTACTGTCTCCCAAATTAACAAGTGAATGACAACTCCAACAGAGAACACGTGTAATGTAACCTTTGAATCACCTCTTTAAAAGTCCCATTCCTGCTGTTGGGCAGAATCACAGCCTTTGGGACAGGAGTCCTCTGTGTTTCTCCTTTGCTAGCAAAGCAATCAACCTTCGTTTTCCTTTTTCTCAAAACCATGTCCTCATTATTGGATTGGCATTGGGGATGAGGACCCAGCTTTAGGCAACACTAGGGTGAAGGCCCAGTTCACCTGATTCTCCCTGACCTTTCATTCTTTGGTCTTTCTTTCTTTCATGCAACTTGGGATACAACAGATCAAATTTGAGGTGGCAAGTGATATCTGGCAGAAGGTCTAGCCGTCTTTCTCTGGCCATTTCCTTCTAAAAAGTAGGAGAGGAAAGATGGGGATAGAGGATGGATCCTACTCCATACAGGCTCAATCTCTTGGCATCACTTCTTTCTCTATTTTCCTTTCTTCCCTCTTCTCACCTCCACCTCTTCCCCCAACCCTAGCTCTGGGGCAAATTCATCAGGAATGACACCTAGGGCACCAGAAACACTTAGGCTGCAGGGTCCCACAGACTGGGGCTTGCTCCTTTCATCTTTTTCTAGCATCAGTATATACTGGATTCACTTTCCCTAACTTTGGTTGTGGCATTGAGAAAAAGGGGAAAGCAGAGAAACCTATTTGGTGTGTATTATCTTTAAGCCTCTATCCTGAAGAAAAAGAGTCTTCTATCTGCTCCTGTGCTGTTTCCCAGGGATGCATTGGCATTTGGCTTTCAGCTTAGTTCAGAGGGATGTGCATGTGCTGCCATTGACTGTACTTGTGAGAGTAAAAAGTACTTCTTTAGCATTTACTATGCTTTATATATGTTATGCTTTTATATATGCACTTTATATATGTTAACTCATGTGATCCTCTGGTCACCCTGTAAGGTAGGTATGGTTGTTCCCATTTTACAGACATGGAATAGGAGGCACTCAGAAGCTTAGTAATTTGCAAGCTCACCCAGAAAATAAGTGACAGAGTTGGGGTTTGAGCCAGGGAACCTCATGCCAGAGAACTCACTCTTAATCTACCTCTGATGCTTTTTTCAGGAACTTGTAGGGAGCTCTCTAGTTAGGGTGATCCGGATCCTCCAGCTCCTTGCCATCCTAATCGCATTACCATTCCCTACAGAGCTCCTTTGTGAAAGCCCAGCAACAGATTTTAAATCATGAAAACTATGTATGACTTCGGTGAATGTGGTTGTTTGTTTAGTAGATGGACCAGATTTATAAATAAGAGAAGGAAGCATATCACTGGGTCAGAAAGCCTTTCCAGGGCATATGTACTTAAAAAACAAAACAAAGAAGATAAAACAAACAAAAACTATAAAGTACACATGAGCTAATCAGGGCTGGCCAACCAAAGAGAGACAAAGAGTTACTCATTTGCTGAAGCAAATTTTCTAAGGGTAAGATTTTCAAAACGGAACCAATTAAATTTGTTTCCTGTTCTCAACCACAGGTCCTTGCTTAGAGTAAGGAAGCATGCTGTGTACAAAGTACTTTCACAGATGTTTAAGCCCTGATCTTTACAGTACCCCAAAGAGGCTGAGTATCTTGCCTAAAATAACATACAAGCAAAGTGGCAGAGTTTAGACTGCGGTCTGCCTTCCAAGGTAGAAAACAGAACACCATAGCTTCTCCATCTGCTCTCTGCTGCTTAGTGATAAAAGAATGGTGGGAAGAGGCATGAGAGTATCAGACCTTAGATGTGGTCACACGAAATAACAGCTAGCAAGTATCAAGGGCTTCACCATACACCAGATGCTGACAGAAGAACATCACAGTGTGTCTTTTGTTTAATCCCTCCAAGAAGCCCATGGAAAAATGCAATATGATCCCAATTCGCAGATGAAGAAACTGAGGTATGTAAAAAATTAAATAACTTGCCCAGACTTACGCTTGTAACAAGTGGCAGAGCTTGGATGCAACCAGGACATGTGGTTCCAGAGCTGTCCTCTTATCTGCCAAGCTTTCCTGCCGCAGCTGAAGAATTTAGGTCCAATTGTTTGACAGATAAACCAACAGCATCCGTCTTGTGATGGATAAGGGAGAGTACCTGTGGGAAGAAGAAACATGACTACTGAATTATCATGTAAAATAATCATTTGAAAGTAAATGGAATGATCATCTGGGCATCAGCAAAGATTATTAATGATTAATAAATCATAGCACTTAAAATATTTTAAATATTTGATATTTGTTTGTTTATTTTTGAAACAAGGTCTTGCTAAATTGCTAGAGTGGCCCCGCCCTCTCAATCTTCCTCAATAGCTGGGATTCCAGGTGAGTGCCACTTCACCAGGAATGATTAAAGTTCCAATGAAATGGCCTTTGTTGTTTTATGAACCCTTATTAAGAAGGGTCTGTCTCCGTTTTTAACTTCATAAGGAATTTTAATAAGGTGTTTTCTTCTTAAAAATCGAGGTTAACCTGGGCAATTTAATGAGACCCTGTCTAAAAATAAAATAAAAAGGGCTGGGGATATAGCTCCGTGGTAAAGCATTCCAGGGTTCAATTCCTACAAAACAAAACAAAACCAAAAAAACAAACAAA
Organism: Marmota marmota marmota; assembly: GCF_001458135.2. Classification (NCBI taxonomy): domain Eukaryota; kingdom Metazoa; phylum Chordata; class Mammalia; order Rodentia; family Sciuridae; genus Marmota; species Marmota marmota. Next base: position 13,171,881 of record NW_025999905.1, on the reverse strand, counting down.
CAAACAAAAACCCCCAAACCAAAACAAACTGAAAAGCATTAATTAATTAAAATGTAACAACTTACATAACCTGAATCCCTTCTCTGTGTGCAGGGCTACCTCAGGTAATGTGGGGACTCCAAAGATGAACACGACCTGCCCTGCCTTCAAGCAGCATGTGGGGGAGCTGGAGAAACAACAAGGCCTCATCACAAGAAAAGTGACAAACCCAAAAGGCTTAAATAACGAGTTCAGTGCAATCATTGAAGAGATGTCACAGGCAGCAAGTGATTAACAGCTAAATGAATTCTATAGTCAGGATCTATGATAGGAGTTCAAGGCAAGGTGCGACTGCCTTGGGAGTTCAAGGCAAGGTGCTACTCCCTTCATGATGGGGCTGTGAAGAGAAACTCTGTCAAGGGAAAGGAGTTTGAATGGAATCTTTGAAGGATGCTGAAAATGTGAATCACTATAGGGCTGCAGGGGAGGGGAAGGGGCGTTCCAGACAGAAAGAACAGTATGAGCATAGGTGTAGAGGCAAGAACATTCTAGAAGAACACATTTTATGGGGGACAGCAAGCAGGATGCTGACTGTACTTGGCATTATTCCAGTACCGGTCCCTCCTCTCTCAGCTGTGCAAAACAGCTGGTGAGCTATCCCGTTTTGGCCAATCTCTGCCTATCCAATGCGTCCTGCCTGCCTTCCCTTGGTCACATAAACATACACAGGATGAGCAACTCCTTCAGCAAGTCCTGTGCTCTGCTGTTGTTTCTCCTGTGGATAGCTTCAGAAGTATAGCTAATCCACACGAGCTGTTGGGAATATGTTTTCTGGAAAGCCAGCAAATGTCACATTTTCCATCCCTGTCTCTGTCCTTGGAGATTCTCTGAAAAGTAAGCTCCTAGCTGGGTATGGTAGGGCATACCTGTAATTCCAGTGAATGGGAGGTTGAGGCAGGAGGATTGCAAGGTTGAGGACAGCCTTAGCAATTTAGTGAGACCCTCAGCAACTTAATGAGACCCTGTTTCAAAATAAAAATAAAAAGGACTGGGAATGCACTCAGTGGTAAATCATCCTTGGGTTTAATCCCCAGTATTAAAACCAAAACAACAACAAGAAAACAAACAAAACAAAAGTTAAGTTCCTCTGATCATCCACCCCTCCTGCCCCTATGTCCCATACAGCTCCAGATTTTTTTCTTTTCTTTTTAAAGCCAGGGCATCTCTGTGTTGCCCAGGCTGTTCTGGAACTCAAGAACTCAGGCAATCCTCCTGCCTCAGCCTCCCATGTAGCTGGGACAGTGGGTACACAGTCCCTTCCGGGGTTTCCAATCATTGACCTACACCCGCTTGTCCACCAATAGCTCCCAGAAGACCCACTAGAATGCCCTGTGTGAAAGCAACCCCCAACGTGCTCGCTTTCTCTCCCCACACCTTCCTTCAACAGAAGGGGACCTTGCAGTTCCCTCACAGTCCACAGAGTCAGGGCCAGGTTCCTTCTCACAGCCCACTGCCAATGTCTTCATGCAAAAATAAATAAATAAATAAATAAAATATATACATATTTTATATATATATATGCCTACTGTGGATACAACAGCAAGCAGAGTGACTAAAAATTCTGCCTTCTGGTAGTTTATATCCTTGGAAAAGTTTGCTTGGGAAAAACATCAAAGTAAATATATATCAAGTCTGTTGGTGATGGTGACAGCTATGGAAGGAAACTAAACAAGAGATATAGGACAGGAGTCCTGTGGACTGGGCATAAGCAGGAGAGCAGGAAGGTAATTGTGAGGTAGCAGTTGATCTCAAGAGGATGAAGTAGTGGGCCTATGGATGAACAAGCGCAAAGGCCCTGAGATGGGGACAAGATGTGTGAGGTGTGCAAACACCTTATGTGGCCACAGCAGGGTGGGTGGGTAGTAAAGTGACAAATCGGAAAGGTGGGCAGCCTAGGTAGTGAAGGCCATGGTGAAGATATTGAAGTTCCTGAGTGGGAGGTGGGAAGCCATGGGAGGCTTTGAGTAGAAGAGTGTTGTGCAATGTGAAATATATTTTGTCTTTGCCTTTGGTTTCTGTCACACAGTTCCTAAAACCCTTGGAATTTCCTGAGTGACAGAAATGCCTTTGTTATTTCTGATGAGCTCCTTTTGATCACTCCCACATTTATGCCAATGAATGAGATGACTTAAGTTGAATCCTTCTCTCAGGATGAGGCCAGTCATCAGAAAGACCAACTGGTTAAAGGATTAGAGGGTTGGAAGTTTCAGTCCCATGTACCAACCTAGGAATGGTGTGTGGGTTGGGGAGGGGGTTGCTGGACATTAAGCTCTATAAGATCTCTAGGGGGTGAGGGTGTAGCTCAGAGGTCAATGGCCTACCTAGCATATATCCCTAGCACCACAAACAAAACAAAGGTACTGGGAACTGAACTCAGGGATGCGTTATCACTGAGCTGCATCCCTAGCCCTGAGTTTAAAAAAAAAATTGCTTTTTCTTATTTTGAGACAGGGTCTTTGTAAATTACTTAGGTCTCATTGAATTGCTGAGGTTGATCTTGAACTTGTGATCCTTCTGCTTCAGCCTCCAGAGTTGCTAGAATTACAGACATGTGCAACGGGACCTAAAAAGTTCTTTTGAATAACAAGATTCGATGAGTTTCCAGGTTGCTGAATACCTGAAGGCTCAAGGGGTAGGGCTCTGCCCAGAAAGAGCATGAACACTCCCAAATACTTTGCTTTGTCCATCTCCCTCATCTGGCTATTTATTAGTAGTAATATCCTTTATAATAAAGCAGTAGATGTTAAGTGTTTCCTGAGTACTGTGATCTATGTTAGCAAGTGAATTCAACTCTAGGAAGACTATGGCTAATCAGTTTGTACAGGTGACAACCTATTACCTGTGATTGGCATCTCAAGGATGGGCAGTCCTGTGGGGCTGAGTCCTGAACCTGTGGGGTTTGAAACTATCTCAAGGTAGAAAGTTTCAGAATTGAACTGAATTACAGGTTACTCTGTTGGTGGTTTCTGGAGTATTGTTGCCGAGTTGTGTAGAACCCCATATATCTGGTCGTTGTTCTGTGTTGATTGCGAGGATAGAGAGAGAAAAAAACGTTTTTCCTTTACAAGAAGTAACATGAATCTGGATACAGTGACCCACACTTGTAATCCCAGTGACTTGGGAGGTTGAAGCAGGAGAATGGCATGTTTGTGGCCAGCCTTAGCAACTTAGGGAGACCCCACCTCGAAATTGAAAAGGGCTAGGGTTTTAGCTTAGCAGTAAAGTGCTGCTGAGTTCAATCCTCAAAACAAAATTAATTAATTAATTTAAATAAAAAAACAAACAATAACCCTATTGCTGTGTGGAGAACGGCAATGGAAGTAGGGAGATGGTTTCAGAATATCCTTCTGCCACTATTTTACAGAAATCCTGCGTCCTTATGGTTGTGCCACAGCATGCTCTTCACTTGACCATCACCTTCTACCTGGTCTTGTCCCCATCATTCACTGAAAGTGTGAGCCCTGTTTCCACCCCCCGCCCCAAGATGTACCATCTTCTCTCCAGGATGGAGTCTCTCTCTTCCCCTTAAAGACTTGTCACCAACTAGGATTTGGATATACTTGGACACCCTGTTCCATTTGTTGGTGACTCAGTTCATTGATTTCTTTGGTCACAGTTCCATTCATATCTTTTTCCCAATGTACTACTTAGTCCCATTGCTAAGTCAAGACCTTATCATTTCCTGGGCTTTGATTTACCTCCAAAATCACAAAATACATTTCATTTTAAAATTCTGCTCTCCTTGGGCTGGGGATGAAGCTCAATGTTGGAGTATGGAACTAGCATATGTGAAGTCCTGGGTTCCATGCCCAGTGCCACAGTAAAGTAAGTATAAGTAAGTAAGTGTATGTGTATGTGTATATATTCCCTTATCTTTCTAGTTTTCTTATTTATTTACTCCTATTTTAGCTGTTCCCCAATTTTGTGGAATATATCAGATCCTTTGCTATTCACTAGAATAAGTCAACCTTTCCCACTCAATCTTTCTGTAGCCGACATAGCTATTTCAAACATTCTTGTCTTTTTGCTTTTGTGTTTCTGGGGATTGAATTTAAGGCCTCACTCCTGCAAGGCAAGGACTCTACCACTGAACTACATCTGCAGCCCTATTTCAAACACTCTTCACATTTTTTTTTTTTTTCTGTACCAAGGATTGAACCCAGGGGTGCTTAACCACTGAGTCACAGCCCTTTTTCTATTTTGTTTACAGATAGGGTGTCTCTGAGTTGTTAGGGTCTTGCTAAGTTGCTGAGCCTGGCTTTGAACTCAAGATCCTCCTGCCTCAGCTTCTCAAACTGCTGGGATTACAGACAGGCGTGCATCTGCACCTGGCATCACACTTCACATTTAGCAAAGTATACACCCATTACTTGTCTCCTCACTGACTTTGAAAGTGAAATCCTTCAATGTGTCACCCTATCCACCATACTTATCCTTCCTTCTTCCTTCTAATTCCCCAGAATGAGGCTAAGACCTTCACCTTGCTCAATTTTTTAGCCTCTCTCATATCAGGCACCTTGCTCCACAGCTGTCCCTTCTCACTACCCTGACTTCTTCCTTCAACACTTAGACTGGCTCACATCTCTTATCTTAGAAAAACACACACATAAACAACCCTGAAAACTCTTCAAACAGCGGCCCTTCTACCTCTTGCTTTATCTTTCTCTCCCTTTTCACAGTTAAGCTTATTGGAAAAAGTTCCCTTTGTGTTCACTTCCTCACCTCCTATTCAACTTTGCTCCCACTGAAACTGCTCTCCACCAGCCTCCCTCTGCCAGCTCCATCTCTCTGCACTCAGCATTGCTGAAGAGGCCACAGACAGGGCAGCTCATGCCTGGGACACCCTTTCTCCACAGTGGGAGACTAACTTCTCTCCATCAGACACACTCAGTGCCTCAGAAACCATTTCTAACATATCTCACCCTCCTAATCACTAGGTAGGATGCCCCCTGGACCAGCCCAGTACCTCATGCTTAATCCTTATTTACATTTGTCATGTTTTGTGGATATTTCTTCTTTACTTGTAAGCCTCCACTGCTAGACCATAAGCTACTTGCGATCAAGGTCTGTGTCACAATTCCTTGTACATGCCCAGAGTATTTGCTTGGTATTGCTCCTATAAATTATTATCAATAGTAGTCTATAGACTTTGGGTTTTCATCTCTGAACATTAATGAGTAATTCGAAGTTTTCAACCAAAGGGGTGACTTAACAAAAAGGATACTTTTGTAATATGCTCTTTCACTTCCTGGGTCTGTTTGCCTCTTAGTCTGCTTTGTGTTGCTTTATATAACAATATGCCAGAGGATGAATAATTTATAAAGAAAAAAAAATTATTTCTCATAGTTCTGGAGGCAGGAAAGTCTGACATCGAGGTGTTGTGTCTCCTGAGGGCCTTCTTGCCCTAGCATCCCAAGGCAGAAGGTGAGAGGACAAGAACAAGAGACCAAGAGGGGGCCAGACACACTTTGATAATAAGCCCAGTCTCTTGATGATTGCTCCACTTTTCTTACCAATGACACTAATTCATTCTGAGGGAAGAACCCTCACCTCCTGTTATGCCCCATTTCCCAGCACTGCTGCATTGGAGATTAAGTTTCCAGTGTATGAATCTTGGGGGACACATTCAAACCAGAGTAGCATTTATAAACCATTTAATTTCATTGAACTTTATGATGCCCCTATATACTGTGTGCAGAATTGTACTCACCCTCAAAGATTCATTCTGTTTTCTAAGAAAGGGTGTATAGGGAGATGAGAAGGAGCAATGTTGGGTGTTTTGGTTTGGAAAGAGTGTGGGATAATAGGTGAAATTGTCTCTTGGGTAGATCAGTGGCCAGGTCTGATGCTTAGGAGAATCTGAGATAGGGACATAAACTTTGGATTCATCTGGATATACATGGTAGCCAGGTGCTATGATGCATGCCTGTAATCCCAGAAACTCAGGAGGCTGAGGCAGGAGGACTTCAATTTAGCGAGACCCTCAGCAACTTAGCAAGACCCTATCCCAAAATAGAAAATAAAAAGGATGTAGCTTAGTGGTAGAGCTCTCCAGACCCTCACACCGAGATAAATCCTCAGGAGTGAAAAAAAAAGGGGGTTGACCTGTGTGAGCTCACCAAGGGAGAGCATGGAGAGAGAGGAGTGGAGGACTGGCATGTGGAGCCCTTAGGGACACAGGGAGGATGGGCAGAGGAAGATGACTGGCACAGAAAGGAAAGCAGGGAGGAAGGCTGAAGCAGAGGGAAGGAACCCAGGAACTGCATATGATAACCATGGTTCACACCTTGACCTTTGTGCAAGCCCTCAGCCTGTCATTCTCCCTTTGGGCCCTGGGGAAAAGGCTACAGAACTCTACTGCAGGCATGGCACTCTGCAAATGTGTGCAATCTAATATTAATTAGTTTCTCACCACTGGGTAGAAAAAGTTTACTTTTAACCGATTCCTACCACATTAACCCTAATAGTATCCTAACTCTCCATTCTTCCAAACACTCGATTCTTTTTCTACTTTCTCTCTGTCTCTCTTTTGGTAAACAGCTTTATTGAGATGACTCATATAACATACAATTCACTCAAAGTTCAATTGTTCTCACTGTATTCGGAGCTATGAAGTCATCACCACAATCCATTTTATTTATTTATTTATTTTTAATATTTTATTTTTAGTTGTAGATGGACATAGTAGCTTTATTTATTTATTTATTTATTTATTATATGGTGCCAAGGATCAAGCCTAGTGCCTCACACATGTTAGGCAAGCACTGTACCACTGAGCTGCCTCCCCAGCCCACCACAATCCATTTTAAAACATCTTCATGACACCAGAAAGAAACTCTGCGACCTTTAGCCATCACCCCAACCCAGCACAACCACTCATATCCTTCCTTTCTTCCATCTTTTGTGATACTAGGGAGATTGAATCCAGGGGTGCTTCATCTATATCCTCAGCATTTTTGATTTTTAATTTTGAGAAAGAATCTCCTTAAGTTGCCCAGGCTGGCCTTGAGCCTTGGATCTTCCTGCTTCAGCCTCCCGAGTCACGGAGATTAGAGGGGTGCTCCACTGTGCCTGGTACTTCATTGCTTTTCTATGAATAAATATATCTTAACAATATCCCATTGTTAAGATAGCATGTTTTGTCTATCCATTGATCAGTTGACAGACATTTGGATTTTTTCCACCTTTGAGTTACTATGAATAATGATGCTATGAATATTTGTGTGCAAGTGTTTGTGTGGACATATGTTTTATTATTCTTGGGTATATACCTAGAAGTGGGATTATTGAGTCATCTTGAAAGTCTTTGTTCAGTCATTTGAGGAGCTAACTCCCAGTTTGTTTTCCAAAGTGGCTGCCTCATCTTTGAGTCTTAGCAGAGTAGAAGGGTTCCGAATTCTGCACAGCCTCACCATCACCTGTTTTCCGTTTTTGACTTTAACATCCTAGGAGGTGTAAGTAGTGCTCTGGGTTGAGTGTGTCACATATAGAAATTGTTTCACATATAGAAATTGAATCTCCATTTTGAGGTATTAAGAGGATGGAAACATAATCCAACTATGATGTTTGGAGGTGGAACTTTAGGGAAGGTTTTTAGGATTCAATAAGGTCATCAGGTTGGAGTTGCCATGATTGGAATACTGGTAGCTATAAGAGAAGAGAAAGACCAGAGAATCCAGGCACACGTGGATTTGCCATCTGATATTCTGTGCTGCCTTGGGATTCTGTCAGGAATAGGGTCATCACCGGATACAGGTCCTTGACCTCCAGAACAGTGAGCTAAATAAACTCTTTTCTTTAAAAAGTTGTTCATCCTCAGGAATTTTGTTATAGTAATACAAAACTTACTAACACAATTAAGTGCTATCTCATGTGGTTTTGATATGTTTTGTTGTTGACTAGTGATATTTAGCATGTTTTCATGTGCTTCTTGGGTGTTTTTATATATTTTTTTGGATAAATGTCTTTCGAGATTCTTTTTGCCCAATTTTTTTGGGGGGCAGGGGCACCAGTGATTTAATTCACAGGCACTCAACCACGGAGCCATATCCTCAACACTATTTTTCGTATTTTATTTAGAGACAGGGTCTCACTGAGTTGCTTAGTGCCTCACTTTTTGCTGAGGCTGGCTTGAACTCACAGTCCTCCTGTCTCAGCCTCCCAAAGCACTGGGATTACAGGCGTGCGCCCATGCTCAGCTTGCCCAATTTTTAATTGTCTTTTTATTATTAAATCATTAAACTTATTTACATATTACAGATGCAAGTCTCTTATCAGAAAATGAGTTGCAAATATTTGCTCTTGTTCTGTGAGTTGATTTTTTACTTTCTTGATAATGTCCTTTGAAGCACAGAAAATTTAAAATTTGCCCAATGAAGCTATTATTTACTTTGTTTCCTGTGCTTTGGCATATTTAAGGAATCATTGCTTATTCCAAGGTTAGAAAGATTATTCCTGTGTTTTCTTCTAAGAGTTATTTTATTTTTATTTATTTGTTTAGCAGTTGGAAGCCCCTGCTCTAAATATTAAAATATGAGGCCAGAGCCCTGACTTCTCAAATGACCAATTGTCTGATCTTCTACAAACTTTAGTAAACTTTTCTGAGCCTGTTTCTTCTTCTCTGAAGTGGAGCGAGTTAATAACAGCATCTATATCATAGTCATGCTGTAATGCTCTGGTGAGTTAGTGTTTGTCAAAGTGCTTAACCAACATCTGCATGTGTAAGTGCCCTATAAATGGTTTGCTCTTAGAGTCTAGCTTCCCAATATTTTCATATCTCCATCTTCAAAATCTGTTTTTAACCTTCACTTTTATGTCAGAGCAAGGGTATATTTAACTTTTGTTATTTATTACAAATAACATATAATTACAATTGCATTGTTTAATGTACATTCTATTATCTAAAGCTGTGAAGAATATTTTCCAAGCCATAACTTTGGGTATTCTCCTGTATTTGTTAAGCAGGATATTACATTATATTGATTATTTTAGTATAACAATGCAAGCTGTGTTTTTCACGGAATATAATTATGGCAGTTTTACATTGCATTATATAAATCAGAATATATTACAACTATTAATTTGGATAATAACAACAGCCTATTTATATAAAATAGATGAAAAAAGGGAAAAACTCACCAAAACATTGTGTTTATGTGTAATTATATAGTCTATTTATTTATAGAGTAAATGACCAGTCAACAGTATAATCTACACCAAAGCTATGATAATTCTTCATGAACTTGGTTAGGAGGTATCCAAAGCTCCTTGGGAGTTATTCTGAATAATTGCTCCATTTTCTTCTGATAAATCAATACTGTGAACTATCACCAAGGGGGTTTCTAGAGTCTGGTTGATATATTTCTCTTCCATTCTACTCCTGACTTCTTGTCCCCGGGGTTCTTGAACATCAGTAGCATTCCAATCACTCAGAGGGCTTGTTTCATCATGATATATTGAACTTTACCCCCAGAATTTCTACATGAGTGGTCTTGGGGTGGGGACCTGGAAATTTAAGTTCCTAATAAGTTCTCAGGAATGGTTGATGTGGCTGGTTGGGATGCAACTTCAAGAACCACTGGTATAGTGCTTAGTTAATAATCATTGAAGACCCTGATCTGCATTTTTAAGTTGACCAGCTTGCAAGGAATTCCACAGGTCTTCTAGACACCATCAGATATATTGAAGCTCCCTAGAGGATCTGGGAGGATCTGAACTCCAAAAGTCTCACAAGTTCTTTGAACTTTTAGATAAAAATGAAAATATCTGAAAATTTTGGAGGATTGTACTTCTTAAACTTCTGGAAAAGCCAAAGGCCCCTAGAGACTCTACCTTCTCTGGAGTACAGGTCAAATCATTTCTCCTGCAATCTAAGGGTGTACTCGGTCCAGTAGATCTTATTTTGCTTTGCTGTCTGCAGCAGAACAGATCCTGTAACTGTCATCTAGCACCCTAGTAAAAGGTGATTCCTTTGTACTAAGAGGTTTGTTTTATATGCTCCTGAGGGCACAGTTATTTTAATGAGTTTTGTGATAATTATAATTTGCTTTCAGAACATTTTTGTCTGACTAGCAAGTTTTCCTTCCTTTCCTCTTCTTCAGTCATTGGTTTTATTTTTCCGGTCAACAAGGGTAGGCCCATGACTAAGGCTTGGGCAGTTTCCTTGGTCTTGCTTGGAGCTGGAGTACAATCCACCCCCAAAATTGGGGGGGGGGGCAAGTTCTTCTTTAAATAGACTCACAAGACTAGAAAGATCTAACTCTGAGGCCACCGTTCGCCATTATCTCTGCAAGAAAGACTTATATTTTTCAGTGTGATGTCAGCATACCTAGAGCTAAGAAGAAAGAAGTTGTTGACATTATTTGAACCTGGATTAAGTCATGTCTGATAACAACAATACCCTCTTGTCTTTCTGAATTAGTTGAGCCAATAAATTCCTGCTGTAAGTAAGCTGGTTTAATTTGGGTTACTGCCATGCTCTATAGTTTGCACCCTTAATAGACTACAGAATAGCATAGAAATAACTTTCTCATACACTGAGAAACCAAAAAACAAACAAACAAAAAAACTTGTGTGACTTGTGTTATTGCCATATTCACTTTATTGTGGTGATCTAGAATGAAACACGGCATCTCTCAGGTATACTTGTACCTGGTTTGTCAGTCTTTTTAATTTAGCCATTCTAATAGTTTATTAGTGGTAACTTATGGTAGTTTTAATTTGCATATCCTTCTTGACTAATCAGATTAAGCATCTTTTAATATGCTTATTGTTTGCTTCTGTAACTTTTCTTTTCTTTCTTTCTTTTTCTCCCCCAGTACTGGGGATTGAAGCCACTGAACTTCATTCTCAGCCTTTTTTATGTTTTATTTCAAGACAGGGTCTTGCTAAATTTCCCAGGCTGGCTTTCAACCTGCTATCCTCCTATGTCTGCCTCCCAGTAGCTGGGATTATAGGTATGTGATACCATGCCTGGCAGAAAAGATCATTTAAATACTATATATCAAAAATCCTTATTTGTGATGTCTCAACTGACAATTTTTTGACTTTATGATGGTGTGAAAGTGATACACTTTCAGAAGAAACCTACTTAGAATTTTAAAATTGGATCTTTTCTGGGAGGGCTAGCAATTATACACTCTGATCCTTTCTCCAATGCTGGGTAGTAGCAGTGAGCTGCAGCTCCCAGTCAGCCAGTGGATCATGAGGGCGACAATTGACACTCTGCAGTGTGCTTTGTTGCTGAGCTCTGATGTTCAGTGAGTTAGGCATATTAAATGTATTTTTAACTTAGGACATCTTCAAATTATGCCATTTTTATCTGGATATAGCCTCACAGTTAACAAGGCATAGCTGTAGATTCCCTATCACATCACTCATTTAAAATACACTAACATTTCCTTCAGCAGTCAGAAATTTTACATTGTTCTTTATTCTCTTTGAACTCATATTTTCATTTTACTTCCCCTATAGAATTGCTCATGGAAAATGAATTATCATTAACATAAATAATGGCATTTCGTTGCCCAAAAGAATCTAATTGTATCAGTTCACAAATTATTTAAATTTAATATTGCTGTTTCTTTCCATCCAGACTTCTGAGTGTCCCTTTGCACTGGGCTGTGGGCATTTTTCTGGAACGAGCTAAAAGGTAGTTGAGTGGAGAAAAAGTCTAGCGTGTACTTAGAGTTATATATTTATGAGATTGGCATTCACTTCTGCAATGAGCTAGTAAGAGCTGGCCATCTTGTAGGGATGATACCTACATCACTCTGTCCACTTAGCTGGAGTCTTGAGACTTAAGTCCGGGGCCAGAAATTAAAGGATGACATGAATGCAGTCATTGGTGCCACAAGCTTGGAGGTGGTCGGGAAGACACAAAGCTGAAGTTAATGGAGACAGAAGCTAGTGTGGGAAACTGTCAGAAAAAAAGATATGGTTTTTATAAATACCTGGCCAAAATAGAAGTACTCACTTCTGAGGAATATTCTTGATAATGCAACATGTAAAATTGTAACTGCAGCATAGAGTTTTCTCTGCTCTTTGAAAGAAGTCACACAAATTAGAATTTCTTTGCTTGTCCTAAATCTCGAGCAATAGTATAAGCAGCTTTTATGTCTAAGTCACGTCACATGTTTTATGCATCCAAACTATAGCAAATCATTTTAAAAGTTGATCAAGCATGTGAGAAGGAATACTGAATCATAATCCTATTGTTTTAGTCAGATTTTTCACTGCAGTGACTGAAAGACCTGACGAGAACAATTTTAGAGGAGGAAAAGTTTATTTTGGGGGCTCACAGTTTCAGAGCTCTCAGTCCCTAGAAGGTTGATTCCATACCTGGGGACCTGAGGTGAGGCAGAACATTATAGCAGAAGAATGGAGGGCAGTGGGTCAAGACAGCATACCAGGAAGGAGGAGAGAGAAGAGGTGGGGATGGGGAGATAGAGGGAGGAAGAAAGAGAGACTCCCCTCACCCTGTACCAAATATGCCCCAAAGCCACGCCCCCAAATGACCCACATCCTCCAGTCATACCCTACCTGCCTTCAGTTCCGACTCAGTTACTCCCTGTTGGGGGATTGATTCACTGATTAGGTCAAGGTTCTCATAACCCAATCATTTCACCTCTAAACTTTCTTGCATTGTCTCACACAAGAGCTTTTGGGGGATGCATTACATCCAAATCATAACAATTATTCTTTCTGTAAAAATAATATACTAAAATTATATCACAAGGCTATGAAGGTATGCAGGCAAAAACGTTAAAAAAGTATAATAGAGTTGTGTCAGGCCCTTAATTAAAATGATATTCCTAGACTTAGGAAATTTGTGTCATCTTTTATCATCATAAAATTTGTGATTCTTTGTAATTTCTTTTTAAATTTTGAATACATATTCACGTTCATACTTAGACTTTCTTCTTTTTTCTAGAGCTTTCCCTGCACACTCAATGGAACCTGTGTACGCTTTCTTTGCTTTGAATCTGTGGGCCTCTGCCTTAGTGCTGTTCTATAGTCAGACTCCTCAGATTGTAAGGGAGGCTCCTGTCCCTCCAAAGCACACAAAACAGGAGACTCCAAAGCACCCCAAAACAGCCTGTTCTAATGCTAGAGTTTTTTATTCTAAATGAGATTTGATTAAGTTTAGGAATTAAGTATCCCAGAGCCTTGATTAAGAATGCTTCTAGATACCATGAGTTTTTCCTCCCAGTTTCTAATTTTGAAAAATTTGAAATGTATGGTAAAGTTAAATATAGCACAAGGAAGCCCATTTGTCTCAACATTTTATTACCTTTACCTCTTCTTCTTTCTAAATAATGTAATAATGATGATAATAGTAAGTGTATATTATTATTATTGCTGAACCACTTGAGAGTAAGTTGCTGATCCTTTTCCTCCACACACTTCAGAATCTATTCCCTAGGAACAGATTTTTCTCTTATGTGACCTAATCCCTCTTCTAGGAAGAGCTCGTTGCTCAGGTGTGGAGTGTACTCAGCTCCCAGTTGTGAGCTCATTTATGTCGGCCAACCTCAGTCTCAGGGAACTCCTCTTCAGTCTTCCCAGAGCAGCTTCCCTCAGGTAACCAGACCAGGTGGTGGCAAAAGAGGCAATTACTTGATGCAATTTGGGATGACTGATGAACAATGGTTGCTTCCCTCCCTATCTCAATTCTATTCTTTTGTAAATCTCCAGACTTTTTGTTTTCCCTTCCTCCCTTCCTTTTGATCTTTTTGTACTAGGGGTTGAACCCAGGGGTGCTCTACCACTGAGCTACATTCTTAGTCCTTTTTTAAAAAATACCTTTATTTTATTTATTTAATTTAATGTGGTGCTGAGGACCGAACCCAGTGCCTCACACGGGCTAGGCAAGTGCTCTACCACTGAGCCATGACTCCAGCCCCCTCAGTCCTTTTTAAAATTTTTATTTTAAAATAAAGTCTTGCTAAGTTCCTGAGGCTGGCTTCAAACTTGCAATCCTCTTGCCTCAGCCTTCTGAGTTAAACTGAGTACAGGTATGTGCCCCTGTGTCTGGCCAGACTAGTGTTTTTTGTTTGTTTGTTTTTATAAAAAGACAGGTGAAACTCAATTCAAGGTACTTAAAAAATTTACTTACAGCTGTCCAATGGCAAAAAAAGAAAAAGAAAAAAAAAATCTAGACACAGGCTTTTACGTCCTTCACATAATTAACTCAAAATCGATCATACACCTAAATGTAAAATGCAAAACTATAAAATTCCTAGATTATATGAGACAACCTAGATGAAAGTGGGTATGGCAATGACTTTTTAGAAACAGTGAGGCATGGTCTATGAAAGGATGATTGACTTCATTAAAACCAAACACTTTTTTTGTGAAAGACACTGTTAAGAAAATGAGAAGACAAGTCCCAGATTGGGAAAAAGTATTTGCAAAAGACCTGATTGCTATAGGAAAGAAACTACAGATGATAAATAATCATATGAAAAAATGCTTAACATCATATGTCATTAAGAAATTGCAAATTAAAACAAAAATGAGATACTATACCACTATACACTTCTTAGGATGACCAAAATCCAAAACACTGACACCATCAAATGCTAGTGAGGACTGTGGAGCCAAGGAGCTCTTGTTCATTGGTCAGGGGGAATGCAAAATGTACAACCATGGTGGAAGACAGTTCTTTACAAAACTAAATAAATATTTACCATATGATCCAACAATCATGCTTCTTGATATTTACTTGAGAGAATTATGAAATCCTGTTCAAGAGTGTTTATAGCAGCTTTATTCATAATTGCCCCAATTCAGAAGCAACCAAGGTATATCTTTCAATATCTGAATGGATAAATTGTAGTACCTTTTGACAATGAAATATTATTCAGCACTAAAAATGAATGAGCTATCAAGGCATAAACAGGCATGGAAAAGTCTTAGAAACATATTACTAAATCAAAGAAGGCAAACTGTATGATTCCAAGTATTAGACATTCTGGAAAAGATGAAACCATGGAGACAATAAAAAAAAAAACTGCAATTGCCAGGGACTG
>NW_025999905.1:13153927-13155903 GCF_001458135.2 Marmota marmota marmota | reverse complement strand
TTTTTTTTTAATATTTTTTTAGTTGTTGATGAACCTTTATTTTATTTATTTATATGCAGTGCTGAGAATTGAACCCAGTGCCTAACACATGCTAGTTAAGCTCTCTACCACTGAGCCACAATCCGGCCCTACGAAACCCTTTTGATCACAGCAGAATTTATGTTAAATGGAATGATTTAGGGAGATGTCTCTTGATAGCTTTAGGATGGTGCTCTTCCCAACAAAGACCAAGTGAAAGATTAAGCTCTATGAAAAACTCTTGAACAAAGAGATTTTGAGTTTCTGAATTGGAGAATGCACCCACCTGCTGGGAGATGAGCACACCCCAACTCCAGGAAGACAGAAGTTCCCTGCTGGGGACTCTTTCTGAACTTTCCCTCTTACCTCTCCATTGGGCTAGTTATTTGTATCCTTTATAATAAACTCATAAACATAAGAAAACTGGCTTCCTGAGTTCTTTGTGTGAGTCATTCTAACAAATTATTGAATGTGTGGAGGGTGGCCCAGGAATCTCCAATTTATATAGCCAGTCATCAGGGAAAATGGCAGGAAGAGTAGCATGGGTAATCTCTTCCTTGGAGCTGACCTCTGAAGTGAAGGCAGTCTGGTGAGACTGAGACCTCAAACCCATGGAGTTGCTTCTGACCTATGAGATAGTTCAGGTCAGAACTGAATCCAGTTGTTTTATACCCAGTTGGTGTGGGCATAGGTTCAGAGAATTCCTTAGTGTAGAAAAAACTGACACATTTGGTGCCTGAAGGGTTGTGTAAATACAGAAACAGAGTTTTCCTTTAGAGACATGATAATAGACAGTTGAGAGACCAGGGTGCAAGTTATCTGATTGATAATTTGAAATTATATTAAGAGGGAACCAAAGAACACTTTGAAAATTGCTTCTAACAAGGTCTGTGTTAAGCTCTGAACCTTACAGTTAGCCATTGACTTATTAGGGCTGGCAAGGAGAAGAGGGCCTAGACTAACTTTGTGTCAAAAAGTCTCCTAGAGAGAACACTAAAATTTTCAATGATCAACAACAAAAAAAAACATCGTTAAGCACTTTTCCTTCATATATGTGTCAGACACCTGCCAAGAAATGGTTCACACCATATGGTTTCAAAGCAAAGCGTCTACTAGGAAGTAGGTTGACACCCATCCGTAGTCCAATATCATTGGCTTTCAGTCCTCTTCTGTTACACTTGGCTGCTGTCTGTGCTTGATCGATTGTTATATATTTTGAATACATTTGGGATATAGAACTGGCCACTTGACCAGTTCTCCAAAGGACAGTGATAGTTCTTCAACATCTTAAGCATTCTTAGCTAAAGGATGTTTGCCAAAGCTTGTTTTGTTTTGTGGGCGAGTAAAATACATACTATTAGTTTCTGTGGTTGGTTTCACCAGCTTCTTAGCAACAGTGTGACTTTTGCCTGTTTTTGCTTGAAGTACCCAATGTTGAAAGATGTCTCTATTGTTTGGGTTTAAGTGATTCATTTCTACTGAAAAGGAATACATTTACTTGTTGTAGAAAAACTAAGCTGGTTTACTTCAAGGAAATTGTTTTCCTTGAAAATGGAGCAAAAACATAAATGTCATTCACTATCTGATAAAGTTTCACTTTTTTGACAGAGGACCCCCAAATAAAATGGAATGGACCCCCAAATAAAATGCAATGTTCAGATATTTCTAATGGAGAGTCTTGTGTACTTTCCTTTTTCAGTTCTTTGTATAAAATCCCTCCACTGTAGATTTTACTGGAAGACTATGTATTTTTTCTTTTTTTATTAAATTATTCTGTGTTGTAATGTTTGTTGCCATCTAACTTTTACCCAAGGGACTGAGAGTGTAATTCAGTAGTAGAGTGTGTACTTAGCATTCGTGAAGCTCAGTGTTTAATCTTCAGTACAAAAACACAAACATACACACACACACACCAAAAAAAAAGCAACCCCACAATATAAAACAAAACAAACCCCCCC
>NW_025999905.1:13151507-13153902 GCF_001458135.2 Marmota marmota marmota | reverse complement strand
GAGGAATGAATAGGTAAAACACAGAGGAATTTTAGGGCAGTGAAAAATCCATTCTGTATAATACTATAACGGTGGATATTGTAATGTTGTCATTTTATAGTTGTCAATAATACCCTCCTGTACCCATAGAAGGTACAGTGCCAAGAAAAAATTCTAACATAAACTATGGGGTGCAGATAATGATGTGTCCATGTAGGTCCATCAGTTCTATATTAGAACTCTGGCAGGGATGTTGATAGTGAGGGAGGCTGTGCATGTGTGGGGGCAGGAGCTCTATGAGATAGACAGTCTACTCAATTTTGCTATGAACCTAAATTGCTCAAAAAATAAACTCCATTTAGAACTAATCACAGTTGTAAACTAATAAGAATAAATTATTTATAAACTTTTGTAACTTATCATTATCTTTATGACCCTTATTTTTGTTATTTAATAAAATTGTTTTATATTCATAATAGCCTGGTTTCTGTTGTTCCATCAAAGCTATGTCTTAATTTTAAGCCACGTGCCAGGTGTGGGCAGTTTCTTTTCTTCCTCTTTATGTCTTCTATTTTATAAAAACCTAACTTATAATTACAGGTTGTTGAGAATGGCATTAAGTGTTGTTAGCTCTCTCAGGTAGTTCTGGACATTCGGATCAAACGTGGTTTCAGAAATGATGGAGAATTTGTTACTGGATGGAGCATTGAATTACTTTCACCTTTTTTCTTGTTACCAGAAAGTCAATTACAATTTGGGACATAATCACAGAATAATTCCTATTATACCTCTTGGGAATGCTTTTGCCTTTTAACCTTATATCTTTATGTTTTAGTAGTAGCATTTGAATATTATTTAGAAATAATGTTCTCCTAAGTATGTTGCTTATTACCCCTACGTGAGGAAAAAATCTCAATGTGTTAGAAAAGAATCGCCTATGGGGCTGAAGCCATAAAACCACAATTTGTATTTAAAAAAATTGGGAAATCTTATCTTTAACATTAAAATTAAGATAACCTAGGCCCCGAGCTGGGCATGGTGGTGCCTATGATCCCACCCTATAATCCCAGTGGCTCTGGAGGCTGAGGCAGGAGGATAGCAAGTTCAAAGACAGCCTCAGCAATGGTGAGGCACTGAGCAACTCAGAAAGACCCTGTCTCTAAATAAAATACAAAATAGGGCTGGAGATGTGGCTCAGTGGTTGAGTGCCCCTGTGGCGCAGTGGTTGAGTTCAATCCCCGGTACATACCTCCTCTGCAAAAAAATACACACACACACACACACACACACACACTAGGCCTGAAGTCAAAATATTGAGTGCATTTCAGAGATCTACCACTTGAACAATGCCTTAAAATAACAGACATGCTTTACTGGCCATGCCATGTCATGAGGAAATGTTATTAGATCATCTCATTTCCTTCCAGAAGTTATTGTTATTAAATGAGAAAAGCAAAATCTTGAGCTTGCTGCCCATTTCTTTGCAAAACATGCTAAAAAGAGGCTAAACTTTAATCTCATTCACAATTTTCATAGTCTACTATAACTCTGAATTAAGATTTGGAGATACATTTTTCCCTTCCTGCTATTCTTTTTGGAGAAAGCATCTTGGAGATCAATACTGGAGCAAAACTCCCATTTAGTCACGTACCAGCATCATATCTTGTTGCACATCATGAGGTATTGTCAGTACTGATCCCATCAAATACTTTCCTGTTCACATCATGGTTCAGAAAGAAAATTTTAACTAAATACACAAACAAAATCTCTTCTCCAATAGCGTGGTAAGTCACAAGTGCACTAAATAATTCTGCTTTGCGATAACCATTTTACTTTCTCTCATCTGGAAAAAGATGAACTTGACAAACACACCAGTATGGAATAAATGTATGTATTCTTCAGGCTTTATAGAAAAGTCGTTGCTCTGTTATATTTCTATTAAAGAATTTAAAGAACCTTTATCTTGGTGCCCCAATGGGAAGGTAAAGGTTGTGATTGGTTGTCATCACTGTCAGTCATGTCAGGTGTAAAAGGGTGTGAGGTTACTAAATCCAGGGGAAGAAGATCTAAATGAGTCCCTGAAGACTGACCTAGACAATTTTCCCTCCCTCCCTCCCTCCCTTCCTTCTTTCTTTCTTTCTTTCCTCCCTTCTATTCTCTTTCCATCTTTTCCCCTAAGAGAACAACTCTACTGACAGGAACACTAACAGTTCATCCAAAGAGACTTTGATATAATAAGAAATATATTTGGTCTTTTCCCCTGGCATCAACTTGTAAAATTCTTGGAATTTCCTGAGTGGTAGGAGTCTTTTGGTATTCACTAAGAGACCCTCCCCCCTCCTTTTTTTTTTTTTTAATATTTTTTTAGTTGTTGATGAACCTTTATTTTATTTATTTATATGCAGTGCTGAGAATT
>NW_025999905.1:13103569-13151142 GCF_001458135.2 Marmota marmota marmota | reverse complement strand
AAAAGCCAAACCCACAATATCAAAACAAAACCAACCCCCCCCCCCACCCCCGCAAAATCACTGTTCCATTTTGAGTACGGTAGTGTACACCTATATCACCAAACTCAATCCCAGTGACTCGGGAGCCGACGTAGGAGGATCCCAAGTTCGAGGACAGCCTTAGCAACTTAGTGAGAGCCTAAGCAACTCACTGAGACCTTGTCTCTTAATAAAATATATTTTAAAAAGGACTGGGGATGTGGTGCAGTGGTAGAGTGCCCCTGGGTTCAATTCTTGGTACCAAAATAATAAAAAATAAAAATCTCACTGATGGTTTCCAATTTCACCCATGAGGTCTAATTCCCAAATATCTACCTCAGCCTTTTCTTTGACTCCAGATAACCTATCTTTCTATGCATCTTTTTTTTGGATGTTGTTATGTCCTTTAATCTTAATATGTCAATAATCTCAATATACTCAAAAGATGCTCACTCAGTTTGTTTAGGCAACTATTCAGAAAGGTTGTGAGTCATTAAAAATTCTTGTTTCCTTCATGTCTCACTTCCAATTAACCACCAACCTTGTCAATTGTATCTTCTAAACATATTGAACCTGACCTCTTATTCCCATTCAATCTCAAGACTGTATTATTCCCCACCTGTTTCACCAAAATCCCTTTCCTAGTGCTCTCTCTCCTGCCTTTTTCCAATTTATATTCCCTTTTGATTCCAAAGTGATCTTATTTTAAAATGCAAAAATTTTGATGTCTTGGCTAACAAGTTATCCACACTGTTTTTCAGGGTAGAATCTGAAGACTTCAGTACCATGCAAATTTCTTCATGTTCTGGCTTTGGCCTACTCTGTCACTTCCTCTGTACTAACATACGGAACTTTTGACATTTATGTAACTACATCTTGGTATTCCATGCTGTTTTTTTGCACATACTATTCCCACCACCACCCTCTGTGTTTCTCCCAAGTCAGTTCCGCTTTCACTGAATATTGATTGAATCTATCCTACAAGACATAATCAAACTGACACCTCCCAATAGCCTTCCCCAAAGACCTGCATCCCCACCATTTTTGAGGTAGATGTTCTCCCCGCAACTCAATAACTCTCCACACTACTCCATCATAACTTGATTACTATGGTATCTAAGCTCTTCCCACTCAATTTTCCCTTCTTTTATTTCTTGATTTTTGTTACTCCAGTTATATTTTAAGTTTATAAAAAGAGAAATCAGTTGATTTATATTTTTTCTATCTTAAATATTTTTGTATTCAATAACTTTTCTGGGGAAAAAAAGTTAAATAAGAGGATTTAAAATATTTTCCTCTCAACCCAGGAATGCCATACTTAAGGTTTTTGTTTTTGTTAAAATATTTAAATATTTTGATTTTGATTTCTTTTTCTTTCCTTGTTAGTTTTTGGTACTGGGAATTGAACCCAGGACGCTTAACCATTGAGTCATATCCCCAACCCTTTTTTAATATTTTATTTAGATATGGGGGCAGGGGAGGGAGGTGTCTCAATTACTTAAGGCCTCACTAAGTTGCTGAGGCTGGCTTTGAACAGATCCTCCTGCCTCAGCCTCCGGATCTGCTAGGATTACAGGTGTGTGCCACCACACCCAGCTAAGATTTTGATTTCTTAAAAGGTAATTAAACAAAAATTGTATTTGCCAAAGTGTTCTTTGTTGCACTAAATTACTTATTCTGAAATGGAATCAGGCTTCAAAATTAAAATTTTAAACATTCTCATATGTAGTTTCAGGGAGGAAAATTATGAAAAACAAATGGCTATTTCTTATGAGTTGAGGTTTCTCAGAAAGAGGGACAGTTTAGTTTGGGCTGTTAGAAAGGATCATCAGATGAACCTACTTCATATGTGTTACTCTTTTTGTTGTTTTGAATATGGTTTGTCCTTTCCCAAACTGATGAGCTACCAATGGGATCCTGCCAGCAAGAAGGCTATTACTAGGTGTGACTCTTTGGATCAGATTTTTGGATCAGAGACCAGAATCATGAGTCAACTGCCCACCCACCCCAGTTGGAACTGAATTCAGAGAAGATTAACCACTGAAGCTTTACATCCCCAGTCCTTTTCATTTTGAGACAGGGTCTTGCTAAGTTGCTAAAATTATCCTTGAGCTTATGATCCTTCTGCCTCAGGTACCAGAGCCGCTGGGATTACAGGTGTGCCCACCTACAGTCTGCTTTTTTTTTTTTTTTTAAATAGTCAAACTACTCAGACTTTAACATCCTTATATAAATTGTAAATTTCATTGGCCATAGCTTTCATTATTCCCAAAATTTATTTAATTGCCGAACATTTAGGGAAATGTTATGTATATTTAAATGTAATTTTTTTTTTCCCTGGTACTGGGGATTGAACTCAGGGGCCCTCAACCACTGAGCCACATCCCCAGCCCTATTTTGTATTTTATTTAGAGACAGGGTCTTGCTGAGTTGCTCAGCACCTTGTCATTGCCAAGGCTGGCTTTGACTCTTCATCCTCCTGCCTCAGCCTCCAGAGCCGCTGGGAATACAGGTGTGCACCACTGTGCCCAGCTTTAAATGGAATTTTTTTTTTAAGTTGTTTGGTACCTGGTTTTGTCAACTTTTTTGCTGCTGAGACCAAAAGATCAAAAAAGAAAAATTAAGAGAAGGAAATCTTTCTGTTGGCTTTTGGCTTCAGTAGTTCAGTCCATGCATGGTCAGCCAACTCTCCAGCTCTGGGCCTCAGGTGAGGCAGAACGTCATAGCAAAAGGGTGTGGCAGAGGAAGGAAGCACAGGACATGTCAACAAGGAAGCAGAAGGAGAGAGAACTCCGCTCATTAGAGCAAAATATAAACCCCAAAGGCCCACTGCCAGTGACCTACTTCCTCCTGCCACACCTTACCACCTGGATAACCCATCAGTGAATTAATTCAATGATAAGGTTACAACTCTTACAAGTTAATCATTTCACTTCTGAAAATTCTTGCATTTTCTCACAGACAAGTTTTACAAGGACACCTCATATTAGAACCATAACAGTACCCCTTGTGTGTCAGGCTGTACGTTAGATCTTGGAGCTTCTGGTGGAATAAAATAGGCATGGTTCTTGCTCTAATGGAGCAAACACATATTTTAAAAATATAATCTATTTCTTAAAAAAAAGCTATAGGATAGTTATTCAAAGCATTGATAGATTAATTGCCATAGAAATTAAAACATTTAAACACTTGTATAAAATGAATATAATAAAACAATGGGGAAACACATTGTATCAAATATAAATACCAATATGTTAATAAAATATATAAAAATTGATTTGAATTTTCTAGATGAATATCAAACTCCAGGACCAAATGAACAAAGGCTTCAAACAGATAAGTCACATGTGGGTTATGTATCTACATATGTAAATGTACTTAAATTTTGCTTAGGCAAAATTTAGTAACAAAATGTCCTAAAAAAATCTGTTGTCTTTAGTGAGTTAATGTTTTAGTACCATTTAACAACTATGAATTTACCATTATTGAAGAATATACAACCCAAACTAATAAATACAATATTGATACAATTGTGATCAAATAAACTTTTTGGAAATGATTAAGGCAATACCTATCAATAGCCAAAACTAAGACCATTTGCTCACAGAGCAACATTACCACTGGGAATTTTTTCTAAGGAAATAATCAAATGGAACAAGAGAAGTACATTCTGGAACAAATGAAAGTTCAATGTAATTTTATTTACAATAAAAAAATTGAAAACCAAGTTAATTATCACCACAGGCAATGGCAAATTATTGTTATGCTAATTTGATGAATGATTATTTTTATTATGAATCTAACCTAGACAGCTTAGAGTTTCTGAAAATAATGATAAAAATGAAGTTAATTAGATGCTCCAGTATATTTACAAAATCTCACATTTATTAATACTTTATACTTATGTGAAAAAGACTATTATTAGATGATTAATTTGAGTGGGCCATGTCTGGCCTTAGGGGTTATTGGCCAGGTGAACTAGCTGCTCTCATACTGTGACCTAAATATAATTTTAATAAATGAACATGGAAGGGTTGTGGGTGTAGCTCAGTGGTAGAGTGCTTGCTTAGCATGTGCAAGGACCTGGTTTTAACCCCTGGCACCACAAAGAA
Organism: Marmota marmota marmota; assembly: GCF_001458135.2. Taxonomy (NCBI): domain Eukaryota; kingdom Metazoa; phylum Chordata; class Mammalia; order Rodentia; family Sciuridae; genus Marmota; species Marmota marmota. Next base: position 13,147,012 of record NW_025999905.1, on the reverse strand, counting down.
ATAAAAGTAAGTAAAAAATAAATAAGCATGGAAACAATATTTTCCTGTGCTGGAGTATATACTTAACACAATTTATAAACATTTACATATATCTACATAACCCACATGTAACCAAATATGTAACTGTTAATATGGCTATCAAATAGTGTTCAAGGAGACAGATTATGAATAAAATATGAAGGGTTTTATACTCATGAAGGGTGTTATAACTGAAGGCAGTTAGCTGGATTCCATGTGGTTTGTACAGAATTTCCTCAATCTAAATCAGACAATAAAAATTGAAAGCAAAATTTGCATAAACGTGAAATTTGAAATATACCTAAAGAATGTGTTTTACAGTCACACCCACGGAGCTCTGGGGAGAGATTTTTGAGGTTTCCCAGCAAGTGAGGGGAAAGGGGAAAAAAAAAAAAAAACAAGGGAGAGAAATGAATTACAGTAGATGGGGTAGAGAGAGAAGATGGGAGGGGAGAGGGGGAGGGGGGATAGTAGAGGATAGGAAAGGCAGCAGAATACAACAGACACTAGTATGGCAGTATGTAAAAACGTGGATGTATAACCAATGTGATTCTGCAATCTTTATATGGGGTAAAAATGGGAGTTCATAACCCACTTGAATCAAATGTATGAAATATGATATGTCAAGAGCTATGTAATGTTTTGAACAACTAATAATAATAATAATAATAATAAAAATAAAAGAATGTGTTTTAGCGGACGTAAATGGCATGGAAGCTAAACATGTGCTTTTGAGTTTCCCCCATTTAATATGGACAGGAAAACAGTCACAGATCTGACCCTACATTCTATTTCCAAATTTAAACCAATGATCCAGATCAAATTTGGAATCTTCACCCAAAGAACATGACTCTGCTGGAGGTAATATTCTTCACTCTTTAGTTGGAAAAGATGAGGAAATAATATATAGAAGACATTAATACCGTGGTAGTTTATGGGGACTAGATTTTATCATAGGGCTGGTTTACATTTTTTATAGTCATGTTTGAAATGCTCAATAAATGACATGTTAGAGAGAATGTCATCTGACATGTATTTAATTATTTGTTTTGTATTATTAATTAGAAATGCTTGATTGATACTTGTGATTTAAAGCTGACATGCATCAGGGAATATAATTAATTAAGTTTATAAACAATATTTGAATGTTTACTGTTTATAAATTCAAATTGTTATATTTTTAAAAGCTGATAAGAACTTACAAAAATTGCTTTAGTTTCTAAGTTGGGTTTGTCAGGAATTTGATGTTTGAGAAAATAAAAATATAAACATATAGGTTAGTTAAAATGTTTAAGGGAATTTAGTAAAGTAAATTTTTGAATAATTTTTAGCTTATCTAATGTATTAAATATATTAAAATTAATTAAAATATAAGTAAACGTGATTATGCTTATTTTTGTTTATTTAGTTGTTTTAATGTGGTGCTGGGGATCAAAGCCAGACACAACCCCAGCATGATTATGCTTATTTTTAATAATATTATTTAATTCATAATTAAATTAGCAAGAACTATAATTTGAAATCAGAGATTTAGAAAAGGTTGTCTTTTAATTAACTACAATAACAAGTTACATATTGAGAAAGCTCTGAGTAGTTCATTTTACATGTAAAAGTCCTCTGTTGGACATTAAAAAATTTACTGACATGATAAGCTCAGTGATATTATAAAATAAACATGATAGCATGACAAATTTATGACACTCTGGAAAACCCAGTTTGTTTTACCATTTGCATTTAAATAAGGACATTTCTTGTATTTTAAACTGCTATTTAATAAAGGTATTATATTTAGTATAGAAAATTTGTAAGATAAAGTGTAAGAAACGAACATTACCAATAATGTGCCAAAAGATAACCACTGCTAATATTTTGGTGTTTTAGCTATTAGTATTTTAATATATATTTAAAGTATTAAATGAATCAGTATCCTACTATATATACTGTACATACAGTTTGTTATGTGTCACTTTAAAATTTTTAACTAAAAATCATAGTAATGGGTGCAGAGTTTATTCATTGGACACTAAAGAACAGTGTATAAATTCCAGGTGAGGTGCATTCCTATAATTCCAGCAACTCAGGAGGCTGAGGCAGGAGGACTGCAAGTTTGAGGCCAGGCTGAGCATTTAGTAAGACCCTGTATTAAAAAAAAAAAGAGAGAGAGATTGGGGATGGTAGCTCTGTGTACAGTGCAAGTGCTTGCATAGCACTTATAAGGCTCTGGAATCAATCCCCAATACCATCCTAACAAAAAAAAAAAAAAAGAAGAAGAAGAAGAAGAAAGTATAAAGCTATCTTCAGGTTACCTGTATAATGTGTGAAAAAAATAAATTTCCTGTTATGTGTATGCAAATACTCTCAAATCCAAAAATCTTCAAAACATTTCTGGTCCCAAGCATAATCAAGATGTAAAATTATTTTCATGCTAAGACTCCTAGAACATGGTTTCTGTTGTGATTTTGGTTAAATCTGTCGTCTGAGGTAACTCTGAAGCTAAGGAAGCTCAGAGACATGGAAGAACTTTTCTCCCACTTCCATATACAACTAGCTGGAGCTTTCAAGATTGAAAGCACAGTTGTGGGGTGCACCTTAATGGCTACACCAGGAGTGTCCAGGTCAAATTGCAATAAGAAGTTCAAAAATCAAGAAAGGGGCCAAAGGAAAAAAGCTCAATCAGGGAAACAACACATGAATTTATATAAAAGTACTTATTTTAATCACTTTTAGGCATAATCAGAGACAATAACTTATAATGATTAAACAGGTACTCTAGGTCCTTAGCACCCTGGAGAGTAATGATCATGAAGGGGAAATACAAGCAGGGTGGCATTTCATTTCAATGGGAAATCAGAGGCTGTATTTGTGTGAGTCCCATTGATATTGATAATCAAATTTTGTCAAATTGGAGAACTGTAAATCAGCTTTAGAAAATCAGTTATGCAAACCTAAACAGTGATCCATATCCCATTGTGGTTGGAAACAACCTTTTCCATGAATGCTTCTTCTCAGAAGAAAAGCAATCACTTTATGCATGGAACATTCTGTTTTTTTAAAAGAAAAATGAACCTCATAAAAGCTCTCCTAGAAACCATCAGGAGTGCCTGCTTATTCTCTGCATAAACATTCTGATTTCCAAGTATTCACAGCCACCACCTTTGCTTAGAAGCACCCCTACACATTTCCCCAGGCTGCACTCAAAGCCAAATTTCCCTGACAAGCTTACCACTCTTACTTATCATTGTGCTGATGTCCAGTGTCAGAACATTGTGGATTGTGCTGGAAACACTGTGTAATTGCAAGGGCCTTCTGTGTTCAAAGTTACCTCACCTATTTCATCACTATGCTTTACTAACTGGGAAAAAGAAACCTAAGATATAAGACATCAGTGGGAAATTGGCACCATGGACGCTGGAAGCCAATGACACGATATTAAACTTCAAGATGAAAGAAGGATCACGATGGCAAAATTCACTCACTTACACTTTCAAAGGTCAAATAGGTAACATTACGGAAACTAGAGTGATTTTTCAAGTGATCTGTACACACTTCAGGTGTTTAGAAATGAATGTTGTAATTTAATCATTTTGGAGACTATAAATTCTCAGTTATCATTGCTCTCTGTCTTCTCCTTTTTTACCTGAGGTTCTGCTCAACGCAGAGGTTACAATAGGTTTATGGCTAAAGTGTACCCTCAAAGTGCTGCTTCTGTGTTTTTATCTTAATAAACATTTTAAACACAATTTCTAATGAATGCAAATTAAAATTTGAAGAAAATGTGTTTTAATGCAAATACATTCCTCTATTTGAAAATAGTACCTTTACAAATTCCAATAAATTGGATTTTCCTCATGTTTTAATTGGTGCATTATAATTACACATAATAGTGGGCTTTGTTGTTATGTATTCATTCATACACACAACAATGGCAATATAATTTCTATCAATTACTGTTTTATTGGTAGAAGGATCAAGTGTTGAAAGAAAAAACAAACAGGAATGGCATTAAACAGTTGAACGATCTATTTTGTATCAAGTGAAATTGTTGAAATCTCATGTCTGCACTTTCAAACTCCTAAAATCAATGTTTTTTTTTTTCCATGTAGACCTGCAGAGACTCATTATAAACATTAGGGGAAAGGAAAAACACTAAGAACTATACAGGTATGCAAATCCTATAATTTTAGTCTTTTTTAAGCAGATAATAATATTTATACTCTTAAAACATTGCATAATTAGTAATAGAAAAAAATATTTTTCCTTAGTTAAAATTTTTTTTGAAATCAAGAAATTTGTTTTCTCAAATCAGTAAAAATAACTTGTATTTCATAATTAAAGGTACAGAATTTATTTTCATGTGGCTCCATCACAGTGCACCTTGGTCCACTCTCAGGTCATCAATTTTGGTGCACTAGATTTAAGGAAACTAGGGATTCTAGTATTTAAGAGATCTTAATAGCCTGGGATGGTCCACTTAATGATTTCTTCCAATAATAATATATAACATCAAAATATCATTTTAAAATAGGCTCCCATTTCTGTTTGCCCGAGTTTCAATTTTGAGGAATAAGGTTTGCGCTCACCAACTGTGTTGGAGAGATGATAATTAGGTCAAGGTCAATTGACCTAATGGGTTAGAGAAAAGAGAAAGTCAAGCTAAGGGTTGAGTCTGTGCAAGAACCAACAACTTTTTCTTAAAGAAAAACTCTGTTGGCAGTCACAGCCTACGTGCAGGTGTGTCCTGGTGCCAGCGCCCTAGTCTATGCTATGAGCTACTGCAAAACAAAAGTGATGGCTTTGTGGATTCTACTGGAAATGGTGGAAACCAGCCCAAGTTTGGCCTCAAATGTTTTGGGGGTCATTATGGTCATTTTTGAATATACAAACTATATACTCTTACATTTATAATTCTAAATCTGTACCTACTAAAGCTATGGGCTTCAGGAAAGAGAGAATTGTGGCCTGTTGTGAAGGCAAATGGTTTTTCTTCTGGACACAAAGCAATATTTTGGCTGCACAGCTTAATTAAGAAATGAAATGAAGAGCAGTGACAACAGCAGCTGCAACAAGAATGCCAGAGGCACAGAAGGACTAGGACAAAGCAGTTTAGATAGGGGTCTGCTGACCGCCTGTTTTTACAAATAAACTTTGAAAAATTGTATTTTGATATACATCACATATAATTTGTCAATTTAATAATTTTATGCATGTAATTCAGTGGCACTAAGTACATTTGTGGTACTGTGCAACTGGCATTATTTATTTTCAGATTTTCGCATCATTCCAAACTGAAACTCTACACCCATTAAATAGGAGTTCTCCACTGTCTCCAGCCCCTGCCAACCACCAATTCCACTTTCTCTTTTGTATGAATTTACAGATTCTAGATGCCTTATATAAATGGAATTATAACATTTGTCCTTCTGTGTCCAGCTTATTTAACTTAGTGTAATGTTGCAAGATTCATCTTTGTTGAAATGTGGCTAAATAAATTTTTTTAATCTTTTTTTTTTGTGAGAGAGAGAGAGTTTTTTTTTAATATTTATTTTTTCGCTTTTTTCGGCGGACATAGCATCTTTGTTTGTATGTGGTGCTGAGGATCGACCCGAGGCCGCACGCATGCCAGGCGAGCACGCTACCGCTTGAGCCACATCCCCAGCCCAAAAATAAAGTTTTATTGGAACAGAACAAGACACATTCATTTAAAATTACCCAGCAGTCACGTGGTGGCACATGCCCATCCCAGCAGCTTGGGAGGCTGAGGCAGGAGGATTGCAAGTTCAAAGCCAGCCTCAGCAAAAGCAAGGGGCTAAACTCAGTGAGACCCTGTCTCTAAACAAAATACAAAATAGGGCTGGGGATGCGGCTCAGTTGTTGAGTGCCCCTGAGTTCAATCCCTGGTACCAAAAATAAATACAATACAATACAATACAATACAATACAATAATATTATCCGTCCTTGTCCTTACTTTTCATTACAAAGGTACAGTTGAGTGGTTATGATAGACTTTAAGGCTGGCAAAGCCTGACATATATACTGTCTGACCCTTTACAGAAAAAACCCTTAAGTGCCTGGTTTAGATTAAAGAACCATAAAACATCTCCTTTTTTTTTTAAAGCTCCTTTAAATTGTTACATGTCTACGACAATTTTGATTATTTCATGGCCTGATAAATAGGATTAATAAACTGTTTATCTCACTGTTATCATTAATAAACAGTCCTAAATACCAAGATTGGAAATTATTTCCTCAGGCATTGTTACAGTAAAAGAGGGCTCATTCTCACATTTTACTGATACACACTTTACACAATGAGTATGTGTGAGATCCGATGAATGAATCTTGAAAGTTTTCCAGCATAATGGATAGTTGTAGATTCTGAAATGTCTGATTTTCCTTGCCTTTGTTATCTTTGTTGTGAAAGTGTAAAAAGAGTACAAAACTTATACAATATGAATGGTAAAAGCATATGTTTTTGTTTAGGTCTAAAAAACATGATCTACTTAAATAATTTGGTACAGTTCAATATTTTCTTTTAATATATTAAAGATGTTTAGGACTCTCCTGTTTAATGCTACTAAGTTATAGGTTGAGAAGTACAGACTAGTTTGAGAACAAATTTTTTTTCTGTTATCAAAGCAACCAGGAAGGAAATTTATATTGTAGCTGTAAAATGCAGATGGAATGGTTGATAATATTATTTCCCATGAGTTCAAGTTTCCATGATTTGGCCTGTGAATAAAATATCTTGTACTTGGGCAAACATTCCAGATAAGACAGCACCCAGTTTTATGGTATAGGATGAAAAAGAAAAGGTCTGAGGGACGCTTTATGGAAACTGTCAAGGTAATAATAACAAAACTGTAACAGTAAACATTCATGTGGCCTAGAATTTGTGCCAGGCATTGTTCCAAGGACATTGTCCCAAGGACATTGTCTACATCATCCCATTTGATGCTTATGGCAAATTCATGAACTAGAAAGTATTATTATTACCCCTGTTTTATGGATAAGATGTTTGAGATATAGACATGGATATTCCTGATTTCATTCTTAGGCTGGGTTTCTTTCTATTGGATTTACTTTCTCCATGTACAGCTCACAGGACACAGTTAATCTAGGAAAGAGCACATAAAGGCAAAAGGTCCTGACTCCAGAGGGGTCAGTGACCCTCTCTCTTGATCAGTGCCCCTGATCCTATGTCAGTTTGTCTGGGATATCTCCATCCACCTTACAAGATGTCCTCCTGGGGGCTATTCCGGTTTCCCATCCTGCCTCACCCCTTGCCATGCATCCTCCCCTGCTCATCTGCACATATACTTAAATGCAGTCATATTAAACAGCTTGGAGTTCTTGAAATTTATCTTTCCTACATAATTTAAAATCCATCTTTCCCCAGCTGTGCATGTATCCTTGAGCAGATTACTCAACCTTTTTCTTTTTTAAAACTTAAAAATTGTTCTTAAAAGCACATAATATAAAACCTACCATTAGTAACATTTAGTACATTCACAATGTTGTGTACCCATAATCTCTATGTGGTTCCAGAACATTTAAAATCAATGTACCCATTAGGGAAACCTCTTACTTAATAAATAGTCACTTTTTATTGCCCTTCCTGCCAATCCTTGGCAACCAATAATCTGCTGTTTCTATAAAATTTGTCAATTCTGAATATTTCTTATGTATAGCCTATGAGCCAGCTTTCCATTACTATAACAAATACCTGAGGTAATCAACATAAAAAGAGAAAAGGTTAATTTTGGCTCACAGTTTTAGAGGTTTCTGACCATGGTCAGTTGGCCTCATTGCTTTTGGGCCTATGATGAAGTGACACATCATGGTGGGAGCGCCTGGAAGAGGAAGCTGCTTCCTTCATGGCCACCAGGAAGCAGAGTTAGAGGAAGAGGTGAGACCAAGGTCCTAATATCTTTCAAGGGCACACTCCAAATAATCAAACTTCCTTCCACTACACCTTGTTTCCTAAAAGGTTCTTCTACCTCCAAATGGCACCCTAGGCTGGGAACCAAGTCTTTAATGCATGGGCCTTTCGGGGGATATTCAAAATCTAAATCATAGCATATGGTGTCATATAACATATAGTCTTCTTCATGTGGCTTTTTTCACTTAGAAAAATGTTCTTGAGAATCATTCATGTTATAGCATGTGTTAGTACTTCTTATGATAATATTCAACATATGGACATGTCATATTTTATTTAGCCATTCATTCATTGATGGACATTCGGCATATTTCTACGTTTTGGCTATTGTAAATGGTGATGCTATTAATACTCTCTGCAAGTTTGATTTGAATGCCTGTTTTGAATTCTTTTGGGTATGCACCCAAGAGTGGAACTGATGAGTCATGTAGTAATTCTGTGCTTAACTTATTGAGGAACTGCCAAACTGTTTTCTACAGTGGCTGCAGCATTTAATGTTCCTCTGACAATGTATGAGCGTTCCAATTTCTCCGTATCCTTGCCTAAACTTATCATTTTACATTTTAAAAAGTACATTTATCCTAGAGCATGTGAAGTGGTGGCTTACTGTGTTTACTGAAGCATTTTAAACCTTTGAATCTATACTTGTAATGGTGAGGCAAATAATGACACTTAATTCATAGGACTGTATAAGATTTAGTGAAATTGTGCATGCCAGGGACTGGCCAGAGTGCTCAGTACACATAAGGTCTTCTCTTCTTCCTCCTATTGACCCTGGGCCTAGGTTATCTCTGTTGAAAAAGACAATATTCAGGGATGAGATGCTTAGGCTTGGAGCCTGACTCTGCATTTACCGGCTGTGTGACCTCAAGCAAAGCTATTTAATCTCTGTGTGTCCTAGTTTCCTTGTTTACGGTAGGTTTTAAGAGTACCTACATCACAGGTCATTTTGAAGATAAGCACAAGTCACCATGTGTGAGGAGCAGTACCTGGCCCACAGGAGGCACTGTAGTGTTAACTATTATTGTCTCCTCCTTCCTCTTCCCAGGATAACTTCTGCTCAGCTTTTGGATTTCAGCTTTGCTCTTTTCCCTCTAGCAATGTGTCCTTATTCAGCACCCTAACTCCCAGCCCTGATGCAAGGTTGCATTAGATGCCCTTCTATTTACTTCCTGAGTTTATTACTTCTGTGGCACTTAACAGATTGCTGCCTGTGTTGTATTTTGTATTTTTGTACCTTTGTTTGCTTAATATTAAGCTGAGTGCCAGGCCTATTGTGCTGTCAATTATTAGTCATTAAATAAATAAAAGGGTGAACATGAATAAATTAACTAACATGGTATTTGGTGGGTATATTCATCCACAAAAACCAAATACTCTCAGGTATAATGTTGGAATTAAACATGCATTCAGAATGGTTGGATGTTATATGCTTCGTTTTTGTAGTACTGGGGATTGAACCTAGGGCTTTGGGCATGCTAGGAAAATGCTTTGCCACTAAGCTGATACTGTGATACTGTGATCAAAATACTGGTTACAAGGTCCATTTGTGTGGAAAACATTAGGAAAAAATTGCAAACCAACTAAACAGCTGTACATCTACAAAAAAACAAAAACAAAAACAAAAAACTCATACTTATTTTAAAAGGACCGTTGAGATATTAAATATGTAAAACTTCTGAGAAATAGGAAAAGTACAGAGATAATTCTCACAGTATAATCATTATCTTCATTCAAGGGACAAAGTACAACAGAGGAGGGGAAAAAGAAAGATTTTGTTGTGGGAAAAAATCCATACATAGTATTATCTTTGATCAGGTAGGTGAGGATGTATATTTCAGGATGTAAAGTATGGAAACTTTGCAATGATATGGGTTGAGTATCCCTATCCAAAATGTTTTGGAACAGAAGTGTTTCAGATTTTATATTTTTTTGATTTTGGAATATGTATATATACCTAATTAGATATTTTGGGGATGGCACCCAAGTCATAACATGAAATTTATTTATGTCTCATATATACCTTATACATGTAGCCTGAAGATAATTTTATCCAGCATTTTAAATAATTTTGTCCATGAAACAAAGTATCATGGTGTGGAATTTTCCACTTGTGTTATCATGTTGGTGCTCAAATGCTTTGGGATTTTGGAGCATCTTGGATTTTCAAATTAGAGGCACATAACTTGTATTGACAACTTAGCTGCAGCTAGAGAAAATCAAATTATTAAAGAGAGTACCTTTAAAAAATTTTAGCCAGATGTGGTGGCTAATGCCTTTAATCCCAGCAGCTCGGGAGGCTGAGGCAAGAGGATCTCAGATTCAAAACCAGCCTCAGCAATTTAGCAAGGCTCTAAGCAACTCAAGGAGACCCTATCTTTAAATAAAATATTTAAAAAAGATCTGGGTATGTGGCTCAGTGGTTAAGTACCCCTGCATTCATTCAATTCAAATTAAAAGTAGCTTCAAATTACAAAAGTACCTAATGATGCCCACACCTATAGTCCCACTGACTTGGGAGACTGAGGGAGGAGGATCACAAGTTTGAAGCCAGCATGGATAACTTAGCAAAACCATGTCTCAAAATGAAAAATTAAAAAGGACTGGGAATGTAGCTCATTGATATAGCACCCCTGGGTTCAATCCCCCCCACAAAAAAAGTATAAACTGAAATCTAGATATTTAAGTTTATAGATTTCAGTGTTCTTAAAATTACACAGTTGAATTGCCAAACCATTTAGTGAGTAGCTTAGATTAAAATAACAACATAACTTCTGTCTTTATTTTACTTAATTAATGTTATGCTTATTGCAGGCACATAAAATGTACATTTTATGATCTCTTTGGTGATTATACAGTTTTGGTTAGATATATGACCTTTGTTTTCTAACACTTACCAATGGTACTTTTCAACTATGGTGACTGCTGTTTGGGAATCCAACTAGGAAATCATTGAGCAAATATTAAGTGTCTGTTTTGCATGATCCTATAAGTGAACACACATTTTTGATACAAGAGCAAACATAACTAGAACTCTAGTGACATCAGAATATCAGAAACTAAATATTATCAGGGTTCCACTACTAGGCCCCAAAGTCCTCAGACAATCTTTGTTTTTCTTTAAAGTAAATTTTATGGCCAGTACCTGGGCACATGACAATAATCCCAGCTACTCAGGAGTCTGAGATGGTAGAATAGCAAGTTCAAGGCCAGCCTCAGCAACTTAGCAAGTCCCTAAGCAACTTCGTGAAATTCTGTCTCACAATGAAGAATAAAAAAGTCTGAGAATGTAGCTCAGGGTTGAAACATCCCTAAGTTCCATACCCCGTACCACCAATAAGTAAATAAATAAATTCATTTTATGGTATGTAGAGAGGCTTCTGGATTGTGTAGAATCTCCTAGTCTTCAAGTTACAAAAGTATCTAATGATGCTATAAATAGTTCAGAGCAAATTAAAATAAATTAGAGAAAAGTTTTTAAGTATCTGTTGCTTATTGTTTTGGGTATTGTTGAGGACATTGTTGAGGATTATTGTTTCCCTAAAGAAGTCTTCATTCTAATTGGGTATAAAACTTATACATAAAAAGAGACACATTACACAATTAATAAAGTACATGTTGGTGTTTTGTGGATTTTGCAGATTGCATATAATAGTAAGAGAAGGAGGGAGGAGTAAAGAATGATGAGAGAAAAAAAATTAAGATTTTTTTTTTTTATCTTTATCAAGGCCTGTTATTGGAATAAGTCACCCTGGTTAAGGGATTGTAGGAAGAAGACATTCCCCTGACAGGTATATACAGAATATTTGTTTCCCAGTCAGGGAAACAAATAGTGCCAGTGATCAGGTTCAACATCAGTGCATTGTCTAGGAAAGGCTTTGGGCAAAACCAAAGTGTGTGTGTGTATTTAAAACGTAGAGTTTGTGAGTTTTTCATTGGGATAATTGGGAACATCTTCATGCTGATATTAATGAGGCAAATATTTCTCGATTCAAATCACACAGCATTGAAGGGACTTCTGTTTGGCAGGGGTACATACAGCCCAGCAGATAACAGGGTAGTTTGATTGACAGTGTATAAGAGAGAAAGTCAAGATGGTGTAGGAGGGTATGCAGTATGAACTGTAGAAATCACGAACGCCAGAGAGCATTGAGGGTAAATGATGGTAAGGAGGACAGGATGTGGCCCAAAGTGTGTTCATCTGTCAACAGAGGCCAGATCAGCTAGAAAAGTGGTAAAAATAGGGCATAGTCTTTCAAAAAGTGATTAATGCAGGCAGACAGAAAGTTTCAAGGGCAGAGCCACTACATTTAAAAAGAAAACCATTTGGGCTTGGATGATAGAATGGGTCCTGGGCATTGGGAGGAATTCCCAAGGGTGCTCAAGTTTCAGGGCTGGTAGAGTCATCAGTGGACCAGACTGAGGGGTGCAGTGTAGAGGAATGAGAGGTGTGTGAAGCTGTGACAAAAAGGTCCAGGAAAGGAAATGCCCAAAAAAGCAGGCAAATGAGATTTCATGTTTAGACATTATCCGAGCACATAGTATATACCACCACGTAGCTAGACCCTGGCACTGGAGAATCTGTATGTTGAGAAGTCCTAGGTGAAGGCTGACAGAGAAACCAAGGGCAGCCTGAAGAGGAACAGCTTATATTCCATGGGATATTGTAATGGTAGGAAGTAATCTGTTTGGGGATACCTATTTGTGAATTTAATTGGTTTGTAAATCAATTACCCATTATAACCTTTCACTTTACATTTCTGGTCTTCATCAAGCAATAATTTTCTCTTCTATAAAATGAGAGTAGCAATATGCAACTGAAGTTATGTACCTTCAGTTGGTGATATATATTTATGATAATTTACACCAAGCATCTAGGGTAGTGTCTGATACCAATTTGGTATTCAATAAGGGTTGTTGATTTCACAAGTGTTTATTTTATTTTTTCCCTGTGATACCAGGGATTGAACCCAGAGGTACATTACTGCTGAGCCACATCTCCAGTGTTTTTTGTTTTTTATTTTAGACAAAGTCTCACTAGACAGAGCCTTTATGATCTTCTATTTATGATCTTATTGCCTCAGCTTCTTGAGTGGCTGGGATTACAGGTGTGGGCTACTGCACCTGTCCCATTTTCAGAAGTCTTTTAAAAGACTTCTCTCTTAGTCTGTTTTCTATTGCTATAACAAAATACATGAGACTTGGTAATTTATAAGGAAGAAAGTTTATTCTAGCTCATGGTTTGAGAGACTGGGAAGTTTAATGGCGTGGTGCCAGCATCAGATCAGGTCCTGGTGAGGGCTTCCTGCTGCTTTGACTTGTTGCAGAGAGTGGAAGGGCAAGTATCTGATGCAAAGAGACAAAGCATGAGGGGAGCAGCCCTCATTTAATAACTCACTCTCATAGTAACTAATCCAGTCCCTTGTGAGTAAGAGCTCACTCATGACTATAAGAATTAACCTGGTCTCCCAAAGAAGGCATTAACCCTTCTTTGTCACCTAATCACCTCTCTCTCTCTCTCTTCCTTTTTTTTTTTTTTTTTTATATATTGGGGATTTAACCCTGGGGCACTTTACCACTGCCATATCCCAGCATTTTTATTTTTTATTTTGAGACAGGGTCTCTCTAAATTGCTTAGGACCTCACTAAATTGTTGAGACTGGCCTCAAATTTTCGATATTCCTGCCTCAGCCTCCTGAGTTACTGGGATTACAGGCATGTGCCACTGTGCCCAGCTCTCATTACTTCTTAAAGATTTACTCCCAACACTGCCCCCACAATGGTGATCGGATTTCAGCATGAGTTTTGGAAGACACAAATCACAATCAAGCCATAGCCACTTCCATTACTACAAAGCTCATTACCTGAGTCTGAATGGGCTACTTTCTCTCTTTCTAGGAAACAATAGGGGAAAAAAATTGTCATTCTTCATATTTGCTTCTCCCCTGGGTATAGCTGATATTGTCAAGACAATTTGTCATGAGCCTATTTTATGGTTCTTATAGTGACTTCTATCTTTTTCCTTACCACAGTGGCACTGAGGAAGGCTGAATTTTCTCAAATTTTATGTTGCAGGAATGGTTGGGCTATTTCTACCAGGCTGGTAAGAGCTAATGTTTCTCGATCCACTTTGCTAAGAACAATAGACAAGTAATATTGCTCCACCAAGGAGCATTTAAACACTTCCTTTAGGTGCACCTTGGATGTAAAGTACGGAGGTAGTAACAAAAAGTGTCTAGAAATGACATCTTAAAACTTTCTCTCCTGTTCAAGGAGACCTTCTGACAATAAGAAATCTCATCCCAGCTGTTCAGGAGGCTGAAGAAGCAGGAGGATCATGAGTCTAAGGCCAAACTTGGCAACTTAGCAAGACCTTATCTTAAGAGACCAAGGCGGGGGCGGGCGGGGAAAGAAAAAGAAATAAGTCTCAGTCATTTAATGCTAAAATTTCAATCTACTAGTGAAAATAATATAGGTCGAATATCTTCATTTAACTGTCTCTTCTTTGATCAAAAATTTCACTTCCTATATGGTGACTTATAGCAGAATTTATGATTATGTGAATCTCTCTCTCTCTCTCTCTCTTTCTTTCTTTTTTTTTTTTGGCTTCAAGAAAAGGACTGCCTTTTATCCTGGTCATATTTTATTGTCCTCTTCTTTGGTGATTGAATGATGATAAGTGTTTAGAGACAGTGGTTATTTTGAGCACCTCATGCAGATTGTAATAATTCACTTTTGAAGTGTTTAGAAAAGGCAGCTGATAAATCATGAAATTCTCTCCCCCCTGGGATTAGCTCCTGAAACCCACGAGGGAACAGAGAAGATTACTTTCTGATATCTTTTGGAATTATGTAGCATGCTAAGGTGCTGCTCCTGAGGGGAGGAAAACAAACAAGGCTCACCCTCTTTTGTGAGGAAAAGAGCAGACTTCAATCTAGGGAAGAAAACACTTTGATTTACAACAGTATGCACATCTATATATTTCTAATTTCATAACATACATACCCCGTTGCCTGACATTGAAGGAGTTTCTCTAGGAGTCAATTTATGGTCCTTCACGGTCCCCAATAACTTCACTTTGCTTCGAGCCATCCCACAGAAGTGCACAAAATGGATTTGATGCCGAGTAACCCAGATACTTTAGCCTTCTGGAAGAGCTGCGGAAATGTCTCCACGTTAAGGCTGAGGCTCTTGTAACGGTGGTTAATGACTGTATGCGGTAACCAGATGTGGCCTGGGGTTACTGTGCTCTGAGATCAAGAAGGAAACCATCACTCATCTGATATGGTCTTGTGCTGAAGAGCACGTTAGCACTGACGAATGGCAAAGTATGCACAAACCAGAGTGAGTTGCATGAAAATTAAGTGATCACTTCCTCTGACACGTGGTCTTCCTGCAAAGTTGAACGTAGAGCTTGGCAAACACTGAAAATGAGGATCTGCTGATTGATGCCTTTCCAAATGGAGAAATGTCACTGTGCAAACCCCATAAAGTCAGTTTGTTTTGCTAACTACACTTGAGCATGGTCCATTTGGTCACCTGCATTTAAATTCTAGGTACAATGACTCTTTGTTCTTAATACTTTCTAATTCATTCATCCATGTGGGTAGGATACAAGTAACATGTAAAAAAAATCCACCAGGCACTTTGCATGGGGTATATATGAATCAGATACAGAGTCTGACCTTAAGGAGTTGGGGAGAGATTTAAGCAAAAACTAAAAAACCTATATACCTAAACTGTAATATAAGAGAATATGTGATAAAAGCTTCTTTGGTTGAGGAGCTTGTTCCTGGCCATGGTGCTGGCAGGAAAGCTTACAGAAAGCTGGTGGCAGAGATAGAGACCTTACAGCAAATGTATGACTCTGAGAATCAGAGATGATTGAGTTAGAAAAAGCAACATGAATAAGCATATGGAGGTAGGTTTCCACAGTGCATTTGGGGAGACAAGCAAGTCACCCAGCTTGACCAGAAAATGTAAAATTTGTATAAATTGAAAAGTTAGATTGGCCCAGAATGGGAGGGTCCCAACAGCGGGAGGTTATTTATTTATTTATTGGACAATGGAGAGATGTTTATATTTTAAAAGTGGAAAGTAACATGATTAAAGAAATGCATTAGGAAGATTAACCTGGTAGGGCAAGTTACATTTCTCTCTTTTTAAAATGAACATGCTTAAGGAGGCCCTGAGAAATTACTCGCTATTGTTTTATTTTTTTATTGCTTTTTTTTTTTTTTTTTTTTGAGATGGCTTTTTTATGTTGCTCAGTTTGTCTCAAACTCAGTGGCTCAAGAGATCCTCCTGCCTCAGTCTCTGGTGCAGCTGGGATCACAGGTGTGGGCACCACCGTGCCTGGCTGCCTTCATGCTCTTTTTTGTTGTTGTTGTTTTGTTTTTACTTTAATAAATTAGAGTTGACTATACTATTCATAAGTAGCAATTTATGTACTCCACTCATATTTTCCATTTTTTAATGATTTAATGAGGTTTTCTTTCATTTTTAGAGTCTGCCCTCCTTTCTTATTCTTAGAATATGAGTGAGTCTGGAAATCTTTTGAGTTGAATACCATACATTACTACTCGTTGACTCAGAGGAGCACCAAATATAAAATATCAAGTAATTTTCAAACTTCTGCAATAGCCCTTGGAGACCTGGTTATCATATTCTTCTAACCCTTCTAATCCTAAAGGATAGTGAGTGAAGTGACTTTCCTGTCAAAGCTCTTGGGGTCAGCTCTTTTGCTGAGAACAGAAGACCTAGTCCACCTTGTACATGGTCACCTGTCTTGACCACTGCATGGACTATGGCTTCTACTGTGGCTAGGTGTATGGTAAGAACACTTATCTCCTCCAAAAGGTTGGTTTCTAGGGATTGACATGTACCACAACTCCTAGAGATTGGCTGATCCCACACCTTTTCATACCCCTCTCTATCTGTCCCTCCTACTAAAAGGACTGGAAAGCTAAAAACCACGTTTCCCATATTCCCTTCCTAAGTTCCTATTTGTGATCTAGATTCTGTCAGGGAGAAACCTGAAAGTGGCAAAGAGCAATATGAGCACAGAGCCACATACAAGGAACAGCCCTTCCTGCAGGCATGATGGCAGAGAGTGTGGTTCTTTTGGGATAACTGCAGTGAAGAGTCTCCCCTTCAGTTCCCAGCCTCGCAGATGCTAAGCATCTGTGTGTTTTGCTAGACCAGAGTGGTTAGATGGTACATCATTTCTTCTGGAATTCTCTTGCATTGTCACTGGCTCGGTGGCATCCATACTTAATTTTCTTATTCCAAGTTTTGCTCATGACCTAATGTCCTGTAATGGATCTTTTTTCTGCTTATAATAGCTAGAGTGCATCCTGTTGTCTGCAACTAAGAATGCTGATTGATAAGAGCATGAACTCTAGCTGACCACAAAGCTTTTCCATGGGAGCAGAATGGCTCAGCAAACCAGGGAATGGGTTGATGCTGTGTGGTATACTTGCTGTTTTCCAAAAGTTAATTTGCTTTTTTCTGCCTCATGGGTGAGAAGGAATGAGTACAGGATGGCTGTTTGCTGACACTCATAGGATTACAAGAAACACCTATGGCAAAAACACCTGGTAACAGTAACAGTAGGGGACAGATATGGTAAACATTGATGTGTGGCAGTGGCAACCAGGATGTGAGGAGAACCTAAGAACAGGAAATGGAGTCAGGTTGACCTCAGAAGAGTGGCACTCCTGACCACATCTTAGCAGAAGGGTTTGAAGAGTTTCACCTTGGGGTCCTGCTGTTTCTGTGATGGAGGTACTCTTTTGGTATCAGCTTCTTGTCCTCTTGTAGACTTGCATACTCATCCTTGATTGCTCGTATTTCTGCTTCCTCATAATTTGGGCATTTCATAATCATTCATGGCCATGACCCTACCTGGGGAAGTATACTTTTCCTGCTTTAACACCTCTGCTACGTGCTAAATTCTCTCTGAGGTTTTCAAACAAAATTCTTAGAATAAGAGTCTAAGTAACCAAACATGTTGCTTTATGCCAAGAATGAGGTCATTGCTTAGACTGGTCACATTAGCTAAGTTCGAGAGGGATGTACAGCAGAGATGGCAAACTATCCAGCAAGATTCCTGTTCCCTTTCCATGACATAGTTGTCACTGAAAAATCCCTGTATCTTCTCTTCTCTAGTGAGGCCCCATTACCAGTTTTGCTGATGGAACATGAGCACAAATTTGTGTCACTTCTAAGTCAAGGCAATTAAGCAGTGGGTATGTCTTCTAAACTCTTGGTCCCTTATGTAGACAATAAAGAGGCCCTGGTATGTGATGGAGACATAAGATCTAAAAGCCTGGGCCACTGAATCCCAGTGGTAAGGACTGCTACCAATATGCCTGGAACACCTACAACAGATTATCAATACCTGATCTCACATTTCTATTATTTAGCTACTGAACATCTAGGGTTTATTTGCTATCACACCTACCATTATTTTGACCTCATGTAGTTTTTGGAAAGGTTTTGTAGAGTTGCTTTAACAAAGTACCCCAAACTGGGTGGCTTCAAACAAAAGAAAGTTGTTCTTTCACAGCTCCAGAGGCCAGAGTGCCAAAATCAAGGTGTCCGCAGACCACACTCCACTGAGGTTCTAGAGAACACTTCCTTGCCTCTTCTGCCCTTTGGTGTCCAGTGGCCATCCTGTGATTTCCTTGGTTTGAGGCTGCATCACTTCATCTTTGTTTCTGTTACCATTGTGACCTTCTAGTCTCTTCTTCTGTCTAAAAATCTCTCAGCTTTCTCTCTGTAAAGATATCAGTCAATGCATCTAGGACCATCTATCCAGTAGGACCTCATTTGAACAAATCACACCTGCAAAAACCCTGTTTCTGCAAGGTCACATTCTGAGATTCAAGAGGATATGAATTTGTGTGGGAGGCACTTAGTTTCCATTCACTATAGTCACCTAACATAAAGTGTGGCTCTGTAGAGGGTCCGTTAGCAGAGAGGCATGTTAAGTTTCATGATGAACACATTGAACAAAATTGCAAAATAAAAAATGTTACTAATCTAACATGTTGCAGAAAAAAAGGAATAATACAAGAATTAGGTTTCAAGAGGTAATACACAATCCTTTGGGTTCCATAGCTCTGTTTTATGGACTGGCATGGTGCACTTGGAAGTTACAGGAGAAAGATCCTTGCTTGGAACTCACATAAACATAGCTCTGATTCATTCATTTGTTCCAAAAGATATAAGCAGGTGTAATTTCTCCCTTTAATCAAACTTACAGTTTAGCAGGGAATTTTAATAAAAAAGCATTGATTATCCAAATAACAATGCAAGTTGGCCTGTGCTAGATGCTTGAAAGGAAAACACAGATGCAAGACGAGTAGAGGCCTAACCAGACCCTCCGGGGGAAATAACACTTAAACCAAAACCTCAAGAGAGGTTTGCCATGTATGGTTGTGCAGCTTGGGTGCTACACAGCCCCAGGGGCACATTTTACATTGTAATCCATGTGACTGGTGCTCCAAAGACTTCTGCAGAATACAATCTATAAAAGCTGAACATAAATCTAGAAAACTGCTTCATAATGGGTAGTAATTAGATGAAGAATATTAAGCAGATGTGTGGAGGGATGGTGCTGGTAATAGTGTGAAGAAGGAGATAGACATTTTAGGTCGAGGGAACAGCATAAGATCTGGGGTGGAAAGTTACTCTGCCCTCCTTGCTACCGGACATGTGAAAATTATCTAAATGTTCAGAACCCCAGCGGTTGTGCTAGCAAAGCTGAAGATAACAGTGCTTAACTTGCAAAGTATTGTGTGCCCTGAGAATATCTGAGGAAGCCCCAGGTCAGCACACAGTTTTTAATGGATATAGAGTTTCTATTGGGGATGATGAAAACACTCTCTGTGTTTCCTTCTTCTTTGATTTCCTAGAAGCAAGGTGAAGTGGGAGGTCACCAGTGTGACATTTAAGAAATGGCAACTACTTAATTCAACCTCCACCACCAACACTTGAGGTCCTGGCTCAACAATTGCTAAGTGAAGTTTGCTCTGCAGGCAGCCTGTGTAAGAAGGAGCCATGTCAAAACACAATCACAAGGTCTTCTGGGCTTGCCATGACCAAAAACAGAACTGAAACGATGACTCTGTCCTTCCACCCAGTTCACCGCCTGCTCCTCTCGCCCTCACTCTGCTTGTCTTGTCTCTTGCCCCAGGACACTTGGCTCTTTCAAACGGTAGGTTATGCTGTTCTTTCCCTATGAGCCCACTTATTTTTTTCAACATTTAAATTTTATGCTATTGTGGTAAAATGTATATAACATGAAGTTTACCACTCAGACCATTTTAAACATATGACTCAGAGCCTCTAATTACATCCACAATACTGTGAAACCATCACCACTATTCATTTCCAGAATGTTTTCATTATCTACAAGAGAAACTCTATATCCATTAAAAAAGAATACCCCATTTCCCTCCCCTCTACACCCTGTAACCTCTATTCTACTTACCATTGCTATAAATTTGCCTGCACTAGGTACCTTTGTAAGTGGAGTCATGGGCTCACGCCCTCAGGATGCATCCATGTTGTGTCATGTGTTAGAGTTTTCTCCCTTTTATGGCTGAATAATATTCCCTTCATATATATGTATCATATTTTGCTTATCTCTTCTCTGCAATTGGCTTATTGTATAGTTATTGTCTCCCCCATTTCCACTAGACCAGGCATACTGTGTTGACAGATATCACAGGCAGCATTTCTAAAATGGCCCTTACAAAAGTTCCACCCCAGGCCCTGGGATGTGAGAATGTGATGATACCACTCCTGAGAATATGTATTGTTATACAGGGAGTTGATCTGTATAATAGGACAAGAGATGGGCCCGCTAGGTTCACACAAACTTTTACAGTTTTCTCTGGGGGCAGAAGAGGCGGTGAGACTTGAAGCATGAGAGGGATTTGGCACACTGATGGAGGGGCCCATATGAAGAAGAATGTGGATGGCCTTCAGGAGGTAAGAGTGGCCCTGGAAAACATATAGCAAAGACATGGGGACCTCAGTCCTATAATGGCCAGAGACTGGATTCCATGATGATCTGAATGAGTTTGGAAATGGATTTGTTCTTAAAGCCTATATCTAAGTTCCCAGGCTGGCTGACACCTGGATTTTGGCCACTGGAGACCCTAAGCCAAGATCCCGGCTATGCTATGCCAACTCTGCCAGGCAGGGTTGGGAGCTCATGAGTGAGCATTGGATGGCCATGCTAAATTTGTGTTGATTTGCTAATCAGCAACAGAAAATCATGACAGCAGAGAACTTATCTTTCCATGTTTCACCCCAAGTGTTAAACCCAATGCTTGGAACCCATAACTTCCCAGTAAATACTAACCAAATAATTGATTAAAGGGGGAGATGGGAAGAAAGGACAATGGAAGGAAGAGAAGAGAAAAATAAACAAGAATGGAAAATAGTGAAAATCAAAGGGAAAAGGAATCTAAGGTGTAAGGGAGACTCTTCCCTGAAAGAAGCACGAGAAAAATCTATCTAGAAAATACCAGAATTACCCTTTACCTTCTCCAGAAATGCAGCCTGTCAACACGCTTCAAATGTTTTCTTGATGTTCTGAAAATTTAATTGTGTAAATCAGCCATTTGTCCAGTGTCCCCTCAGTATACTTTGTGATTAGAAGGAATTAAAGTCATACACATGGCTTTATCTTGACAACAGCTAAGATTGAGTCTTGCAGCATTCATCTTGGGAATTCTTACGCACCCAGAGAGTGAGGGACGGCCTGCTGGTGATGCCCCAAGCAAAGCGAGTCAGGAGAACTGGGACAGAACGGGGTGTGGATTTTGAAAGAACTTGACAGAAGGAATTGTAAATTATATATTATATATTTTTGAAATTATATGCCTTGTTTCTCAAGCAAAGAATAATGAGTTGACTCCTTCTATGATCATATATTTGGATTTCAAATTATGTAAAGAGTTGTTCAATAAAAAACAGCAACAATAATACAAAGAGAGAGAGAGAGAGATGTTCAAGCTTCTGATACCTACAGTGCCACTTTTATAGCTCCTCATGTAAATTGCAGGACAATTTCCTTGACAGGAAATATCTTCCTCAATCACATGCTACAGTCCTTACAATTTCTCCACTGGAAATTCATTTCCTTCGATTATACATTGATCTTAATCCTTATGAAATGCAACTATATTGTCAGAAGGAGTAAAATGTTAAGTTCATTAACCTTTGACTATTAATAAAACATGTCAGATGATTTCTCTCCCTTGCACAAGAGCAATGAGAATCCGTTGCTGGGGGGAACAGTAAAGAGAAGGTGGCATTAAAGTCAGCTTTTCTTTCTTAGAGATTTCCTATAACACAGGTCTTGGAGGGAAGCTTGTGGTTGGGCTCCAACATGGAACTAACTCACAGCCTAATTCGTCGTGTGCTTAAAGCCATGTTCCCGCATCCTGGTATGAAAAGCTGCTGTTCGGCTTGGTTGCTTTCTTCATTTGATTAGGTACATAGAGAGGTCATGTTCATTGTTATGCTTTTTTTTTTTTTTTTGATACCAGGGATTGAACTCAGAGGCACTTGACCTCTGAGCCACATCCTCAGCCCTATTTTGTATTTTATTTAGAGACGGGGTCTCGCTGAGTTGCTTAGCACTTCGCCATTGCTGAGGCTGGCTTTGAACTCGTGATCCTCCTGCCTCAGCCTCCTGAGCCATTGGGATTATAGGCATGTGCCACCATGCCTGGCTAATATGCTTATTTTTTAAAGTGACAGGATGACAGCTTTAACCAAATAAAGACAAATAGGAATATTTTCAAGTCAATAACTGAAGAGCCCAGAAAAGTTGTTAACTTCAAACAAAGATGGGGGCTCTTGGGCCAAATGCTGGTTTAAGAAGCTATGGCCCCTCTGTTCCACTCTCTTTCCACCTCTTCGTTTCTCATTTTCTCGGTCCAATTTCTCCCCAAACTCCTCTCTTTGCATCTCTGCTCTGTTTTACTCTGGATTGACTATTTTTCCTCTGGAAGTTTCTTTCCTTTGGCAGGACAGATGGAACTAGACAGTGCCCCAGGGATACATTCTGCGTTCTTCAAGACAGAGGGCACAGCACAAGTCCTGAGAGTGACCATGCTTGACTGAGGCTGGGTGACTTTCCATCCCTGAAATGATCATTGTGGGAAGAGATGTTGCTTCCCTGTTATCTGCAGAGCGGAGAGCTTGTCTTACTACAGTGAGTGGAAAGAAAATACTTTAGGCAGGTGAATCTACAGCTTCCATAGTTCAATCTCAGGGGTCTCTTTGGATTGGTGGAATGAACCTACACCTCCTTAATTCCTTCAAAGCAGAGGGCAATATCTCTATTTTACATGTAATCTTCTTTGAACATTTGCCTAACAGGAGAAGAGTAGAACCAGGAGGAGGAAGAAAGCAATGCTTATCATTACTTATTAATACTTATCATTAATCTCTTCTGTAAATCATAAATCACTGAATCATTGTCCTTCATATTATGAAAAAAAATTTTTTGAAACTAGAAATGCTCCTAATTTTGATGAAACTGGAGATCCAAATTCCAATCTGACTAATGCATTCACAGAGTTAAAAGAGAGTTACTTTTGGTCAAGGATTAAATGCTGGAATGAGAATTTTAAAACAGAATTAAGAATTTGAGGCCTGACTTTACTCCTTAAGAGATCATTGTTTCTCAATCTTTTTTTTAAAAAATGAATTTATGCATATATACATACACGTATATATTATATTAGTGGCCATTCATTAGTAAATAGTGAAGATCAAAGTCTTCTACAGAAACAAGACCAGATCATGCACTTTCTAATGCAGATGAAGAATGGATCCAAGTCATCTTCTGCCATTTACAAGTGTTTCTTGTGAACGTGTTGAGTGATGCATTTGGTACACTCTTAGTGTTGGCACAGGAGGGGAAAGTGCAGACATTCCCAGGAAAGATGAAGTAAAGTCAAACCTACCAGGGACATAGCACAGCGTTTCTCACTACTTTCTTAGCTGTTTGTATTTATTTATTTTATTATTATTATTGCAGTTCAGGGATTCAAACCCAGAGCTTCACACATACTAAGTGAGTGCTCTACCTTTGAGCTATGGTTGTTTTTATTTATTTATTTAATATTTATTATATATATTTAAAATATCTTTTGAGATATTGATGGATCTTTATTTTATTCATTTATTTACATGCAGTGCTGAGAATTGAACCCTGTGTCTCACACATGCTAGACAAGCACTCTACCACTGAGCCACAACCCCTGCCCGGTTGTTTTTTAAAAGAAGCCTCAATTAAATTTTTTGAAAACATAACAGACAAAACTATTGCTAAAAACAACTTCTTAATGTTTACTCTAATATACTTTGGGAAGTACTAAAAAAGAGCTCTCCCATCTCACTTTAAAAAATGTGTTTATTTTGTGAGCAGTTTAAACTCCCCATATTTGCAAAGGCCATACGGATTGCTTATACACTTTCACTCATCTTCCCCAAATGTTAACCATAGCACAATACTCAACTGAGAAATTAACATAGGTATAAGATCAGACTTGATTAGGGTTTCCCCAGATTTTCATCTCATCACATCCTTTTTCTGTCCCAGGATGTAACCCAGGATCCCACATTATCTTCTGAGCTCATATCTCCTATCTCCTTCAGTCTGACAGTTCTTTTCTTTTTTGGCATTGGGGATTGAACCCAGGGGTATTTAACCACTGAGCCACATCCTCAGCCATTTTTTAAATTTTATTTAGATACAAAGTCTCACTGAGTTGCTTAGGGCCTCTCTAAGTTGCTGAGATTGGCTTTGAACTTGTGATCCTCCTGCCTCAGCCACCTGAGCTGCTGGGATCACAGGCATGTGCTACTGCAACCACCAGTCTGACAGTTCTTTATGACCTGCCCACCTTTGAAGAGAGGGCTAGACCTTGAGCTGTAGCATGTCCTTTACTTTTTACTTATTAGGTGGGGGTTATGTAGTTTGGGAAAGTAGAAACAGAAGGCTGCCTTCTCAGTGCAGCCTAACTGGGAATGCAGAATGAAAACATGATGTCTAAATTCTGATGATGATGTCCTTTGCTTCTTGGTTAGGGCAGTGTTGGCTGGGATTCTTCATTTTTTGGTGGGGAGTGAGGGGAATTGGGGGTACCAGGGATTGAAATCAGAGGCACTCCACCACTGAGCCACATCCCCAGCCCTATTTTGTATTTTATTTAGAAACAGGTTCTCACTGAGTTGCTTAGCACCTCGCTGTTGCCAAGGCTGGCTTTGAACTCTCGATCCTCCTGCGTTAGCCTCTCCAGCCACTGGGATTATAGGTGTGTGCCACCACACCAGCCAAGGCATTTTCACTTTGAAGTCAATAATTTCCCCCCTTATTTCTAATATATATCTTAGAGGAGATATTTTAAAACTGTGAAAATATCCTGGTTCTCCTCAAATTCTGTTCACTAATTTTGGCATACATTGGTGGATCTTGTCTAGAACAATCATTGCATATTGTTAATTTGAATGCTTTCATAAGGCTATACCTTTATTGCCCCAAGCTATTTCTGGAACTGGGGGGAAAAACAAATACTATAACAAACAATGCTCCTATGGCTATTATGACTTTTCCCCCCACCCCGAGGATTGAATCTAGGGTTGCTCTACCACTGAACCACAACCCCAGCCCTTTTAATTTTTGAGACAGGGTTTCACAAAGTCACCAGGCCTGGCCTGGAACTTTTGATCCTCCTGCCCCAGTGTCCTGAGTAGCTGGGATTACAGATGTGTACCACTATGCCCCAGCATACCATGACTCTTACCATTTCGGAAATTATGAGGATTTAAGGAACTCTGGGGCTGGGAAAGAGAGACGAAGACCAACAATATCTACATGACTATATCTGAGTTTCACAGATGCTCTTTCATGCTGACCCTTTCTTCATTTCTTATGAGTAGGAGTAAAGAAACAGGGAGCCATATGTGTTTTGAACAGCAGGCGGAGTGAAAAGCCCTGGGCATGAGTTTCTCATGTAACTTTCCCAACAGCCCTGAGAGGCAAGCATCAGTATCTCTAGTCCACAGGGATTGCAGATCTCAGGCCACAAAACAAATTTGGGTACAGATCGAATTGGGATATGGGTTTGTTTGGCTTCAGAGTGTCTTTCTGATACCCTCATACATGGTTCTAGTAAATGGAAGCTTGGAATACACGGTCCCTAGGTACTAGGGCAGCAGTTTTACATATATATTATCTGTGATGCACATGCCCAAAGTTCCTGATCATCATCATTTTCCCTCATTTTTGGATTCCTGTCCTTTTCCTAAGTTTTTTTTTTTTTACTTCTTTCCTCAGAAGGGCCAGAATCACAAAATCACTCCCTAAAAGGGCCCCAGGAGATCTTAGAGAAATTATGTTCTGTATCTCTATCACACAAGTGAAAATATGAGGCTCAACTTGGGAGGAGAGGGTGGCATGCTGCTAGGCATTGTGCTGGCGTCCTGGACCCTGGGACCCTGACTTTTAACCAGCGTTCTCTCCCGTGAATCATCAGAACTCAGCTCTGTACAGGGAAGAGTCCATCTTCCTCTAAGTTTGGAGAAGGGCATTCTGGAAGCTGAGGGTTTTCTGGAGCATATCAGAATGACAGAGAAGCTGGTAGCTGCACTAGCAAAAATAAGGATGGTACTACTCATTGAGTGAACATCTTGGTCCCTAGGTACTAGGGCAGTAGCTTTACATATATGCTATCTGTGATGCCCATGCCCCCAAAGCCTGATCTTTATCATTATATTCGTTTTGTTGAAGAGGAAACTGAGGTTAGAGAGGCCAAGTTACATGGCTAAGGTCACACAGTAAGAGCAAGCACCACGTGATGTGATTCAAGCCACACTCAGCGTGGGAGGGGGTGGTTCCCGGAAGGGGTTGGGTAGTCTCAGCCAGGCAGGAAGACCTTGCTGGTTGGGGAGAGAGGACGTAATGTTCTACTGTCTTTGGGGCTGCTGGTGTACTCAGGAAAGTCTGTCTTCAGTTTGCACCAAGACTTCCAAGAAGGGTGAAAAGGACAGGAAGCTATAGCATGGCGGATCAGGTATCTGGAGTGAACCACATCTGGGCTAGCGATAAGAATGACAGTTCTCTGAGTCCTTGTGTAAAGTCTCCGACCCCTTTGAGAGGCAACATTTTTTTTTCTACCAAATGAAATAATAGCAATATCTTTCTGATAGGATTTTGTGAAAATTAAGTGAGGCATTACATGGAAGTCCTGTAACAATACACATTTTGGATGCTGTGCAATTGGCAGCTGTCTCCCTGGCCTTGGCCCTTCCAGCTGCTGACTATTACACAGCTGGCGCAGACCATCTCACCAACCTGGCAGTAAAGAAACTTGCATTCCCTGTGGTTGAATTTTGGGTTGGAAATTTACCCATCCATCCTTGGAACATTGCAAATCTTTAGTAAATATTCAATAGCAATGAAATAATAATGAAAGAAAAAGAGCGGGGAAAAAGGCAAATTTATCAGAGGTCTAGGCCCAAGTTCCTACTATGGACTTGCATTTAGAAGAAAGCCCTTGCCTATTTCTTGAAAGCCAGAAGGATTTTAATTCAGGGCACCAGAGCAGCCCAGCAATCAGTGCTGAGATTCTGAGGCTGCTTAAACCCTCTTTGCCTGCTGTCAGTAATGACAGAGGAAATGCAGTCGCTGACCCCTCAGGAAGGGAAGTCAGTGTAGCTAGGGGAGTTGAAAAATAGCCCTTAGAGAAATGAGATGAAGGCTGATAAGTCCACAGTGCTACAGACATGGTAAACCAGAGAGATGTTAAGAGTTAACACTACCCCATATATCATAGCACAATACCCTCCTGGCATATATTTTTGAAGCTCCTTAACATGTGCCCAAAATAGAATTGATACTCATTTGTACATAATCTTGCCTAATAAAATCTATTTAACAGGTGACACTTTAAAAGTTATTTCAAGTACTTCAAATAGCTTAAAAGAAGAATTTTTCTATTGTAGAGCTAAATTACAATAATTGGTTTTAAACCCAATGGAAATGCACTGATTATCAATTAAGCCATGAGACTGATAAAAATGCACACTCAATTATTTGTTTTTAAGCTTTTTCTTTCTTTCTGATACTCCATATTTACTTCTATCAATCTAGTGATTAGAAAAACAAAGTTCTGGTGAATGATGAAAATGTTATACCAACAAGAACTATGGAGCAAAACTGTGTTGTGCCAAGTAAATGATGCTCTGTTCCTTTCAGTGTATTTTGCAGCAAGTGCACATAGCAATTTTCATTATTAGCTTTTACTAGAAATAAATACGGACCCAAATTTAGGGAAAAGCCATCGCTTATTTCCTCTTCCCGGGAAACCCCATTTGGCTGCATCTTCTGACTACGACTTCCACATTCTGTTGATACGGTTAGAGCCAGAAACCTACAGAGCAATTAGTTTAGGTTTTGTCTACACAGCACCAACATAAGCAATTGGAAAGTGAAAAATTCAGCCAAATCATTGGGCTTTGTGTGTGGAGGTTCCTACATGACTTTCAATAGCTGATTAGCTCTTTTTTTGTTCAGTAAAAGGAAAATGAATTCGGACTCATTGGTTCTTTCATCACATGTGGACCACGTTCTCAATAATTGGCCCAGGAGAGTGAAGTAGGTTGGAGCCTAGGAGTTAACCTCTTGTTCTCCAATTCCTTTCATTTAAAACACTTTCTTTGTGATAAAATGGGGAAGAAAGGAGAGAGAGAGAACTGCGGTGAAGGAAGGAAGACGAGCGTGAGGATGGGAACAAAGGGACAGAGGGATCACTGAGGTGACTTAAGATCTACCATGTGTTGGCAGTACTACCTTTGCAAGTGCTTTTCTGCACTGCACAGGGACTCTCCAACTTTAGTGTCTATCAAGGCATCCTGGGGGGCTGGGTAAAGTAGTTCTCTGGGCTCACCCTCAGAGTTTCTGAAAATTGCTATGTGCACCCCCAGGTCAGGGTAGGGCTCATGAGTTTCTAGGTACTGCTGGTGGGGCTGTTCTCAGGATGGTGCTTTGAAAATCGGTGACCTAGAGGAAGCATTTTAAATGAAAGGAATTGGAGAACGAGAGGTTAACTCCAAGGCTGCATGTGTATGGTGTAGGGAGCTAAAATGGAAACTCATCTCTCTGATTCCATACTCCATTGCTTCCTCCCCAGAGACAAAGGTTAATAGGATAGAGACTCAAGGGCCAAAACCAATGGACATTTTTCAATATTTGTCTTAGTGTATGTCATTGATATTGGTAACTCTGTTCCTAAAACTGTTACTTCTCTGGTATTCTGTTAAGTCCATTCTCTTCCTTTTCCATTTCTTCTCCATCAGAACTTTAAATGTTCATGTTTCCCAGGGATCCATCTTAGGCCTGTTCTCTTATTTTGAAAGGATACTATTTTGGTATGTGAACAGATGCATTTTTTCTGGTACAGTTGTCCCTTAGTATTCACGGGAGATTGGTTCCAGGGCCCCCTGTGGATATCAGAATCTGTAGATGCTCAAGCGTCTTACATAAAATGCCATAGTATTTTCATACAATATGCGCACATCTTCTTATTCACCGTAAATCATCTCTAGATTACTTATAATACCCAGTACAATGTGAATGCTATGGAAGTAGTTGTTTGCTGTATTGTTTAGGCACTAATGCAAGAGAAAAGTTTGCAAATGTTCAGTACAGATATGACTTTTTCTTTTTGATTTTTCCATCTGAAGTTGGTTCAATTTGTAGATTTGCAACCCATGGATAAGGATGGGCTGTATTTTGTAAATGATTTCCTGCTGTGAACTATACTTGAGGTACCTATTGCTTTATCATGTGCTTGCACTAAGGAATCAAAGAAAAAGTAACCAAGTTGTTTGTAACTTAGTTTCCAAAGCCAAAGGTAAAGGATAAAATACTAATTTAAAAATTGGTTGAGAAGCCTACCTGGCAAGCAGAGTGCTTATTTCTGGTTCTTGGCTACTTGAAGATGGCATAAGATTGTCAGATGGCAGGAGTAGGGAGGAAAGAGGAGTGAGAGAGTGAACATACTTTTAGGAGGAGGCAGAATGTGAAAGGATCACCTGGACAAGGTGGAGTCAACACTTAGTGACGAACTTTTCCATCCTTTGCTCTTCCAGCCCCATAGGAGTCACTACCAGGAAGCCAAAGGGAGGGAATTAGTGACCCAGATCACCTGGCATCACTTCACGTGATGGGCCTGAGGTGCTTCCTTGGGTGACCTCCCTGCTGGTTAACAGAAAGAGCAACTCCCATTGACAAGAACAGCACATCTCCTGTAGGGCATGATGTAACATGTGGGGCATGTTGCATCAGAAAGGAGGAAACCTCACTTGCTACCTGCTTCCCTGTCCTGGGGCCACATGTGGCTAAGATAGCACCTAGAGATCAGCCAGAAGGCGTTACTGTGGGGTGATGAAAAATCAGACCACCTCTAGGATAGGCTCAGAACTCTCCCCACCCTGCTGACCTTTATCCTGATTGGCTCCTGTACATTATATTAGCTGTGTGTGTTTTCTCAATAAACTGAGATCCTGCTTTGACTGGTCTCCCTACGCGTCTGATTGTCCTCCGGCCAGGGAGGGCTGGGTGCAGGTGGTCAGTCTGCCTTTTCCTTTCTTGGCTCTTCCTGGTCAGGGGCGTGCTCTCCCCATCTCTCCCGCAAGTCAGGAGGGAAGGGGGGGAGCTAAAAACCCCGACAATCTCCTACTGACGACCCTTGGGAGATGCCATCTGGACCTCATAGCTGGTTTGATCCCTGTTTTGCTGCTGGATGAGATCACATCTTTCAATGTCCCAGGATGCTTTTTTTTTTTTTTTTGCACAGTACTGGGATCTGAACCCCATGGTGCTCTACTTCTGAGCTACATTTGAACCCTTTTAATTTTATTTTAATCTTTATTTTGATAGAGTTATCCAAGCTGGCCTCCAACCTGTGATCCTCATGCCTCAATCTTCCAAATCACTGGAATTACAGGCATGTGCCACTGTGCCTGGCCCTGGACACTATTAATGGGGTGTAGAGTTTTGGGCACCTGAGGTGTGTAGAAACTGCTGGACAGAAAAGTCTCTGGCCTCTGCCTCTGGCCTCTGGAGCTCATTCCTGGAGACCAGGAGAATGAATGGAACTGGTCATGCTCTCTTTCTAACTAGAAACCTAAGCCCTTGTGATCAACCCATTATCTTCACATTCTCTCCAAGGGAATAAATTGTGGCTTCAGTGACTATAGATATAATTCTGGCTTTAACTTCTCTCATGACTTACAAATGTCTCCCACTGATCACTGGCCATGTTGGATTGCTTGGAAGTACCTCAGTTCCCTTCTTCTTTATTTCTAAATTCATAATTTCCCCCATTATCTCTAACATCACCCACTTATTTATCCAAAGTTTCATCCTTGACACAGTTACCATCATATCTCCTCTCAAGGAGCCTTGCAGTTTTACCTCTGAAACATTTATAAAATCTACTCGTTTTCCTTAGGCTTCTTTTGCTTCCATTTAGAATCTCACCAATTCTCACTCAGACCCAGACCTTCACAGCCATCTTAGGCATTTGTTTTGTTTTGTTTTGTTTTGTTTTTATCGCCCTCCTATTGCAACTCAAAGTGTCTTTCTAAAGCACACATTTTATCGAGAAGCTCTCTTGGTTCAACCAAAGAAAGCTGCTCACTAAGGCATGAAATCCAAACCTCATGACACCCACCAGTTCTACCTCCATGTGGTTTCTTGTTTATTCTGCTTTGGATTTGCTGAGCTTCTCTGACCTGTTAGTATTTTATATCAAAATTATTTCTTAAAATCTTTTCTTTCTCCTTTCTCTGTGGGATTCTATTTACCCATGTGTTGCATCATTTGCTGTTATCTCAAAATGCTAAGATTCTGTTCATCTTTTCTTTAATCTTTTTTTCTCTATTCTCTTCAAATTAGGGAATTTTTATTAGCTTCAAATATATGCATTCTCTTTTTTTTCATTTTTAATCTACCATTGAGCCTGAAAAAAAATTTTTCATCTGTTATAATTCTCAAGTGTAGAATTTCAGTTTTTTTCTATTGATATTTCTGTTTATTCATTGGTACATTTTTATTTAATTATCTGAGTATATTTCTTTCTTGCTTTCTCTCTCCCCATCTTTGAAGTGTTCAACTGCTAATCCAAAATGTAGGCCCACTTGAAATCACCTTCCATTATTTTTTTTCCTTTTCTTCCTCCTCCTCCTTTTCCTCCTCCTCCTTCTCCTTCTTTTTGTTTCTATAGGTCTCATTGCCATTTGTTTGCAAGACTAGTAATTTTTTGATAGAAAACCAGACATTGTAAAAAAAAAAAAAAAGAAAAAAAAAAAAAGAAAACCAGACATTGTAAATGAAATTCCCTTACCTCTTCTGAAATTTTTGATTGTTTTTCCTAGTAATCAGTTGATTTGTCTGGGCACAAACAGCAAACTTTTGTCTTCCCACTGGTTATGGCAAACTATATCTGTGTCTTTGCTATGGTTTGGATGTAATTTATTTCCTCAAAACTCCTGGGTTAATGCAGGAATGTTCAGATGATAAAATGATCATGAGAGCTGTAACCTAATCCAGTCCATCCTATTTTGAATGGACTACCCAGGTGGTAATTGTAAACAAGTGGGTCATGGCTGAAGGAGGTAGGCCACTAGGGACATGCTCTGGAAGAGTACATCTCCTGGTGGCCCTTGCTCTTTAACTTTCTGCTTCTTTGCTGCATTTTTCCTGTGGCCCCTTCCCCTTGCTCTCTCTTTACTTCCTTATGGCCACGAAGGGAACAGCTTTCCTCTGCTATGCCCTTCTACCAGGATGTGCTGTCTCACCTAGGATCCAGAGCCATGGAATAGGCTGTCTATGGGCTGAGACCCCTGAAAACATTGGCCCCAAACAAACTTACCCTCCTCTAAGTTGTTTTTGTTGGGTATTTTGGTCATAGCAATGCAAAAGTTGATTAAAACAGCTTGTTCTTTTGGTTTTCTGACACTGCTTTTTCAGCCTGGTTTTGTATAAGTCTTTCTGAACCCACCTGGGGCACTCCCTTGTATGTATAATTAAGGTAGGTGCCAGTCAGAGATTTCTGTAGAATTTATGCTTGAAGTTTGAGTCTTCATCCTTTTGTAGTTCTTTCATTGCTAGTATCTCTCCTTTGAAGTTTCACTTGCTTTTATATCCCTGACATTTGATCTCTGATACCTTGAGCTTGTAAATCTACAATTTCTACTGTGACTGTTTTACACAACCCTATCTTTGGGGTTTGGCAAGTGCCCATAAGCCAGAAACTTACGAAATCAGAATTGTTATCCTTTACAACTATATATTTCCAAGAATAAACAATCCAATTGCTTCTGTTTTCTTTTGGATAATTTTTAGTATTTTAATTAATTTTTAAAAATTCAGGGGCTTCAGGTGTAGCTCAAGGGTAAGGCACTTGCATAGCATACATGAGGCCCTGGGTTTGATCCCAACTCTATAAAAAACAAACAAACAAATTTCAAGGTAGAATTTCTCATGAAAGTTTACTGTTTTCTATGTTCTATACTATTTCTACCAAAGATTATTAGTTTTAGATTATTAGGATTTTGAATATAAAATGAGTTCTTTCTTCACAGGGAGAACCTTTCCCTTTTAAGATTAGGGTTCTTTTCAAGAGTGTAAGGTATACTATTCTTTTTGGAATCTATTGATATCTTGAGATTGTGTTTTCTATTATCTATTGTACGGAAATATGCTGAGCCTTAGCAAACAACCTTGAATGGACTGATAGAACTAGTCATTCATGGCTAAATGCTACAAATGAATTGGCAGGAAGTCAGATTACAGTTGAGAGCAAGTGCTTCCATAATAGAAGATTCTTCTGCAGCATTTGGATATTATTTCCCAACATGTCAATCTACAGGAATCTTAAGCTACAGAATTCCAACATTGCTTTAGAGATCATTTTTAACTTGCAGAATTTGAAACTAGCACTGTACAGAACTATTTCATTTTCATTAGGTTATCTGCCTAGCCATTTGAGTATTGTCTATTTGAAGTGCCTTTGAAACGACTGGAAAAATGCTAACTCTATGTCTCATTCTATCCTGAGATAATGAAGTCAGCTTGGAATTTGCTGTTGGTGGATGTAACAAAACCAAGTTAGTGAGATGGATTTCATAATGAACATGCAGTTGTTCATGCAGTGGACAGCTTCTGGATTTTTTTATAAATCAAAACCTCAAGTGTCCTCAAGTTCTCCAGACTTCAGAAGCCACCTCTTCCCTTTAATACTTAAAAAGCAATAATTCAGGTCCTATTTTGTAGGTTATCACAAAGTCCCAACATCTCTCCTAATGTTTATGAGGGTTCTTGGGAGAGGCACACAAATAACTCATCATCCCAGTCCTGAAACATAACTGCATCACTAATTCCAGCAACATAGGATGGTTACACTCGGCTGTGACTATCCAAGGAAGAAAGCCACCACTACAGGTTAGTTCTCAAGCATTGTCAGCTGAGATACTTTGGTTCATCTCTCATTTACAAATATACAGAGAAATGGTAGTAAATAAAAGATATCTCTTTAATGAGATGATTGGGGAAAAAAAAGCGGAGTAGAGAACAATGGTTCTATTATGGTAGACAAGTAACTCTTATTTGAGATTCAGCCTATCTTAATGAATACTCTAAGAGCCCAAAGGACTCTCCAGCACACCTCTGGATAGAGAAAAGACTTAAGAACAGTGAGGTAAATTAGAAGTCACCATCTTCCCTACTAAAAAGTTAAGTGTTTCTATGAAAACATGAAATATCAGGCTGGGGTTGTGGCTCAGTGGTAGAGTGCTTGCCTTGTGCATGTGAGGCACTGGGTTCAATTCTCAGCACCACATAAAAATAAATAAACAAAGTCAAGGTATTTGTCCATCTACAACTAAAAAATAAATATTAAAAAAAGAAAATATGAAATAACAAGTGCCACATGAAATATCATAGTCTTGCAGTTTAACTTCTTGTGTCTTCATACACCACTTCGATTTAGGACCAGAATGTGTGCAGAGAGCACCCATTTTGTTGGCAAAGGCTGCAGCAGAGGTAATATCATTCGGGAGATGGCATCTGCAGTGGCTTCTAATTCTGCTTCAGTGGTTTCCTAAGTGTGGCAGGAACAGTGGTCCCTTGTGGGATGTGGCTTTGCATATCATGGCATCCCAGTCTATGGTGTCTTTCTAGAGCTCTTCCAGGATTTTACAGGCTACCTACATTCCATAGTAAATCCTTTTATTAAACTAAAAGGGGAAGAATGCTGTTGACCCAGTTCATTACACTGCCCATTTCTCAGTATGTCAGCTGGTCCTAATCTGTTATTCATTTGTAACTTTGATAATTATCACTGGAAATCACATAACCAAGCTTGTTAAGGTAATAAGCTCAATACACTTCTTAGTCATCAGGTTTAGTGGAGTGTTATAGAGTAAAGTGCACAGTTTTGGACACTATTTTTGTATTTTACTCTGAAATAGATCATAAAGTTTCTAGTTCTGGGAGCTGATGGGTAAAGATGTCTAGAAAAGCAGAAAGTGCCATAATAAAATTGGACATAGAATAAATAAATATATATGCTAAACCTTTTAATTCTAAAAAGGAAGGTAATACTTACCTGAGAAGAAAAATTCAAAACTTTCAAACATGTTTGCTCTCCAAATTTTCTTCCTAAGTTTTAAAATCTTTCATCACAAAATTTCTTCTTCTCCTTCTTCTTCTTCTCTTCTTCTCACCCCTCCTCCTCATTTTCCTTTTTCTTTTTCTTGGTACAGTACTAGGTATTGAACCCAGGGGAGCCTCACCACTGAGCTACATCATCAGCCTTTTTTACTTATTTTGGGACAGGGTCTCATTGAGTTGCCCAGGCTGGCTATGAACTTGCAATTCTTCCCCCCGCCCCCCAAGCCTCCCAAGTAGCTGAGAGTGCACTACCCTCATTCTTGCCCAGCTAAGTATATTCTTGTTTAAACACTGTTACTTATACTGTTTATTACAAACTTTATTCCATGGTATTACCTACAGTGAAGTCACACATAACTGGCATATATACCAAGGTGTCAAAAATAATTACTAGCCTGAAGATAGCAAATCCCAAATATACTGGCATCAGTAGCTCATCATAAAATTATTGCTGTAAAATAAAAGTAAACATGGAAAACAAATATATGGTTATTTAATTTATAAAGTTAATTAAGTTTGGCTATAAATATTGGTATTAAAACTTGAAATAAACATAAATCATTGTTTTTTTGTTTTTTAAAGGGATGCATGATTAATAATGATAATATGAAAGCACAAAGACCGTTATGATTAACTCTGTGATGTGTTTAATTCTAGCACTTATTCTATAGGTAGTTTTTATTGTTTGTTTATTTATTTATTTATAGTATAGGGGATTAAACTTAGGGGTACTTAACCACTGAGCCACATCTGCAGCCCTATTTTGTATTCCTATTTAGAGACAGGGTCTCACTGAGTAGCTTAACACTTTTATAGGTGTAAATACCTGGGAATTCCATGAGTTATCTCTTTCACTTATTTTTTAAGCATATTGTTTTTTATTTTTACATATTCCACCTAGTTTTATGAGTATATGTCTAGCCCTAGCATCTAATAAGTTAAGTGTTTTCCCTATTAGCAATAACAAAAATTTTGGGTTGTTTTCAGTTTATGGTGATATAAATAATTGTATGACAAACATCTTAGTGTGTGCAGTTATTTTTTCATATTTAGGATTCTTGATTTAGGAGAGATACCCAGAAAAGTAATTAGTGGAACTTCTTGAAGAAAATTTACTACAAGCTTTCTAAAATGAATATTCCAAATTATACTCCACTTGAAATGCCAGAACTTGAGGGAAAACACTGTGAAGAAACCAAACCACTGGAGATAAAAAAGAGTGAATAGGTAATGGTGCAAGGTAATTTGAAATTTGTAATTGCTAGTGAAACTGAAAATTTTACCACATATTTGTTAGCAAATCGACGCTTCTGTTTCACAAATTATGACTTATGGGAGTCTTGGTAGTCATCTAATTAAGTTTTTTGTAAGCAACTTTTATGGAATAAGATTTCAGTATGTGGCCTTAGACAAGATCACAGGTAGTTGAGGGAGAGGCAGGTCCAAGACCACTTGTAACAACCAGCAATTATCATAGTACCAACAATATCAGAGTATCAGAAATCAGAATAGCAAGAGATCAAAGAAAGAAACATACAAGGAATAAAAGGCTATGTCAGAAGCCAGCTTCTGGGTACTCTTGTGGACTCATAAAAGAATTAGTTGAACAAACGATGGGTACCACAAAGCTTTGAGATAATGAATTTAGTTCCCAAGTTTCAAAGTTCCATTAAGTGTTTTATACCATTAGTATAGCTAAGAAAATGTTGCTGGTTCAAATATTCAGGATCTTAAAGAGAACTGGTAAAATTTATTTCATGGACCTTACGAATAGTAACTCAACAAAATTATAAATATATTTACTTCCTTGAAATGTGTGTTTCCTGAAATACAAAAAAGTATGTAGAATATTTGGAGTATATGGTGTAACAATAAATGGGCTAAGAATGCATGGGAGAAGGTATATTGTGAGCCTGCATAGAGGCCTTGAAAGTTTTTTCTAATTAGATTTGGAAGCCAAATTATTTAAAAAATAAATTGTTAACACTCTTTCAGTCTAAAGCAGAAAACCTTCTGCTTTTTATCCCTGAAGAGAGGACCTATGCTGGCTGTGTATGCACAGTCTGAACAGTTTTGCCACTAAGCCATGGGTCCTGGGAGCCTTTATGCTCTCTGCAGAGGCCTCTGTGGTAGAGGCTGAGGGCTGGCTGGTTGAAGGGAAGTGCTCATCTCTGGACTGTAGAGATAACTAGCTGTCTAGGAGCACACCTGTGGCTTCCTTCCCAGTGGAAATACCTAGACTTACACAATTAGAACAGCATCCAGGTGGCACTTAGTATGAGGACTTCTGATTCATCAGATTCAAGGAGCAATGACTGAGCTACTACTACTCTCCAGGAATATTGCTACCTAGTAGGAGGAGGTTGAGTGGGGAGGATATCTTAAATAGAAAACCGAATAAAAAATGATTTTTGGCATTAAGAAATTAACAATCTAGAGAGATAGAAATAGTTGATAAATAATCCCAGCACAGGTAGAGTGACAAAGTGGTATGGTCTCTTGGGAGGTGAGGCCCCTGCCTGGGGTATGGGAACCAGCCAAACCACTTGGTTACAGGGGAATCCCAGACTCTTTCCAGCTACTGGGGTGACTCTTCTACCCCCCGTGTTTGGCAGTGTTACTTCTACTCCTCCAATACTTCCTTCTGTTCCCCAATTCTTCCAGAAGGGTCATGGCAATCTCCAGTTCACAGGCCTTTACACCAAACCCAGTGTAGGCCTCGCTACTGAAAGAGGAAAGGGAGAAGTTATTTCCTATTAGGGTAGCTTGTTTCAGTACAGAACAGATATATAAGCAATGTTTTAAGATAATGTGAAAGGAAATGTGTTTAATTCTTACTGGGGTCTCCTATGAACAGCACGAGTAGAAACCTCAACATGGTGGTTTTATGCTGTATTTGAAAAACCATCAGCTGTGTGACAGAAACTTATGGTCTTCGGAGAGAGGAATGGGGAGATGAGGCAGAACATTTGCTTTATGATCACATCTTACAGATTCTGAATTTCATTCCAAGTTGATTGGGCTTACTTTGTGAGAATAAAATTAAATTACAATGTGCTCACTTTGGCAGCAAATGAACTAAAAAAAAAAAAAAGAGAGAATAACAATGTCTACTGCATTTGAAAGCCTACTATAACATACACTTTATATGTCATGGGTAATTAAATCCCTAACACTGCCATATAAACAAACATTATTATTCCCATTTTACAGACAAGGAAAATAAGACTCAGAGAGATTATAAGACATACACAAGATCATTCAATAAATTGTCTTCAGTGATTCTGCTTGATCTCTTATGGTATGTTGAGAATATATGTTCCAGTATGGGCACTGAGAAATTTTGTAAGACTTTGAGAGGAAGAGAGAAATTTGAAATGTGATTTTTAAAGCACCCATGATGATGCTATAAAGGAAGTGTTAAGGAGGGGAAAGAAAGGAGGCAGGGAAACCTATCAGAAGACAGTGAATGTGTAAGTAAAATAAGGAGAAATCTGCAAGATGGCAGCATTGATGGCATTACTGAGAGGAGAGATACAAGCATTATTATGGAGGTAGGACTGATGGAGACTAGAAAGTAATTGTCTATGTGGGGCTGGGAAGAGACCTGAGTCACTGCAATTTCTAAATGATGGAATTGGGAAGGTAACACTGCAGGATTGAGGTGCTGGCAGGTCTTCCATATGGAGATGATCAAGAGGCATTCAAAATGGTACTGTGGACATAAAATCTCAAGTTACAGTGTTCCCATTTCTCAGCTGACTTACCTGACTTTACTAAGTGCCCATGAGTCTGTTCTAGGACTCAATATTTAAAGGACATTTTGTGAGAAAGCTTGTATTCCAATAGGATGGAGTTCTATGGTTCTGATATGTATCATTTATTTTCCTTATTAGCATATAACAGTGATCATTATCATAGCTCCTGTTCTAACAGTTCTAGGGTACAAAAGAATAAAAAAAAAATCTGTAGCTATGTGTGAGAACTTTTCTTCTTACATTTTATTATTCATTAAGTACCTATGGGGGGAAAAAAACCCCAGTATTTCCCAAGTTGAAGTTGGCAAATTTAGCAAATAAACATATAGGACACCAGTTTCATTTGTATTTCAGAAAAAAAAAAAAACAGTTCTGTTTAAATAGGCCCTCTACAATATTTGTAATATATGTATATTTAAAAATGTATTTTTCTTTTTATAAAACTGAAATTCAAATCTCACTAGGCATTTTGTATTTTATATAGCAGTACTACCTGAGATGTCTTTTGTTGAACATGTCTCTATGAAATGTTGAATATTAAATGGGAAAAATTATATGATACACTAAAAATGTAGGGAAATTCTGGAAAAAGAAAAGTTAGAATTTCTTTCCTTCGGGATGTCTCAGGAGCTTTAGACAGCTTCTACACGTTGGACATTTCCTAAAGGAAAGATTTCCCACATTTTTTTTTCTTGCCTAGGTATTTCCTTGCTGCTTTGTACATATTTTGTGGAAGATGGTGGCTGATCTTTTTCTTTGTCCTCCATAGTGGTATGATGTTGTCAACAAGGCACAAGATATAGGTTCAGGAATGTAGATTCAAGCACCAAGCCTATCAGTCTCTGGGTATTTTTTTTTTTTTTTAAGAGTGAGAGAGAGAGAATTTTAATATTTATTTTTTAGTTTTCGGCGGACACAACATCTTTGTATGTGGTGCTCAGAATCGAACCCCGGGCCGCACACATGCCAGGCGAGTGCGCTACCGCATGAGCCACATCCCCAGCCCCACTTTTGACATTCTTATGAGGCTTAAGAGAGACAATTCGTGGGGCAGCGATTTGCACTTACAAAGCACAATACAGACCTTAGTTTCCTTTATGTAGAGTACATTCTTGTTTCTTGTTTAGCCTCTCAAATCTTACTTAACTAACGTGTGAATTCATCCTTGACTGAGACAATAAATCTGCTTATAGTCTTCTCTGCCTTGTGGGCTTAGGTTAGTGTGGCATGTACGTGTGTGCAGGAGCACAATTCACTAGGACTGTGATGTTAGTGCTTGTGATGCCACAAAGTTGCGTAGTCTACATCCTGTATGGTCATGTGTGCTGGCCCCATTGATTGTAAAATTATTATAAAAACAAGAGAAAAAAAATGAAGGCTTAGATCCAAGGAGGTGCTGACCATACACCTTTCTCTGAGGTGTCCCAGCTGTAATATTTGAATTCTTCACCTGATTCCCTGCATTTTACTCTTGACCACAATGTCTCATCAGTGTCCGGTACTCCTGGGTGTTGATTGCTGTCTTAGAAGAGCTTCCGTCTCATAGTTGGAGCAGAAGTTGCTATCTGGTCCAGATTTCATGCAGTTCTGATTCTGAACTCATAGTTGAATCCTGTGAGGGTTGACAAGAACACGGAGGGAGCAGTCCATCTGATTCTCGGAAAGTCAATTTAACTAATTTACTCCTTTCCATTAATTATTCAGTTTCAGCTGACTGCTTTTCATTGTCATATCAACTGTAGTTGTTTCTGTGCAAAGCTCATGATAGCATCTGGAGTGACATTCAGTTTGTCCTTCCCTAGCCTCTTGTTATAGCTGAGAATGAGTGGAAGTAAGAAAGGAGACATGGCAGAGAGGAGAGACAGGGGAGACAGGCTTGAGGAGTAAGAGGGATCCTTATGAAACTCTTTTTCACTAATAGATTATTATTTGTAGAGATTCTTCAAGCCTAATATTGGCAAATCAGTTATTTGTTAATGACTTTTGCAAAACTGATCTGGAACCAAACAGAAATATTCTTAAAGATGGTCAGGATGGGTGTTTTCTTTTGTTGGAAAGTCATGGAATCTCCTATTCTAGTTTTGTTATAGTTTGAATAAAGCCTAGTGGGGCTCACCAGGGGAAGATTCTGGACCCTGAGATGGGGTAAGTTATACCAATTCACATATATGTACATTCTTAACCTTGTACATAGTTAACCAACATAAAATCAGAAAGGTAACAGGAAAACATGGATTCCAAGTACATTTCTAAATAGCAAAGTGAGGCTTTTGTGTTTCTTTAGGTTGTTAAGATTTAAAACTGTTTATTTAGTTTTTAAACTTCTCATGTCACTTTGTCTTCCCATTTTTTTAGTTTTGACTCCCAGACATTTTTGAGTCCCTGGCTTCATCGTCTGTGAAAGATCCCTAATGGTGACAGTCACAGGGACTCTCTTCCCTGAATGCTATTAGTGACCTGTGAGAGAAGGGCGTGATTTAACTTACCAGTGAAATGCACAACTGTAGCTGTTTAGAACGACTCAAGACAGCATACACTCCAAGCTGGTATTCATGTGACCTTTAACATCCCTGTGATAGATGGCTGCTGCAGATGTAACTGAACTATAACCAAGAGAAAAGAATTTATCTTCTCTCTTCAAAGTATCATACTCTTAAAGACATTATCTCACCCAATTTGTTAACGATAAGAGCTCATAGCAGTAAGAACTTGCAGAAGGACGACAGAATGAAAGAGTCTTAATGTATTCGCCAAAGGGAAATTTACCATCTGCCTGTCTTCATGAATCACGTATGCTGAGAATAATATTTTAGAAGATACTGACAACAAGATGCAGTAATTTGTAAATGAAAATTACTGATGCTGCCCTTTTTAAAAGCAATCTGTGGAATAAATCAGTACAGCAATCTATAGGATTACAAGTCAAAGACTTGAAATAGGAGAATAATGAACTATATTATCGGTTTTTTTGTAATTGTAATAAAGATACCAAATCTTTAAAATGTAATTACTTTGATTCAAACTCCCCTGTTTCCATTTGCACCCTTTCAATGTGCCCCAAGGCAGGACAGGAAAATACATTATTAAAGCCAAGAGTACAATCGAATCTTTCTTGAAAAACATTGTCAGACATGCATTTAAAGATCTCAGAATTACATCATTGACAAGTCTGATTTCTCAGATGGCGTTCCCTGTAACACAAATCATGCAGTGGCCATCAATGGAAGATTTCAAATTTCAATGTGTGCTAAAATCACAAGGTGGAATTTTAACTTTTGGAAAAAGTAAAATGTAACTTAAAATTGCAGAAATCCAGTCATAAATTTGTGAACAACCAAGAATTTTCCAGCAGTGGTCTTGTCATGTTCTTGCTTTATCATATACATATCATAAATTTAGAATGGAAAACCATTCAAAGTTGATACAAATTAGGAAATAGGTATTCTCTCCAAAGTTGGTTTTGAAAAGAGTATTAATGAAAATGGAAGGTTTATTTAGACAGTGACACCTCTTATATTATAAATCAGGTGATTTAAGCTTGATTACATGTGGGCTGAGAAACCAAATTAAAACATTTATTTTCTTTCTTACTACAATTAGTGGTGGTACTGATACTGCCATAATTTTCTTTCTTTTTTTGTAAAAATAAATTTTAATTTTTAAAAAATATTTTTTAGTTGTAGTTGGACACAATACCTTTATTTTATTTATTTATTTTTATGTGGTGCTGAGGATCGAATCCAGGGCTTCACACGTGCTAGGCAAGTGCTCTACCACTGAGCCACAACCCCAGCCCCAAATTTTAATTTTTTTTTATTGGTTGTTCAAAACATTACAAAGCTCTTGACATATCATATTTCATACATTAGATTCAAGTGGGTTATGA
Organism: Marmota marmota marmota; assembly: GCF_001458135.2. Taxonomy (NCBI): domain Eukaryota; kingdom Metazoa; phylum Chordata; class Mammalia; order Rodentia; family Sciuridae; genus Marmota; species Marmota marmota. The sequence continues at coordinate 13,103,635 of NW_025999905.1, read as the reverse complement.
ACTCCCATTTTTACCCCAAATACAGATTGCAGAATCACATCGGTTACACATCCACATTTTTACATA